>NC_048221.1:20059911-20119493 GCF_002007445.2 Ailuropoda melanoleuca
GGCGGAGCCGGCCGGGGCTCGCGGACGGCCGCCGGGGCGGAGCAGGCGGCGGCGGTGGCTGCCCGCTAGAAGGATCCCATAATCCGAGAGGAGGCCGGAACCTGGGGCGGGCGGAGGCGTGGATGGCCCTTGCTCGCAGTCTTCGGCCCCGCCCCGCGATCCCGTCCGGCCACGTGGTGGGCGGATCGGGGCGGTGCTGAGCCCTAGACCTCGCAGGACCCTGAACCCTGGCCACAGTCCCGGGCGGCCGCTGAGAGGCAAGCGAGGGCCCAAGACCGGCAGAGAGCGAGGTGGGACCCCGGAGAGGGGTAAAGGGATCTGGGGTTACATGGCATAAAATCTGGGCAGTTGGGAGAATTTTTTTGAGGAGGGTAGGGAGAGTCAATGCTTGGGTGCAAACCGGGCACAGCTACTCTCTAGCTGTCGCTGAACCTCTCGGCCTCAGCTTCCTCCTCTGTGAAGTAGGCATTCAGAGGCACGAACTTCCAGGGGCTCTTTGGCGGCTTCAATACGGAAATGTGTTGAGAGCGGCCAGCACAGCTCCTGAAACAGAATGGGGGCTCCGAAACGGGGTGTGTTCTCCCGTGGGACCGACGGGGAAGCGCCCTGGGGAAGGGCCGTGTGCAGGTGCAGGTCACGGGGCCCCAGCGGCTGGGAGGGGTAGGTAGCAGCTCGCTTTGCCCCTAGCTCACCACGCGCAGCGCCATGGCCAGCGAGGGTCGCGAGGGCGAGCACCCGTCGGTGACGCTCTTCCGCCGGTACCTGCGCATCCGCACCGTCCAGCCCGAGCCCGACTACGGTGAGAACGCGGCGGTTCTAGGGCCCGCGGTGGGGTCCCGGGCGGGGACTGCTCTGTACCAGACTCCCAGCACTGTCACCCAGCTTCGCCCCACTCTGCTGCCCCAACTGGCACCTCCACGCCTCTAGCCGTTCCCCGGATCGGCGGACTGCTCAGCAGCCCCTCCAGGCCGTATTGCCCCCGAAGTGACTCCTGGTGGCTGGTTAAGGAACAACTTCGCCTCACTGCCCGGGGTTTGAGGAGGGAGAGGGGAGACCCGAGAGCCACAGGGAAGAAGCTCCAGAAGCCTACTGGGGCAGGACAAAGAGCACAGCCCTTAGGGAATCAAGCTTGGTGGCTGGGAATTGTGGACATGGGTCCAAACCCCTGCCCTGTATTTATCAGCTGGGAGACATTAGGTCAATCTCCTGCCTCTGCACCAGTTTTCCCATCCCTAAGGAAGAGAGCAATCACTCCTGTTTCCAACTATGGAGTTCCCACCTGACCTTCCACAAAGGGTCACTGCCTGGCCAAAGATATCTTCTTCCTTGGAGACAGATAAGCAGGTGTCCCCGAGGGATGTGGAATTGCACTGAAGAAGTAGCCGCCCGTGTCAGGGTCGGCACCCCTCTCTGGATGTACCCCCGGCTCTGCCTGGGCTGGTGGAAGGTGTGGGTAAGCAGAAGCAGCCCCAAGACTCTCTGTGTCCCCAGGGGCTGCCGTGGCCTTCCTTGAGGAGAGAGGCCGCCAGCTGGGCCTGGGCTGTCAGAAAGTGGAGGTGAGCCTGGGGCCCGGCATGGGGAGGGGAGGTGGCCCTGGGCACCTCCTCACCTCCTCGTCCTCTCCAGGTGGCACCCGGCCGTGTGGTGACCATTCTGACATGGCCAGGCACCAACCCCAGACTCTCCTCCATCTTACTCAACTCTCACACGGATGTGGTGCCTGTTTTCAAGGTGGGTGGGGCAGGGGGAGCAGTGCAGGCCTTAGGGTACACAAAGATGATGGAGACCCCCCACTGGACCCCAGGAAGCCTTGGGGGCTCGTCCTGATACTCCCAATCTCATAGGACACTGCCTTATGCAAGCAGCCTTTGCCCAGTGGCCCATTCTGTGCCCAGGGTGGGGGTGGAGGTGGAAGCAGAGATGAGGGATCGCAGTCAGCTGCCCTCTTCAGCCCTCTTCTGTCCCCTTCACCACCCCACTTGTCACCCCACCCCTAGGGTAGGCTTCTAGAGCAGGACCACAGTTGAGCAGAATAGATTAATGACTAAATTTGGGACTTGGGACCCTCTTCTCATCTCTTCCCAAGGAACACTGGAGTCATGACCCCTTTGAGGCCTTCAAGGATGCTGAGGGCTACATCTATGCCAGGGGCACTCAGGACATGAAGTGTGTCAGCATCCAGTGAGTATCCTCCATTTCCTGTCCCCCACAATGTCCCTGCTGGCCCATTGAATTGACCCAGGGCCTGGGCTGGGTGTGATTGGAGAATCTCAAGGCCAAGGAATATCTTGGCCCCTTATCTTGGACAGGAATTATCACCATTACATGGATAGGAAGACTGAAGGACAGGGACTTCCCAGAGTCCCCTGCCAGGCTGTGACAGAGCAGGCCGCAAGGCCCAGGGCTCCAGCCTGCCCACCCAAGCATCTGGTGGCTCCCCCAGCATCCGGCTTACACCCTGTCATTGTCTCTCAGGTACCTGGAGGCTGTGAGGAGGCTGAAGGCTGAGGGCCACCATTTCCCCAGAACCATCCACATGACCTTTGTGCCAGGTAGGAGTGGCTTGGGGAGAGACACTTTCAGGAAGCAGGAGGATGTGGTGGCAGGGGCGGCTTCTTCATCTCATGTCCCTGCTACTTTTATAGATGAGGAGGTTGGGGGTCACCAAGGCATGGCGCTGTTTGTGAAGCGGCCCGAGTTCCAGGCCCTGAGGGCTGGCTTCGCCCTGGATGAAGGTAAGCAGGGTGGCAGGCCCCTGAGCAGCCATCAGGGGATATGGAGGCTGCTAGCGGCTGGGCCACTCCACCCTCTGAATCCCCCTTCTCTCCCCAGGCCTGGCCAACCCCTCCGATGCCTTCACCGTCTTTTACAGTGAGCGGAGCACCTGGTGTGAGTATGGGCTTGGGGGGAGGGTGTCATTGTGCGGTGGGGAGCTAGGCCAGAAGGGGCGGGGGCCTGCCAAGAGTCATGTAGCAAGTCAGGGCCTGAGTAGGCCTTGAACCCAGAGCCTCTGCCTCCCAGCCCCTTCCTACCTGGGCTTCTCCTTCCTGAGCTTCTGAGGGTAGCCACCTGTGGGCAGAAACCAGCTCTACACCGTGTGTTCTAAGGGGAACAGCCCTGCCGGAGAAGCTTGGCATAAGGGGGAGACCGGGGCCCACCCCCAGGCTGCTCACTTTTCCAGCCCCTCCCGTGCTGAAGACACCCCCTTCTCCCTCATCTCCCAGGGGTGCGGGTCTTGAGCACCGGGAAGCCCGGCCACAGCTCACGCTTCGTGGAGGACACAGCGGTAGAGAAGCTGGTGCGTGGCACACAGGGAGGGAGTTTGGGAATTCCCGAGGCTCTATCCTGGGGCCGCTCTCACATCTGACCTTGCACTCTCCTAGCACAAGGTCATGAGCTCAATCCTGGCTTTCCGGGAGAAGGAGAGGCAGAGGTGAGGCAGCCTAGGAAAGAGGATGGGGGTCTGGGCGGCCGTGCAAGAGAGAAGGGAGGCTCTTTATCTGTTGTTCCCGTGCTGCCCCTCCCCCCCCACACCGCAGGCTGCAGTCAAACCCCCACCTGAAGGCAGGGGCTGTGACCTCCGTGAACCTGACCAAGCTAGAGGGCGGCGTGGCCTATAACGTGGTACCTGCTACTATAAGCGCCATCTTTGACTTCCGTGTGGCACCGGATGTGGACCTGAAGGTGCCGCCTCCACCTGGGTTTGGAGGAGGGAGCCGGGTCCTCCATCCTGTGCTGGAGGCTCAGGGAGAACCTGAGGGGTCAGCTCATCTCCCTTCTCATAGGCTTTTGAGGAGCAGCTGCAGGGCTGGTGCCGGGCCGCTGGTGAGGGGGTCACCTTGGAGTTTGTGCAGGTATCAGCTGGGACCTGTGGTCGGGAGCTGAGGGAGCAGGGAGACTGGGCTTGCCAGGCATCTGTCACGGTGGCAGTGGGTGCTTGGCGTGCCTGCCTACGTCCGGGTGTTTCTTTAGCTATGAGGGACACACTTCATTCACCAATAAGCATTCGTTGTGGAGGCCCCTGTTGGGTGCTGGGGATACCATAGGAGTAAAATTAGACACAGTTCATGGCCCCATAGTCCTTATAGCATGAAGAGACGAATAGACCTGAATTAAACATTTTTTTTTTTAAAGATTTTATTTATTTATTTATTTGAGAGAGCGAGAGAGCACAAGCAGGGGGAGCAGCAGACGGAGAGGGAGAACAGGCTCCCTNTTTTTTTTTTTAAAGATTTTATTTATTTATTTATTTGAGAGAGCGAGAGAGCACAAGCAGGGGGAGCAGCAGACGGAGAGGGAGAACAGGCTCCCCGCTGAGCAGGGAGGCCCAACGCGGGATTCGATCCCAGGACTCTGGGATCATGACCTGAGCCAAAGGCAGACACTTAACCAACTGAGCCACCCAGGCACCCCTGAATTAAACATTTATATAATGTTGCTTTTATATAAGTATGAACACACTTGGTTCAGGAAAGGGTGGGACCCTGCACTCTGAGAACCTGTAACAAAGAGTTGGCCAGTTTGAGAGGTCTGGGAGAGTCACTTTGAGGAAGAGGCCTAGGATATGAAAGCTGGGCAGGAAATAAGTAGATGGAGGGCAGGGCAAGGTCCCAGTGTGGCCTTTAAGGGACTGAAAGAGGGCCTGTGGCTGGATTGGCCAGCTAGCTGTCTGGGTAGGGGGTGGAAGCCGGGGTGAGGGGTAGAGGGGAACGGGGTGTGTGCCTTTGCCAGACACAGACTAGCCTGTGAAGAATAGGGCAAGATGTCCGGCCGCCTTGACCCTGCTATCCTTCCCCTCCTTCCAGAAGTGGACAGAGCCCCGAGTGACATCTATTGATGACTCAGACCCCTGGTGGGCAGCATTTAGCGGGGTCTGCAAGGACATGTGAGCACACTGGCCAGCCTTTCTTTTCCCCTTTCCTCTCTCCTTCTCCTACCTCCGTTCCACCTTCCTTCGCCCCTTCAGTCCTTCCCTGGCCCTCTCCCCTCTCTGCCTCCTCATTCACCAGGCTCTTCCCTCTGCAGGAACCTCAGTCTGGAGCCAGAGATCTTCCCCGCTGCCACGGATAGCCGCTATCTCCGTGTGGTGAGCTGCTTGCGGTGGGTGGGCAGGAGGTGGTCCTGGGTGCTGGCCTTCCTCCTAATGGCTCCTCCTTGCCCCCCTGCAGATGGGGATCCCAGCATTGGGCTTCTCTCCCATGAACCGCACACCTGTGCTGCTGCATGACCATGACGAGCGCTTGCATGAGGCCGTGTTCCTCCGTGGGGTTGACATATACACACGGCTGCTGCCTGCTCTGGCCAGCATGCCTGCCCTGCCCAGTGATGGCTGAGTCCCAGGCTCCCCAACCTCTCTACCCCAGGGGCGTCCACCAGACCAGTGTCAGGGACCCCTCTGCCCCCCGCCCAACAATAAAGTCTGTGTGTGAACAGAGGCCGGTTCTGCAGTACTAAGAACAAGGACGTTCATGGTGCAGGGATTCTGTCATTTCTCTGGGGACATGCGATTCCCATCCCCATTTCACAGATGAGAAAACAGCCTGGCTCTGGGTACCTCCCTACGACCCCATGCTGCTCCATGCCCGACACAGCCCACTCACCCAGTATCACCCAGCCATGTCTGTGCCCAGTGTCAAGGGACCATAGTTCCTCTTCTCAGTGGCCACTATGCCTTTATCTGACTTGTAAGGTCGGGGACACCATTCTGAGGAGGAAACCAAAACAAAGATCTCAGGGAAACACTGCTGGCTTTCTGAGAATACACTCAGGATCCTGAGACAGGCCAGCTGGGCCCTGCCAGATGTAGGGCGGGTAGAGGGAGAGCTGGCTCTGACTGCTAGCATTTGTCAGACCCTCAGGAGGACAGGAAGGGGGTGTGGCTCTGCTCTGGTGTTGGGAGTCACAGAGGGGCAGGAACTTTGGTGGACCCGTTCATCTGAGGGTCCCTACACCCTGGGCAGGGATCAGTGTGTGCAGCTTAGCCCACGAGTGAGGCTTCAGTCTGTCAGTCCTGCTAGGTAGGGCACTGGGCAGGACCAAGAGCCACTATGGCCCTGATCGCTGAGCTTGCTCCCGTAGCTGATCTGAGCTGATCCTGTTCGGACCTCCATGGGCGTGGAGTGAGGGACAGGGAGGGCTGGGGTTTGAAGTTCTAGCTGTGGTCAGAGGGAAGTCCACAGCCTGGTTCTGTGGCCTGCAGGCTTAGTCCTGATAGTACTAAGGCCTGCTCATGCAGTTCTGCCGAGGAGCCAGGACTTGGGCCAGCTCCATCTGCTTTGAGCCCTCCCAGCAGCCCTGGATGGAGGTTTCACTGAGCCCCTTTAGAAACTCTGCTGTAATCGCTTGCCCAAGACCACATAGCTTCTAGGTAATGGGAGTGAAGATTTGAGACTCAAGAACTAGGGACTCGTGCTTTCTACGCAAGGGAGGCTCCATGTGGGAGCTGGAAGCTGATAGCAAGCTGGTTGTGACCTCAAGTAAGCCTAGTGGAGGCCCCTGACCTGGCGTCTGGCCTCCCCCTTCGGATTGCAGCAGGTGACAGAAAGAAGTCTTCATGCCCTGTCCTGGGGACTAGAACACAGGCCTCACTGGGAAGCCACCTGACCTGATGACCTCAGGCTGGGCCAAACTACCTTTAGGACACATATAACCTGCTCCTGGCCCGTTTCAAGACCCCACCTATCTAGTACCCCCTGGTGATGGGCAGTTGGCCACCCAGAGCATGCCAGGATGACAGTCATGAGCTAGCAGCCCAGCCCTGGTTAGGCAGACAAATTTCCTGGGATCCTGCATGGGCTGCCTGGGTCCCAATGCTACCTCCATCCCAGAGCTCCGTGATCTCGAACGTTTCCTTCCCTGTGAAACAAAAAGAATACCTACTTCAGAGGAAGGGGGACCATTTATCATGGGCCGTACCTGTTGCCTCCATTTTTTTAAAGATTTGAGTGTGCATGACCAGGAGGTGGGGAGCAGAGGGAGAGAGAGTAGCAGACTCCCTCCTGAGCATGGAGGCTAACTCGGGGCTTGATCCCAGAACCCTGAGATCATGACCTGAGCCTGAAATCAAGAATCAAAAATGCAGAATCCGGATGCTTAACCAACTGAGCCACCCAGGTAGCTCCAGGAGGTACAACCCTTTTGGAACCTCCCGCGCACCCAAGGTTGGTCCACAGATTACACGAGCACCATACTCAAAGGCTAGTTTTGAGGACTGCACGACCAGGAACGGTGATATGCTCGGCACCTCCTACAGGAAGCCCCCACAAACGCCCATGACCACTACACCACTTGCTTCACTAGCTGCTCTAAGGACTAAGACCCTGCAGATGAAGCAGCCGCTCCAGGGGGGCACAGCAGGATCCGGCCCAGTGGTGCTAATAAGCCAGTGCCACCACCGCCCTGCATCCGGGGCCCCAGCACAACCCAGAGTGGTGGGTGCTGGCCATGTACCCCAGAAACAGCCTAAGTCTGGACCGCCTCAGGCCAGCGTGCAGAACTCATGAGGGTCCTTTTCTTTATCCCCGGGGTAAACTTCAAGACTCGTCAGGATATTTGGGAACTCTTTCCTCACCAGACTGCCCAATCCAGCAGGCTACGTGCCCCAGCCTCCCTAAGGCCCTCCACCATGTCTTTCACTAGGTCCCTTTCTTGTATTCCAGGGCCCCATTTCCCCCGACTCCCACACAAACCCCAGTCCCTGGACCACAGACACAGGCCAACTGACAGATCCTGCCGCAGGTTTATTTGTACAAACAGCACAGGAGGACACCAGCCCCACGCAGAGAGAAACCCAGGGGTCACACCAGTCCTTCCGTCCTCACACTGGCAGACAAAAGCATCTACGCTGGAGCCTTTGTGGGGGCCTGGGCACCTTTGGGAGCCTGAGCTGCAGTGGGAGCAGGAGCCGGAGCCGGAGCCGGAGCCGGAGCCGCAGCTGCAGCCTGGGCCTTGGTTTGAGCCTTGGCCTTGGCCTTTGGCCGGCAGAGCCTGAGACCCTTAGCAATGCGGGCACGAGCACGTTTCCCAAGCTTGGGGTGAGCGATGTAGGCAAGTCGATTGAGCTTGCGGCTGCCGCCCTTTGGAATCTTGGGCTTGACCTCCTTGGGCTTGACGAGGGCCTTGATAGCCTCGGCACGTGCACTCATGGCCTTGGCGTTGTTGGCCTGCATCTTTTTCAGGCCCTTCTTGTTGTGCTTCTTGGCAAAGCGCATGTTCCTCAGGAACTTGGGGTCTACCTGGAAGGCAAGGAAAGGTACAGGTTGTGAGTGCAGCACGTGGGGTCCCAAGCCACCGCTGGTGGCCCTCTCCATAGCTATGCCCAGGAGACTACTGGGCTCCAGCCAAGGCCTAGTGGGCGTGTAGACAGCATTAAGTCAAACTTAAACGCTGAAATATACACCCCTTACAAACTACCTGCAGGAAACGTGTACTACAACCCTGCCAATGCTACATACAAATGATATTTTCAGGGCCACATGCCCAGAGCCCAATGGAGCTCAAATGCAAGCACAAAAGGAAAGTACAAATGAATGCTGCCCTATGCCACGCTTGCAGGGCTCAGTTTTTTCTGAAACCCTTCAGGGGCATCCCCGCCTTTTTAAAGGAAAGTGTCAGTTAAGCACCAAGCATGGTCCAACAGATACACAACACATGAGGCTAAAAAAGAGACCAAGATGAGGAAACCAAGGTTCAGAGATTTAACGGTTCATTCCAGAGACCATGGGCACAGGGGAGAGACAGGATCCCATTCTCTTGCTCAGACCCTCCAGCCTCAGCCTTCTCAGACAATCCTTAGAACTCCCTGGCACAGAAGGAAAGCTGCCCCCAAGCCCAGCATGGAGCCAGATCAAGGCCACAGGCTAGTAGAATGGAAGGCTCTCACAGGGTATCGGGTACACAAAGATAACGCCATTTCTTCCCCTTGAAGTGCTCTGGCTAAGCAAGGGGGATGGTCAAACTACCCTCGGAGACAGGTTACATCTGACTAGGGAGTTAAAACCTGGGCTGGGAAAAGCCAAGTAAAGGTTTATTACAGCTTTGGCAGAACATGAAGTCCAGGCAAGATGAGGGACAGTTATTCACGTCGCTGCTCAGGCTGTGTAACCAGTGCCAAAGGGACACCCTTCACACTCACCCCCTTAAGAGATTCGTATCTTTGTGACCGGGGTTTCTTGATGCCATTTCTGTGCCATTTTCGTGCTGTGAGGAAGCAAAGAAATTAGACCAAATGAGATTTGCTCTATTAAGACCACACATCACAGCTGGCCAGCCTGGGAAAACCAGCACTTCCCAGAGCAGGTCTTCTCCAGATCTGGAATAGCCCTTGTCCCTGAATGCAGAGCACTGCGGGCATCTCAAGAGGACCCCTAGCTTCTTTAACTACAGCCCAAAGGTCATCCTGGCCTAAAACAAAACCAGCCCCAGGCCCACAGTGTCCCCCTGCTCTGCTCTAGCACCCCGATCCTCGCTAGGGTCTTAAGGGAGGCGGAGGCGGGGCCCGGGGAACTTACACTGGTTGTGCGTAGTGTGGTTCTTGGACTTGGCCATGTCTGCACCTGGGGGAGGACAGTGGAGATCAGGGCTGGCTGGGCCTACGACTCCCGCCCTGATCTGGAAGGACGGGAGCCTTGCATCTGCGGCCTCCACCGGCTTCCACTTACTCAGCACGACCCGAGGCCGGTCGGGCCTCCCGAACTCGGCTCAGAGGGCCCTGAAACCAACCCGCCTTCAACAGACGGCGCTCTACCCCATATCCGAGTTCTCCCTCTCCCCTCCTTGAGAACCCACAAGCACTTCCCGCACCCCCCCTCCCCACAGCCATGCAGCCGGCCTCTCTGTCCTTCCCGGTTTTGCGTCTGGCCGCCGGCTGGGAGCCGCGGATGGCTCCAGATACCGCGCGGCCAAGTCTCACCGAAGCCCTCGGCTCCCGAAGCGCCTCGGACCGGAAGAGAAAAAGAAAGAGGAAGGCCGCTGTGCAGCACGGGAAATAGGGTCGTCGAGGCCGGAAGGTACTTGGGAAAAAGCTTCCCCCAGCGCCGGGAAGAAAGGTTCCGCAGCTCGGAAGGATTCAAGCCAAACGCGAAGGGGGCGCTATGCGCCCGGCCCTGCTCTCTTCAGGTTTTACCTTCGTTTATTCCTCCTGGACCAAGCTTTTGGGGCCCAGTTCTCATGAAAGGTCCCGGAGGCGAAGGGAGTCCTTGAGGGATGGCTGCTAGGCAAGGAGTGACAGACTTGTGTTCTTTAAAAGTATCCCTGGCTCCTGTGCGGAGAATGGGCTGTAGGGGGCAGAGGTGAGGCGGGGGAGCTGTGAGGAGGCTGGTGTTCAACTCCCCCGGAGAGTGGGGGAACCTGGAACCGGGGCAGCGGGTGTGCAGAAGAGTGGATGAGAACACTGGACTTGGGATGCAGACCATGAGGGAGAGGAAGGAGGCCAGAGTGGCTCCCGAGTTTGGGCTTGAACATCTGGGTGAATGCTGGTCTTGTTCACAGAAGTGGGGAAGGTTGGGAGGGACAGGGCTTTTATTGCTTTGTTTGGAGGAGGCCCGTGATCCAGATGTTTCTGTTTAGATGCATTAAATGTGATACGCCTATTGGACATACACAATGAGTCAGGCTTTGCCTCCTGACAGCTCTTCCCTCTTCCCCCCCACAGTTCAGTCTCCACACAGCAGTGGGGGCTGAGGGCCTCGTTAAAGACACAAAGCAGATCTTGTCATTGGAAGTCTTCAAAGGCCTCCCCTTGCTTTGGAAATAAACTCTTCACCTCCCCTAACCCTGGCAACTCTCTCCTCATCATTCACTTCTCTCCTAATCCATGCCCTTTTTTCTTTCCTGCTAAGCATGAATGCTTTTTTTTTTCTTTTAAGATTGTATTTATTTATTTGAGAGAGAGATCACAAGCACAGGGGAGGGGGAGAGGGGAAGCAGGCTCAGCAGGGAGCCTGATGTGATGTGATGCGGGCTCAATCCCAGGACCCAGGGATCACGACCTGAGTAGAAGGCAGATGCTTTACTTAACCAGCTGAGCCACCCAGGTGCCCATGAATGCTTATTCAGACTTCAGGGCCTTTGCACTTGCCATCCCCTCCCCCTGGACTACCTTCTCCCTGCTCTTCGGATGGCGTGTTTTCTTGGAGAGGCCTCCCTAGGATGCCCTATCTAAAATAGATACACTCCACTCCATCTCCCCAGGTGTTTTTTGTCCTCTCATTCTCTTCGCTTCCTTCATAGAACTTTCCAGACTCTAATTCTGTTCTTTATTTACTTGTGTATGTGTCCATTGGCACAAGCGCCACAAGTTCAGGACTGGTTTGGTCACTTTTCCTTTCCCATTGCTTGACATTGCACTTGATGCAGAACAGGAACTTAGTAAACACCAGCTGGATGGACATTCTTTGGCAAGGTGGATTCATGAAGGGACAGGACCATATTGCAGAGAGTTGGGGAGTGAAGGGGAAAAGGAGGATGTGGAGGCAGGACATGGCAGTGACTCCTTACCAAAGCATTCCTGAGAAGGGGGAGAGAAATCTGGGCGCTGTGAGTCAGGAGAATGAAGAGCAGCCCAAGACGCTGGCAGGGGGACCTAGTGCCAAGAAACGGTTGAGGCCAGAGGGAGGGCGTCTGGAGGAGCAGTCCTGAGGGCTGCTGAGAACAGGTGGGGGAGCCAGTGGGCAGAGGTGGGGACTGTGGGAAGTTCGGGTAACACAACGTCTGCCAGCAAGAGACAGGGCCTTGGCCCAGGGAGTGGGCGAGGTGGGCCCGGAGGGTAGGACAGGGAGAAGAAAGTTTGACTGCCACACCCTTGAGAAAGAGGAGCAGGCAGGGTAGGGGCCAGCGGAGGGGCTGGAATGACTTTAAAGGAACCAGGCTGTTCCCCCGCCCGGCCTTCCAGCTGAGCGGTAGCTCCCACAGGGAGCTCCTGAAAATTGAGCAGTGACACCTGCTCGGAACTCAGTTTTGCCAGCCTGTTGTGACAGGGCAGAGCAAGCAGTGAGCAGAGAGCCATAGTCTGACGGGGGAGGCAGATTCAGAGACAGGTGATGGCCACACATTGACATTGGAGCTGCTAGAGGGATTGGCCCAGGGTGAAATCCTGGCTGCCAGGCAAAGGGGGAGAAGTGACAAGAGCCAGGAGCTTTGACAGTGATCTGAGGGGACTTGTTCAGGGGCCAAAGGGGAACATGACCTTGGAGCCACTGGCCTGCCATACTTCTTTTCAAGGTAGGAAAGATGGTAGGGCCTGCCCTATGTGTAGGGGTTGTTTCCTCTCTCTTTCCTCCCTTGCTCCTTTCCTTCTGCCCTTCCTCCCTCCTCCCCTCCCCTGTCCTCCCCTTTCCTTCCTTCCTTCCTTCCTTCCTTCCTTCCTTCCTTCCTTCCTTCCTTCCTTCCTTCGAAGCTCTTTTGGGGCACCTGGGTGGCTCAGTCGGTTAAGCGTCTGCCTTCAGCTCAGGTCACAATCTTGGGATCCTGGGATTGAACCAGCCCTCTGTTGGGCTCCCTGTTCAGCAGTGGTCTGCTTCTCCCTCTGCCAACGTCCCCCCGCCCCCGCCGTTTGTGCTCTTTCTCCCTCAAACTCTGTCTCTCTCAAATAAATAAATAAAATCTTTAAAAAAAAAAAAAGAAGCTCTTTGTAACCTGATTTTATTCATTCAGTCATAATTCGTGGACATCCTTCCCCTGTTCATGAAAATCCTTTGTAATCCTGTTTTATTTTACACATTTAAAAACATTATTCTGGGGACGCCTGGCTGGCTCAGTTGGAAAAGCATGAGACTCTTGATCTTGGGGTTGTGAGTTCAAGCCCCACGTTGGGTGTAGAGATTACTTTAAACAAACAAACAAACTCCCCCCCCACACACACATTTTTCTGAAAGAGATCAGTAAACACCACCAGGTGTCAAAGGAGTGTCTGACACAAAAAAGGTGAAAAACTTAACCCTTCCTCCAGGGTACACGTGCTCTTGCCCCGTCTCAGGTCCACGTGGAGGCCTGGGTCCACTTGCCATTCCCTGTGGCCTAGCCTTGGGCAGAGCCCCTCGCTGGACTCGGCAAAGTGTCTACGCACCAGGCCCCTTGCCGGTGCCTTGGGCCCAAGATAGAGAGGTGAGGCCCAGGAACTAGACAAACCTTCCACTGGGCAGGATGTGACCCACCTGCGCCGTGTGGCCTGCCGTGGCAGCGCTTTGCCCAGGCCTTGTCCAGAGCCACAGCCCCACCTCAGCCCCAGTAGGATCCAGTGGAGCCCGCTCAGCAGAGTAACAGGGTCGGAGACGTTCGGGGTTGTTTTTGCCGTGCCTAGCACGGTCCTGGGTACGTGCAGGGACCTGATAAATATTTGAGGAGTTAAATGTACACATTTCACAAATCCAGGCAGATGGCAGAATCAGGAGGCAGGAAGCCAGTCAGCCGGGAGGGATTTCACAGGGATAAGAGCCCGCTCTTCTACCAGGTCAGGTCTCTGCCCTCTAAGCCTCAGTCTGAGCATAGCCTTGGGACAAACACAATAATTGCCTCACGGGGTGACACTGGATACTTTGATCAAAACACTGGGCACTGGGCTGAGTACACATTAGGTGCTCAATCATTGTCAGTCCCATCCATGCTTTTTCCCCACAGGGCCTTTGGAGAGGGGGACAAGGCTTAAGGAAAGAATGTCAGTGGCAAGTGACTGCTAGAAATGAGGACAGGATCCAAAGGAGGGCCACGATGGGGGAAAGTGACAGTCCTCAGGGGTCCTGGGTCCCCCAGTCCTACAGTTCCAGAGAGACAGGGACCCCCAGTGTGTCCAAATAAGAGGGACTGTGAGTAGATTATCAGAACCAGATGTTTTCTCTGTAAAACACTGGGGACAGAGAAGAGGAGCCCCCTAAGCACTGGGTTAGAAATGCCCAAGTGAGTGGCCACCTGGCACTGGGTGGCCCCAAAGGCCAAGCTGTGACTGCGGGAGGCAAATACCAGCTCCACAGATGAGGACCATTTCTGCAATCAGAATCTCCCCCAAACCACGAAGGAGTGAGTGCCCAGAAGTAGTGAGTTCCCTGACACAAGAGGAGTGCAAGCGGTGGTTTAACTACTGGGGATGGAGGATGAAGTATGGGATAGAAGGATGGGGAATATAACTTCTAAGTGTGCTTACCTCTGGGAGCCTGGGTTTCAAAGCTCCTGGAGAAGGAAAGGCGGTGGGCCGTGTGTGACCCAGGCTGGGGCTCAGGACCTGGCAGGGAGAGAGGACAGTTCAGCTGGAGGCTTGGAGGTGCAGCCCATGCCTCAGGTCACCGGTATGCCTTCAACAGCCCCAGGCCACTGATTTTGCCTCTGGGGAGCCTCTGGCCCAGGAGTGGCTCGGTGTCCACAGCCGAGAATGTGAGCCTGTTGTCCACACGGGGGCAGCACAGGCCCGCGGATGGAATGACAGGGCTGCAGGCAGGCTGGAGCTCCCCTCTCCTGGGAACCCTCTGAGCTTCCCGATCTCTCTCTCTCTTTTCTCTCTCTCTCTCTCTCCTCTCTCTTTCTCTCTCTCTCTCACACACACACACACACACACACACCTGCTTCTCCACCCCCCACCCCCACCCATGGATCAAGCCTCTCTGCCCATTCTTGGCAGGTGCTGGGGTAGTTTGGGTCCCCCTGGCTCCAAGCACCTGGTGGTGATAGGGGTGGGGGTGGGGTGTTTTCCCCAAAGACAGCTCAAGGCAGAGAACACAGAGCCTGTGGGTACCGCTCCCGCTGGTCCACCTCAGAGTGGACCGTGGAGGCCACAGTTCTGACATCAGGTGGGCTTGGGTGCAAATCTGCCTGCCCCTCCCCAGCAGAGCGATTTCACAGGTCTGAGCCTCAATCTCCTCACCTGTAGCAGTGAGGGGAGCATCCCCAGGGCTGAGCAGGCGGGAAGCCTCCCAGAGCCTGGCTGTGCATACGAGAGACCTCACAGCGGTCTCGGGGGGTGATGGGGTTCTCGTTACTGTAGGTCACAGATGCAGAGACCGGAGTCCTTGGGCATGGCTTTCTAGAGGTCCCACTGCCAAATGGAGACCGCTGTGGTCCCGATGCCCACCGGGATCCGGAGGAGCATGGGATGCCATATGCCCAGTGAGGCCAGAGGGAGCCCTGTGACACTGACCCCTCCCCCCGCCCAGGACCTGGGACAAGCCCATGGCCTCTATGGTCAACAGATGCCCCAAGTGGGGGCCTCCTCTGGACTAGTCCCCGCCTCCACTCAGACTCACTCACCCAGAACAGGCCTAGAAAGGAGGGGGTGTGGTGGTGGTGGCCGTGACCCTGGGAGGAGGGGTCAGGCAGGCAGGGGCTGGCAGGATGTGAATGGAGGAGAGGCTCAGTGGCTCGGAGAACTGACTCTTGGGGTGGGGGTGGGCGGGGGTGGCGGAGTAGGTGCTCATAAGGGGGCTGGACAGGACGGGACTGCACCCCTGAGTGCCTCCCCCCACTCCTGCCCGCCTCTGAGGTGGAAAACACAAAACAGCCTAGGGGACTCCTTTTTAACAAAGAGGGTCTGAAAAGGAAGGATGAAGGAGGGGGGGCTGGGAGGCACCCTTCCCTTTCCCTCCCCAGCAGCCTCCAGGGAGCCAGCAATGTTATTGCCATGGCAACCGCAGCCCCTCCACCTCCCCTTACCCCTGTCCTGCCTGGATGCCCACCAGCCCGGCCCCGGCTAAAGAGAGGCCAGGGGTGGGGGGGCATCTTACTGTCAGGCTGAAGGACAGATGGGCCATGAAGGCCACAGGAGGGTTGTACCCCATGGGGGTGGGGTGGTGGAGGTCTAGGGAAGGCTCTGGGCTTGCCCTTGTCTGCTTCCCATTTAGTGCTTCAGTAAACCCCCTCTAAGGCCCCAGCACATCATGGATGGAATGAGGGAGAAGGAGCCCCAGCCTTGCTTAGGGAGGCACGAGGGACACCAGAAAGAGCAGAGAGGAGCTGGGGATCTGAGGAGGGGCACATTCAGGAGGGCTGGGGACCCTAAAAGGGCAAGAGGGGCTTGTGGCCATAGGCAATGAGCTTTGGCCCAGGCACTGCCCTTTCCAAGCTGTGTCATTGGGTAAATCCCCCAACTGCCCAGGGGCTGCCCCTCACTCCCCTTCTACCCCTCTTCCATGGTTGGGGGAGTTGCTTGCCATGCAGCAAAGAGAAAGGATGACCTCGGGCTCCACCCAGGAGATCTGTGGATGGACCCTGTAAGGTCTGAGCTTGAAACCCCTTATGTCTGCTGGGCCAGAACTGTGGCCACAATCACCAGGAGTGTCTACTGTGCACAGAGCCTGGACCTGGGAGGAGAGGAAGCTGTAGGCATAACAACCAAGATGTGGAACAGAGAGGGGTCCATCCAGGCCAGGAGCCTCTGGAGGTTGAAAGAGGAACCTGGAAGTCTTCCTGGCAGTCACTTCTTTTATTTTACATTAGGCTTGAAGGCAGGGAAATCAGGCAGAGGTGGGGAGGGGGCAGGGAGCTCTCTGGCACCAGACCCCAGCGGATTGGGCATCCCTGAGCTGTACCCCCAAAGCCCCGAGGATACAGTGATAGGTATCCCTACCTTCCCAGCACACAGCCATAAGTCCAGGGCTCCAAGCAGGGAAAGGGAACCCCCTGCCAGCGCCTGAAGCCAGGAGCTTTGCCTCTCTCATCCCTGGGACTCGCCAGTCCTCGCCATACCCTCAGAGCGGCTTCTCTCGCTCCTCCCAAGCTGCAGATGGGGAAGCCGAGGCTGAGAAAGGTGAAGTGACTTGCCCAGGGTCACCAGCTTCTCCTCAGTCAAAGCTGCTTCTGGAAGCTCTTCTGGGCTTGGACCCTGCCTGAGACTCTCACACTGGTGACAGCTTGGGGAAAGGAGGGCGATGCCTCCCTGAGGGATGACCCCATGGTACAGTGTGCTCTGGACCCCACAGCAAATGTCCGAGAGTGGGGGGCCTACCTCATGCCCCCAGGATAACATTGGTGAGTCCTTCCTTTCTGGGTCCTCCCCAGCCCATCCACTGGGGAAAATTGGAGAGCACAACCCAGATCCTGCCTGGCTCTTAGCAGCTGGGTGGGCTGGAACAAGTACTGAACCCCTGCGGCTCAGTGTCGCCTCCTGTAAGACGAGGATGAGGACACTGCTTAAATACCAGGTTGTGGTGAGGCTTCGGGGACCGTGCCAGCCAAGCACTTACCAGGGCCCGGCCCACAGTCTCCGTCCGACTCGGTAGCCCTCCTGGAACCAGGTGTGAAGCAACCAGAAGGCCAGGCAGGCAGCATTGGGGTCCATCCCTGCCCCCCAAATCTTCCCTGGACACAGGGGAGCTGCCCACCCCCAAGGTGTCCTGCCCGGAGGGAGAGAGACAGAGAGCAGGGCTGCCCCGGGACGCCCTCCGCACTAGAGGCGGGGATGGCAGGGCCAGGGCTGGGAGATGGGGGGCTGAGGAGCAGCTGCTGAGTGGTGAGGCGCGTGTGGAGACCCCCGCCACTTCTAGCAACCAGGCTGCAACTCTGGGAGCCAGCGGCTGAGAGCCTGGTGGTCCTGAACGGGCCTGTCCCTGCACGGCTGCCCGCCTGGCATGGGCCTAGCGGCTCTGGTTTTAATCGTTTTCCACGAGAAGCTCCTGGAGGTGCGGGGGCGGCTTCCCCTTGACTTGCGTCTCCTGGAGGATGAGGCTTGGCTAAAAATAACTTGAATTGCTGTGCTCCCACCCTAGCAGGAGGAGGGGCCTGGGGGCCACGGGGGTGGGAATGTGGCAGCAGCCTGGAGAGGGGGTTCCCTGAGAGGAGATGGAGAAAAGCCGTGCTGGTAGGTGGGAAGGGGTTCAGGATGTTGCAGGGAACGTGGCCCTTTCTCACCTTCTTCCCCAAGGCCTGCTCCCAGAGCACAGTGCTTAGGGAGCCGAGCAAGGGGCCGGGGCTGGCCTGAGCCCTGGACTTGCATCGTGGAGGGAGACCATCCTGGCTGAGGTGGTGGCCGCGGGCTCCCTCCAGCACGGAGTCTGTGTTGGAGGAGACCCCCCCACCTACTTTCAGGGCAGGAGCCCCCTCCGCTCACTCCAGCCTAGGCAGGGGCTTGGGTCTGGGCTCCTGTCCCCTATTTCTCCCTTCCCTGTGACACTGAACCTCATTTGAAAACTGGGTGCAAATGGAAAATGAAGCCCTTGATTCCTGGGCCTGCGGAGACCTCTCCCGATCCCACCTTCTCCATCCCGTCACCCCCTCGGTGTAGAGCTGAGAGGGACTATCCTCAGAGCAGGTGGGGGCTGTGTCAGGGTCCGGGAGGCAAGATTCTTGATACCCTCGGGTAGACAGGAGTCAGGTAGGAATGGAACACACGGGAAAATTCTGCCCAGGAACATTTCTCAAGAGCCCACAGGGTACCAAGCACTATTGCTGCTGGAGGGGATGTGGCCAGAGCGGGCCAGACAGGAGTCCCAGGCCGCAGGGAGCTTTGGTGTCGCAAGGCCAGTCTCATCCCTATGCTTGCATTGTGGGGTTGGTCACCAGTGGCCATTATACGATTATACATTTTGTCACTTCTTTTATTTTACATTAAGCAAATATTATATTTAAGCAGATAGATAAGGAATAAACACAAATTTCATTGATTTCTCCCTCAAAAAAAAAAAAATCCCAAAGTGAGTGAGCTCCGGAAGCTGGCCTCCTCTCTCTGCCTCTTCTCCGATATTCCATCACATTCATCCAGTAGGAGTCCCAACCCTTGTACCCATCACCCCTCCAACCTCTGATCCCAGTAGAATGTCCCAGGAGGCCATTCTCTCACTCACTGGCAGGAAGGGTCAAATTTGGCTTGAAGTACCAGACTGGTAGATGGGACAGGATACCCGACCTCTGGGAAAGCCAGAGCCAGTGGGAAGATAAAATCAATAGAGAGGAATGCAGAGCTTGGAAAAGACCTCTTCCTTGGCCCAGGGCTCTTGCAATACGTTACTGGAAGCAGAGGATGCAGAGATGGGAGGTGAACATGTCTGCTCTATCTCAAGCTCTTCACCTCCACTTGGAGGACTCTGTCTGCTGTCCATCCATCCATCCATCCATCCATCCATCCATCCACTCACCCACCCATACATCGTACATCCATCCATCCAACCATCTATACCCACCTATGGTAGGCAGAATAATGGCCCTCAAAAGATGCCTACATTCTAATCCTCAGACCCTGCGAATATGTTACTTAACATGGCAAAGGGGAATTAAGATTATGGATGGAATTAAGGTGGTTAATCAGCTGACCTTAAAATAGGGAGATTATCCTAGATTCTCTGGGTGGACCCAATGAAATTACAAGGGTCCCTTAAGAGTGGAAAAGGGAATCAGAAGAGAGAACATGATGGCAGCATGAGAAAGGCGCATGCCAACATTGCTGGCTCTGAAGATAAAGGAATGGAGTCATAAGACAAGGGGAGTGAACAGCCTCTAGAAACCGGAAAAGCAAAAAAGTGGAGTGAATCTTCAGAAGGAACCCAGCCTTGTCAACGCCTTGATTTTAGCCTAGCGAGAGCCATTTCAGACTTCTAACCTCCAGAACTGCGAGAGGATAGATTTGTGTCGATTTCTGCCTCTAAGTTTGTGGTAATTAGAGCAGCCAGAGGAAACGGATGCGTCATCCAATGATCCAATCCATCAGGCAACCATATATCCACCCATTTATCCATCTGTCCCTCCAACCAACCCTCTGTTCCTTTAACAAATATTCACGTTAAAGGAGTGTCTCCTCTGTGGCAGCCGTCAGACTGTGAAAGAGGACGGTGGTCATCTCCCGGGAGCTCCCCATCCACTGAGGGAGACAGACACAGGGTGACAATCCAGGGCCCTCAGTGGAACACAAGGCATTTGGGAAGCATCATGGGAGGACTTGTGGCCTGATGGCTCTTGGTAGCAGGAACAGGACAGGAAGCACAACAAGACAACCGTGAGTCGATGGGGCAGGTGCATGTCTGTGTGCACACATGTGAGTGTGTGCGTCATGGCGCTCGGACTCCGGCAGGAGCCCGGAGGCCCCATATCCCCACAGCAGTTGCCACCCAGCAAGTGAATGTGTTCAGCAGGAAATGCCTGGGTAGCCATGGTAATTAGTGTTGTGGAGCAGAGGGCAGTCACACCAGAGGTTGTAAGCAAGCCCAGACCCGTGGAAAGGGATGAAGAGGAAGGGGCTTGCGCCACTCTGCTTCTAGACTGTGCTGCCGCTTCTGACTTCCAGCCACACTGAGTCTCCCGGCAGAGGAAGCTCACAAGGCCTTCCAGGCCGCTTCTCCGTGGCTCCCATCTCAGCCTCATGGGACAGATGGGGAAACTGAGGCTCAGGGGAGGGCGGTCTAAGGCACATGCTGGGCCCCCACCCACGTGTGGCTGCAGGTGTCCTCTGCAGAGTGAGTGGGTCCCCGTTTTCCTGGCTTGAAAGATGCTTTCCCACAAGACTCAGAATGGGGCCGGTGAGGGAACACGGCTCAGGGGGTCAGGAGACCTGGCTCCAAAGCCGAGGAGAAGGTGGCAAGTCCAGGTTAAGCCCACCCCAGGCCAGGGCTTCACCTAGGACCAGACCTCTGACCTGGTCCTGGGTGGCTCCCTGAGGGCCATGCTGGTGCTCTCTGTCCCCCGGGCCCTGGCACCCAGCGCAGCGCCTGCTGGACGGATACACGGTTCCTTGAATGCCCAGCTCTGCTGCTTCCTCCTGTGGGACCTCAGGGAGGCGGCTGGCTGGGCCTCAGTTACTGCTTCTGTAAAGGGGGGTGATCACATCGGTTCTCGGGAGGACCCAGCGTGTGTGGAAAGCCCCCAGCGCGTACCACACCTGGTCTGCGCTGCTGTTGTGATGACAGGAGATACTCTGCCCGGCTCGGTCAGTGGAATGTGCGACTCTGGATCTCGGGTTTGTGAATTTGAGCCCCACGATGGGTGTAGAGAGTACTTTAAAAATAAAAATCTTAAAAAAAAAAAAAAGAGGAAGAAGAAGAAATATTCTGCTCCTCCACTCTGACACCTGTTCTCTCTTCTCTTCCCAAATCTCCCAGCCACTTTTTCCACCACAGCCACCCACGTTCCCGCCGTCAGGACACGTCCTTCCTCTGTCCCTCTGCTCGTCCAAAGTCTGTTTTGCCTTTTGCTTTCCACAAGGACTCCCTCCCTGCCTCCTTCTTTCCTGGCTGCCACTGACCTCTCACCCCAAGTCAGTCCCCCCCGACACACGTGCACGCGCGTGCGCACACACACACACACACACACACACGGGCACGCCGTGCTCCTCCCTACCCCAGTCCACTCTGCTCCCCTCGTTACCACCACAAGCAAGCTCTGCGTGAACCAGAGATTCTTGACGCTCCAGGTCCCCCGCAGCCTTTCCGCTGCGCTCCGGATGTCATGCTGCCTGCGAGGTGCCATTCAGAAGCCCAGAATCTGGAACTTCTGGCACGTTTCAGTGATGCTCAAGGACAGAAAGACAAAACGTGGGGAATCAGGCTTGCCCTTGACTTTCTGTGCTGTGGGGCCCGGTTCACAGATGGGGGGACAGAAGGATTCGAGAGCAGGTACGCACAGCTTACCCCCAATGACTCACATTTTGTCTCATTTTATTCCCATAGCAACTTGCAAGGGAGGCTCTCTCCGTATCCCGCTTTCATAGATGAGGAAACGCAGGGTCTCAGAGGTGAAGCTCACATAGCTGATAAGTGAGGGAGTCACTTAAAAACACCCAATGAGTCTGTGCGTTACAAAAGTAGCAACAGCAGGGACTTCCAGATGATTTCTGCAGAGGAATGCTGGGATGTTCTGAACCTTCTCCGGCTGTCTGCCTTCAGGCCTTTCCAAGCATGTCCCCACGGACCCCTTCCCAGCTCATAACTGCCACAGGAGACGGGCCCCTGGGCCATCCCACTTCCTGGACACGCACAGGGTCAGGGTCTCTTTAGGGTTCTGGTCTCGCTACCCTCCTCCCCATTTCTTCTCAGGGAAGGTTTTGGGGAAAGAAAAGTCTGGAGGTGGAGCTAGGTGGGGAGATGGGTTTGGCATAACTTTTGGCAGCCAGGGAAATGAGCTTCCAAAGGCAGGGTTCAGCCTCCCCGGCTGGGCCCGGATCTCTCCTGGAAGACCAGGGTGGCCACCTCGGAGGCCCACTCCAGACAGCTGGCTGGGTGACCTCAGCTTAGTCTCTTGACTTCTCTGGACTGAAACTGTTCTCTGTGCAGTGGGCACCTTTGGGCCTCCAAGGCCCTTAGGGAAACAAGGGAGGGGACTTTCAATCCTAGCACAGAAACCAGGAAAGGAAATACGTCAGGGGGTAGCCTTCCTACAAGTGCCTTAGTGCTACCAAAGAACACGAGGGCCCACACTCCCAGGCCCTGGCCGCAAAGGTGGTAGCTCCCAGCATGCTTGGGTGGAGGGACCGTGCAACCGCAGTTGCTTTAGACAACCCCATTGTGTCCATCCGGCTCCCTGGCTCAGGCCCCCGGGGCCGGGCTGATGTCGCTGCCCGGTGCGTGCCAGGGCTTTTGGTGGGGGAAGATCCACCCCAGGCCCCCACACTCATTCCCTCTGCTGGGAATAGTGCACCCCTCTCCTGGCTCAGCCTAAAGGTCATTGCCTCCGGGAGGCTCTCCAGGACTACCCCAGCGGAGCCAGGCCCCTTTCTCCACCCCTCCCCCAACACCACAGGCTTTCCTCTGCTTGTGCTTTGTCCAGGGCCATCTCCCCCTCTGAGGAGGGGGACTCCCCAAGGGCAGTTTTGGGCCCCCAGCTTGCCCCGGCCTGGGCCAGGGCTCCCAGGAGGGCTCTCAGCTTTGTCTACTTGGCCATTCTAATTCTGAGCAGAGTCCAGTATATTTTCCCCCGAGGAGCCAGTCAGAAGGGGGAGGTCAGTCACGTCATCACCTCCCCCCACCTCTAGGACCCCCCTTTCTGAATCTTTGCCCTGCCCCAGAGGCCCACCCATCTTCCCTGAGGACTCCCAGGGCTGCATAGGCATCCACCCCTTTCCTTCTAGGACCACCCTTGTCGGGAGAGATTGTGGGTGGGAAGAGTCCAGGGCTGGGCAAGGGGGCTGCCGGAGGATCTCTGACAGACAACTCCCCTGCCTCCCACCCCCCTCCCATGTCCAGGGCCTGTGATGGATGTGGGATGGGGGAGGGGCGACATGGCAATGACTGCTCCTTGGTCTGAATCCAGGTCACTCCCGGCCTGCTCAGCAGCCGTCGGTAATTAGGGGCCAGCAGGACGTGGGCAGGCGGGTGGCAGGAGGCCTAATTGTCTGATTTTTCAGGTAATTAACGGGAGGCTGTCTGGCCTGTCCCCACAGGGCCCAGCATCCGCCACCCCATCCCCTGGGCAGCCCCAGCCGCCTAATGAGGCCAATTACTGAGTGGCGCCCAGGCCCTCATTAGCCACCTGGAAAGGTCATATGGAATGGCACCAGGGGTGGGGCTCAGCCAGCCGTGGCGGAGGCTGGGCCACCCCTGGAGATCGGGCTGAGGACGCGCTGGCCGTAGATCTCTGCTGCTGCCCGTCCCACACCTGGGACCTCACTTGTGCCCCTCCTCTCTGGACAGCAGCTTCCAGTCAAATCCTCCCCCGTTGCTTCCCAGCAATGTGGCCTTAGGCGTGTCACCCCCCATCTGACTCTGTTTCCCGAGTCAACGATGAATGCATAGCAGGTGCCCAGTGCATGGGCGCCCACCTGCTTCCAATGGTGTCAACTCCCTTACTTCATTCTCGAGGAAAGGGAATCCAGAGTGGGTTGGGCCTGAGGTCACTGATGTGTCCAGAGCCCACTCTACAGGGTTCCCGGAGGCGGCAGGGATGGCCCCCTGGGATTCACCCCAAGGGACTCAGCATCTAGGCAAGCAGTCCTGGGAGGGGTCGGTAGAGGCGGTCAGGTGGAGGAGGGAGGCCTAGGAGGGGCTGGACCTTCCCAGGCACCTGAGCCGAGTAGAAGTGGGAAAGAAGGAAATTCCCCCAAATGCTCAGGAAATGGGGGGATTTGAAGATCCTGGAGGAGCTGAAGTCCCCCCCCACAACCAGTCCCTGGATGCTGCAGGGCACCCAGAGAAAAGCTGACAGGCGCGTGCCCGTGCCCCAACCTGCCATTCAAGGCGAAGCCATCCTTTCCTGGTTGGTGCTCGCCATTCTTGAACTTGGAGAGCACTGTGCCCTCAGATGTGGAGTTTTTGGCTGCTATGGCTCCTCTGTTTTTAAGAATTCTGTGACCTAATTCCATGCTGACAAATTCCATGCTGTTCCGGTTCCTGTAATCATCAGCTAATGCTACTTTTGGTCCTACTGCCAGCCTAGAATCTAGGTCAAGCGTTTCCAAACTGTGTCCCCCAGGGGCCCTTAGGTGGGAGCAGAGGGAGCTGCTACCCAGCCTCCAACGGGAGCAGCTGGGCTTTGCTCTGATAGACTATTAGTAGCTGCTCCTGCCACGTGCCGGGCATACGGGGAGCTCTGCCTCCATGATGCCATTTCGTCTCCACAAAGGCCTGTGAAGAAGGTAGCATTATATTCCCATCTTACAGACGAGGATGCTGAGACTGTTGGAGGCTGAACAGCATGCCCTAGGTCTCACAGCTTGTGGGAAGGACTCGGACCCAGTTTCTCGAGTGAGCCACCAGCGATATGGGTTCCGCAGCTGGAAAGAAACGAGGTGTAGGAGCTGGGGGGGGCTCACATTTAGCATAATTGGTTTCCTCGAGGTCAGAGCATGCAGGCACGCCTGGCTCTCTGCCCCTGGGCAGCATGGTCCCAGCCCCAGGTTACCAAGGGCCCCTGCACCCCCACCACATGGCGTCTGTGTGAGTGAGGGTCCATCTGCCTGGATGCCTCCCTTCCCTCTGCTGTGGGCTCTGCTTTCTCTACAGTCCAAACCAATAGGATCCAGCCCCGAAATAGCATATGTTTCCAGCCTCTGCCCATCCAAGTCATAAATCGCCTGGTGTGATGTGCTCCTTGTGTCAGCTTGCTGCAAAACTCAGGGTGGGGGTGGCTGAGCGAGTGTAAGGAGCATGTTGAGAGACAAAGCTGGGAGCCGGGGTGAGCCCAGGACAGAGACTCAGACTGCCAAGCGCAGTCTTGGGTCAGGACTCAGGGTCAGGGTCAGGACTCAGGCTGATGGAAATTCAGAGGTCGGAGGCTCAGCCTGGCACCAAGGGCCACAGATGACTGAGGAGGAGGTCCCCAAAGACCCAGAAGCCTTCCTATCACCTGGAAATGAGTTGAACAGGACCGGTGACAGAGGGATGCCTAGAATGAGCGAGACTTGTAGGAGGGGGTGGGGTGGGGGGTGCTCCAGGGATGGAACAAGACCGTGAACAGGACTGGGAACAGATCTGGTGTCCCAAGACGCTAGAGCAGGGCCGTCCCTGCTCCCAGGATGGGAGCCTCAGCTTTCCATCTCTGACACTCGCACGATCGCGTCACCAGCCGTCATCGTGCTCATGCCCAGTGGTTGTTACTGCCTGTTTCTACCCACACGACTCCGGCCCCGGCAGCATGTAGGGGCTGTCCTTGAGGATGCGTCGTCGAGGCAGCCATGTGACATGCCGGCTGTGGATGTATGTCCCTTTCTGACTCCATGGCACGGGAGGCCCTCCCGGGCAGAAGTGCGCCAGGGCTCTGGGTCCCGGGTCACCGCCTGGGGCCGGTGGCTTCCCCAGCTGCCCCGCCCGAGCCACTTCCAGGCAGTTTCTCCAGGCCTCCATTCCACCAGCTGGGTTTTCCCACCTCTTGGCTGTTCTGGGCCCAGCACGGACAGAGATCTGGGGACAAGCCCACACAGCAGCCAGTGGGGAATCTGGGGGTGGAGCGGGCAGGCAGGAATGAGAGGCCAGCGGGCAGACAAGGGTGCCAAGGAAGAAGCCTTATCACAAGCCTCTCTGTTCTCATCTCCCACAGGGCCTGGGCACGGACCCGTCTCAGGCCGTTCACCCGGCACTGGGGCCCTGACCCCGGAGGTCCCCCCCTCCCCTGGCACCACAGGGAGATTCAACCAAGGGGGGCGGGGGCCGAAGGGAGGTGAGAGAAACCCTGGGAGACAGGAGTGGTGGAGAGCCCACAAAGGCCACACGGACAACTAGAGGGCTGCCCTGCCCACCCAGGATGCAAGGCCTTCAGGGTTTGGCTGTGAAAGCCCCGGTCACCAGCCCCGGTCACCTCCTCCAGCTGGGCTATTAATAGCCAACTACGACCCACGCACCCTTGTTGGGAGGACGCCGAGTTCCTCGGGGGCTAAAAACGGTCTGAGATGGGGGTGAGCCAGGCCTTCTCCCTCTCTTCTTGTCGGAGGAGATGGGGCCAAAGGCCAGGCTGGCCTGGAAGGGGGGTGGAGCCAGGGTGGGGATGCAGAGGGTGACAGAGCCCTGGGGGTGGCCTGAGGATTCCAGCTTGGAGCAGAAAAGTGCTTGGCCAGGCCAGTCCCCTGGAGACCTTACTCAGAGACCTAGGACGGGGGCTTGCCAGTGGTCCCACCCGGGAGGCGACCGCCACCTAAATCGTCTGGCTCCTCACCCCCACCCAGGCCTCCTCCTTCCCCTCAAACCTCAGCTTGGTCTGCCCCTGCCAGGAGGGGCCTGGAGGGGAAAGGGGACTCTGGGGGGAAGTCTGGAGCCTCTGGTGGGGAACGGGGCCCCCTAAAGCATAGCCATTCATGTTTCAACTTCATGTGTGAAGTCTCAAGTCATTCAGAGCGTTCTCTGAGCAGGGAATTACCGGCAGCCCCATTTTGTAGATTGAGAAACTGAGGCTCAGTCATTTCCCTGGAGCCTGAGCTGGATAGACCTGGTTTGTCAGACTCCAAACCCTACCCTGTGTTGCCTCCTATTACGTCATTATAAAAGGAGGTTTCTGGTTTGTTTTGGGGATCCATGAAACAGTTGTTTCCTTCAAAACGCTCCAGTTGCCACAGGGTTCCAGGCCCACTGGGGTGGCTGGACCAAGCCCAGGGGTCTGCACGGGTGCCTTTCTCCTGCACTGGTAAGACCCCTTCCAGGGAGTGACCGTCACTCCTCCATTCCTGGGGCTCAAGGGCACAGCCTGGGTCCTGTGCTGGTTTTCTGAGCTCAAGGCCACACAAGGCCACCTGCTCCCTGCTGTGCCCCGCTCCTTTCCCATGGCAGATGCTCCAGGATCCAGATGCAGACCCCAGCAGAGTACAGACTTGGCCGGGAGAGTCCACATGAGAAAGTGGCTGAGAGGCGTCAGCCCCAGAGGCCCCCCACCGGAAATCCCAACAGCTGCCTGGCTCGCAGGTCCTGGGCACTGTGCCCTGACCCCAGGCTGGCCGTGGCCGTGTCAGGTGTCCAGAGGAGTTGGGGGAGGTGATGGCTAGAGCCAGGGGCAGTCTGCCCGTGGTTATGGGTGTGTTGACACCTCCTGGGCTGCCAAGGCAGACAGGGGCCAGGGGTGGGGGGAGGGGTCCTGCCCTGGCCTGGAGGGTTTGAGGAGAGATGGCCTCTGTCTGAGGGTGGAGGCGGACCCTGCTCCTGAGGGTCTGAGGGAGGAGGCAGGTCCCGTCCTGAGGGTTTGGGAAAGGAAGCACAGTCCTATCCTAGGCTGAAAGAGACCTGGCGTTGCCTGAGAAATCTGAGGAGGGGGAGAGACCTCTAGTCTTGGGGTCTAGTAGAGGGGATATATAGTTCCTAGCGGCTGGTGGGGATTGGGGTATGGGGGGTTGTCTCAGTCTCACAAGAGGGAAGGCTGCCTGCCATCTGGGCTGGCGGGGGGAGCTCTGGACCTGCTTCCCCCTGTCCCCAGTCAGCTGGCAGGCAGGTGGCTCTGCATTTCCCCAGTGTTTCTCCTAAGCTGCTGAAAGGACATGGCTCTGCAGGACAAGGCAGGGGCCCTCTGGCCTCGGGCTGACCACACCAACAGCCCCAGGGCTTCCCTTCACCATCCACACAAGAAAGGAGATGGACTAGCCCTGCCTGGATTTTCCTGTCCTGAGGGAGGGTCTCCGCCTCTGCCCTTAGAGAACTGGTTCCGGGGGAAGCCTTTCCCAGGATGGGCCCCACTGCTCGCTCATCGCCATGCACCCTCAGCTCTCTTAATGCCCACGTGCTTACTCGTCTGGAACTGGCTCCCCAGGCAGTCTTCCTGGATTAATAGAGATGACTCCCACACCAGGCCTGGAGTGTCCCTGCCCTGCCCGCCCTGTTTCCTTAGAGCCCCAGCTAGCAGAGCCTGACCTTATAAAGGCTTTGGGCCTCCGTTTCTCCTCTCCCATTTCCCTCTCAATGCTCCTTCTCTCCTGGCTCTGTCCTTGACTTCAGGCCTCTGGTTTGTTGACCAAACTAGCCCCTCCGCCACACCAGCTCTGGGGGCTGCTCCCATCTCAGCTGTCCCTGCTGCTCTGCCTGGGCTCCGGCGGCTCCCTCTTTGCTCAGTCTCCTCCCTGTGTCTCTGTCCCTTCTGTCTGCATTTCTCTTTGTCCTTTGCTGACTCAGACATGACTTCGTCTGTGTCCATTTCTGGCTCTCTCTCTCTGTCTGGCTCTCTCCCATCCGGTCTCAGATAGCTTAGCCTTCCTGCCACTGTTGCTCTGGGACCCTGTCCTGGTAGCGTCTTCTCTCCCCACCTGGCCGGGATGCCTGCTGAGACATCTGCTCCTACATCCAGTTGCTGGGCCCCAGGAAAAGCTCAGACGGCACTTGTGGTCTCGGCTCTGGCCCAGCTCCAGGGGAGTGGCTGTGATTCCCAGAAGGCAGGAGGGAAAGAAAGACCAGAGGGCCGTGTGCTTGCCTGTCCCTCGGAGGGCTCCCCTCTGTTCAGGCCACTGGCCATGATCTGTGCCCAGGATCCCGACTTCCTGCACCACTTACGGCTGTGTGACCTCCGAGCTTCAGTTTCCTCTTTCCCAGGGCCAACGGGGCCTGCTGCGGCAGGTGCCACGCGATGACATGTTGGCGCACTTGGCAGGTACTTGGCACTGTGCCCGGCACATAGTAGTACTGATAGAGTCCTCATTACCGTTACTGTGACTGTAATGGGTCCCCGGGGTCCCCAGAGCCATGACGGGTGGAGTGGGGGATGGGCTGAACCTCTGCTGCTTGAAATGTCCCGTGTCCATCCCGAGTCCCCCACCCGTCCCTTCCTCGGGGGGACAGAAAACATCCCCCACACACACCTGGGACCTTCCTGTCCTCAGAGTCTGTCTGAATTGCACACCATGGTGTTCACCGAATTAATTACTGCCAGCTTGGGGATATACTTTTTTAAGAAGACATTTTCCAGGGGGAGAAACACGCAGAAGCTATAATTAGTTGGGAAAAGGAAAGAAGAGCGGCGCGTGTGAATCACCAGGCCCAGTGACAGACTGTTAGAGCTGAGCAGAAGTTTTGGGAGAAGCCGCTGCGTGTGGGTGAGCTGGGGACGGGGTGCAGGCAGGCTGGGGTCCTCAGGCACGAGGCACGTTCTCCTGTCACCCCAAAGTCTTTCTGCTCTCCCCCCAGACTTGTCACCCATCGCCTTACGCCAGTCCCAGCTTCTCAGCTCCCCTGCAGCTCCTGGGGCTTCTGCCCCCCTCATCCCAAGGCCACTGCCAGTCCCTGCTGACACGGACCTGGGCAGAGACCCTGCAGCTCGGGTGAGGAGGGAGAGACCGTAGAGGGTCTGAGCTGCCCGGGGTTTGGAATCCATCTAGTCCAGCTTCTCATTCATTCATCAAATGCTGAAATACTGCTTGTGCCTGGCCTACAGACAAGCAAACTGAGGCCCAGGCTACACAGCTGTGACAGCTGTGAGTGGAGCAGCCTCTCTGCCTGTCCTGTCACATCAACTGTGCCAAGCCAGACCCTGGGCAGGGCCATGCCCACGCCTACTCTCCTGGGGCCAGTACTCCAGTGTGGGAGGCAACCAGGCACCTGCAAGGCAAACGCCCAGTGCCATAAAGTGGAGGCACGGGGCTGTGGGAGCCCAGAGGTGGCTCTTGATCCAGGCTGGTGGTCACAGAGGGCTTCACGGGGGAGGAGGTGAAAAGTGTTCAAAGGCTGGAAACGGCACTATGGCCCATCACGCCTGGAGGAGCCATAAGTGACTCTGTGTCTGGGCTCGGAGCAGCAGGTGGTGAGAGGGTGCTGGGGGTGCAGCTTCTGAGCCAGGTCATTATGGTGCCCATCCCCCATGTTTCTTCTGACCAGCCAAAAAAGGGGTATGACCTGCTGGATGCCCCTGCTGCACTGTGTACCACGTGGCCCTGGTCCTTGGGGGCCCTCTGCTAACTCTTTGTGATATCTGGGACCCACTGACCCAAGGTTAACCGTGTCTGAGCAGTCAGTGGCCAAGGAGACGGCACCCAGGTCTCTCTCTCCCTCTCCCTGGCTGAGGGCTGGCTACCCAGTTCTCTAGGGTCCCTGGACCAGGCCTCAGGGGGTACACTAGAGCAGTGTGGCCTGTGCCTGAGAGCAGGGGCCCCAGTCTCCAGTGAGAGTACACTTCCTCCCCTGGGAGAGTATGGCATCGTCCAGCACACAGAGAGCTCCCTCCTAACCCCAGACCAAATTAGCCTTCCAAATTACAGGCTGCATATCCTCCAAATTGAGGATTGGGTGGGAGAACAGAGGCCCAGCTCTCCTTCCCACTTCCTGCTCACCGAGGGCTCTCAGTTGGTCCATCCGCAAATAACAGGACCACGTTAGGAAACAATTCTGGATGCACACACTCTCCCACCCCAGGGTGCAGGAATCCCTAGGTTCCAGGCCCCAGACCAACATCTAGGCTCAGGACAAGCCTGTGTTCTCCTGGGGGTTGACAATGAGCTTGGAACCAGGACATCTAGTCAAGGCCAGGTCAGAGCTCTGAGGATATTTGGGGGGTTACTCATTCATTCATTCAACACTTTCTGGAAACATTCCCTGTGCCAGGCATAGTGCTGGGCCCTAAGACGCTGAGTGGCATGGAGCTGACAGACATGTGACCAGGCAAGCATGGGACAGAATGAACAGGCTTGTGGTGGGGGGGTGCACAGTGGCTGTGGGAACCCCTGATGGGGTCGGGGAGAGCTTCCTAGAGGAAAGGGGTATATCAGCTGAATCTCTCCTTAGCCAGGGGAAAAGATGGGGGACAGTTCCAGAAGGAAGAACATCAAGTAAGTGCAAAGGCCTGGAGTAGAGTGAGGGGGTGGCCTCAAGAAGTGCGTGGAGGCCCTGGGCTCTTCCGACTCCGGGGTCTTGTCAGCCATGTTAGCCGAGTGGATTTCATCAGCTGTGCAAGGGAAGAGGAAGTCTGGGAGCAGGAGTGAGGAGGAGGATGGGGGCGTGTGTATAGAAACAGAGCTGGACCCATAGTCCCAGTCTGAGCGCTCCTGGTAAGTAGAAAGAGGACTGGGGGGTCTCTGGGACCTCCCACACTGGCCTCCCTCAGACCCCTTCCAGACGGCCTCAGGCCTTTGGAGAAATAATCCAGTTTGCTACAAGGAAAACACGGGAGCATGACCATATTTCTTTGTGTCCTAAAATTAGGGTGACTTTCTATGTTTTTCCTAATTGGTTTGGGATTTTTCATGTTTTTGCTTTAGAAGACAATTATTGTGGATGCTGAGAATAAATGCAATTATTGTGTGGTGCTGAGTGCACAGAGTGAGAGGAACACTGCCCTGAGCTCACCCACTTTTGGGTCACAGAAGAGGCAAGTGAGGCAGGGACACCGAGGGACGGCAGGACCAGGCCACACAGCTGCCCCACCTCAGCTCTTGTTCCCCAGGAGAAGGAGGGGGTGGGGTAGCTTCGAGGGTTCGGTGGAGCAGAGGACACTTGGCGGGGCTTTCTCACAGCAGGAGAGGAGGAGACGTCCTGGGAGTTCCTCCAGCTTCTGGTCTTGCTTGCACACCACTTGGGACGGAGAGCTCACTGCTTCGCGGCTGCCTCTGGTGAATTCGGCCAGCTGCAGCTCCTTGGGGGAGCTTCCATCTCCCACTCAAGGTTCTCTGCATCCTAACCTCTGCCTGGCTCTCACCCTCTTGTCTTCACCCTTGCCTGAGGTGAGGCCGGGGCCAGGGGGGACTCCATGGGCAGGGCCCCGGGCTTCTGTAGGCTGCGTGGCCCTGGATCTGGTCTGTCTTGAGCGGGTGGCATGTGCGATTCTGGGTCTGGTGGCAAGGAGGGTTTCCAGCCTAGAGCCTCCCTAGCTGCCAGCCGGCATGGGAACGTGGAGAGAGGCACACAGTCGGGTTCCTGGATTCTGGCCTGTTATCCAGCACATTCTGAATGGCCCAACCTGGCCTGGCTGAGGATGTGGGCCAGTGGGTAGAGGAAGGCCCCGACAGACTGTTCCAGGGGCACGGAGGGATGGACGGGCCTCGCGCCAGATCAGTGCACTCCCTCACTCGGCAGACTTCTGCGTCTGGTCCCGGGATGGCTGCTGGGCCCTCAGAATGGAATTAGTCAGTCACACACCTGAGCCCTGCCCTCGGAAGCCCACGGTCTGGACAGGCATGGGGGCAAAAACAGACCACAATAAAAAGCCCGCATCGCCGGCCCTACCAGCAAAATCAGCTCCAGACTTTGGGGAGCAAAATCCTACATAATCCAGCTTCCACCCAGCGGCCAGAGAGGTGACCTCTGCCTTCTGCTCCCTGTGCTTGAGCTGCCAGGGCTCCCAGTCGCCAGCCCCCGAGGCCCTGTGTGCTCTCTGCTCCCTCCACCCTCCAGGCTCTCCTGGAGCTCAACCCCGCCCAAAGCACTGAACACTCTCAGGTTTTAAGGGTCTCCCTGACCCTCTGGCCTTTGCCCAGGTTGTTCTGTCTGCCTGGAAATTGTCCTCTCCCATTCACTTGCTAACTCCTACTCACTGTCCAGAGTCAGCTTCTCAGCCCTCTTCCCTGGGCAGCTTTCCCGGCTTCCAGACCATGACAGACCCCCGATGCCTGTCCCCGCAGCCCCCTGCACTGCTCATGGAACCTTCCATCAGATCTTTAATCGTGTGCTTATTCGATTGGCATCTGCCCCCATCGTGGAGAGCAAGAGGGGCTGGTTTCTCTTGGTCACTGCTGTATCCCATTGCCTCATCCCCAGATGAGCCCAGACCCCATGCTTAATCCATACATCCCGAGCGATGAATAAATGGACGTCAAAACCAGCGTTTCTAGTAATAGTCATTTAAGTTCAGGCACATAGGGGCTGGTAAGATTGAAAATGCGTATGCTGGACTTTGCAAAGATGGTTACACTGGCTTCTAAAATGTAACCAACCCCTGGCCCACCCCAGGATCGCCGGCCGGCTGTGGCTGGTTCCCAGCAGCCTTGAAGTTAACAGCAACAGCTATGACGCGGGCCACGTGCTGGGAGCTACCTCAGCACCAAATAAGTACAGAATGTTTTTTCAATGAAACATTATATTTGGATGCAAGAACCTAGGGTATCAAAGACTCATGCGAAGCCAAGATTCATTCATCAACATATTTCCTCAGCACCCACTACGTGCCAAGGGTTGGCTGAGCACTGAGGATTTGGCGGTGGACAGACAGACCTGCCTTTGCCTCAGCCTGAAGCCAGGAGCAAAAGCAGGACCGGCGGACCTCACCTCTGGCCCTCTGACCAAGGGAAGGGAAGACAGTTCCTCCCATGGGATGTGCCATCTCTGAGCATAGCTGCTGTCTGCAAAGCAGCACAGACGGACCCTGTCCTGCGGGGCCCTGAAAGGCCCAGGCCCGCCTGGGACCCTGGAGACTCCAGTCTTTTCGCTGGAGGCCTGGGCCAGTTGGCCTCACGATCTGGGGCCAGTGTTCAAGCCGCAGTGAGAGCTGGGATGGGCCAGTGGACCCCACAGAGGCAGGCTCACCACCTTCCCCTTCCCCAGGACGCCACTCCACGGCCTGTGCGAGGGATCCAGCCCCCATCAGCTTTTGCCAAGGGTCACATAAGGGGCATGAACAGGTCATGGCTCCAAGCAGCCCTTCCCTGCTGCCGGGTCATGGCTCAGTGGGTCTTGCTGTGTATGTGTGTATCCGGGCAGGGGACAGAGAGGGCTCTGGAAGAATAAGGCCTTGCCTTCCCCTCCCCGCTCCCCAAGACAGGGCCTTGTCTTCTGCTTCAGGCCAGAGGCCCCAAGGGCCTTATCCAGGAAGATGACTCCAAACGAGTCCAGAGCCCCCATTCCCTACCTGCCAAGACTCTGGGGTCAGTGGCCTGGAATCTTCCGCCGCGGTGCTGACGTGCTGCGGCTCCAGTCCTCACCCAGCTGTGCCCTGCCCAAGCAGGGAGGGCTCTGAAGGACGCAGACAGCTCTTCCTCTGTCAGGACAGTGGGGCCATTTATCAGGGAGATAAGCAGTAGCCAGAGGGCAGAGTTGGCGGAAGGAGCTGTCTGGAGGAGATAACCTGAGGTCACTCAGAGGGCACGGGAGGGCTTCTGTCCCCAACCTCGGGCCAGCCAGGCCCTGCCCCAGACCCTGCTCAGACACCTGCCCCTAAACCTGCTGACCTGGGATATCTGACCGTCTTGCCTCATGGAAAAACCCGCTGTCCTCCAAGAACAAGAGTGCTTCAGTCGGGCATGGAGTACGTCTCCTCTTCATATTCTGAACCACGGCAGGGCCCCTATGATTCTACCTCCCCTAATTTCAGGTGAGGAAACTGAGGCAGGGGGTGGGGCTTTGGGCTGCTCCTGTCCTGCCCCTGCCCTCGGCCCTCCTGCACGGGTGGGAGGGGAAATCCACACGGCATTGTGTGAGCTAGCACTTACTATGTCCCAGGTGCCTTCGTGCGTGGCCTCTGTCCTGTCTCCTGTCCCCTGGGGACCAGGCATTGCCTCATCCGCCTTTTTCAGATGGAGGCGATGACCAGAGAGTGAGGTCACCAACCCAAGGCTGAACCACTGGGAAGTGGCTCAATTAGGGCCAAACCTGGGGCTCTCAGAGCTGCTTCCAGAGCCTGAGCTGGCCTTGAACAGTGCGGCTGCCCGGAGGGGCCTTGGGGGCCTGGGCAGAGGCCAGCACCGACCCTCTGGGTAGAGATCAGCTCTGGGATCCCTCTGCCCAGCTAAAATCTGACACCCCAAAACTGTCAGAATTTTCCGAGGCTGCTCTGCTCACCCCAACTCCCTACATTGGCGCTCAGTAGGGCTCAGTAAATATTTCTGAAACTAGTTAAGTCAAAAACGAGCTGCCGCAGGAGGACCAATAGCGACGTTTCCCCCTTCGTGAACTCCTGCGGTTGGGCAGGCCCATACCAGGGGCTGTACACACTGGTCTTGATATGTCCCCGCCTGGGACATGCCTGTCTGTTACCTGCTGGATCAGAAAAGATGGGGTCACCCTTAGGAACCAAGACGAGCCCAGGCCTTGGATTGCAGAGATGGGGAGGAGGAGGAAGAGGAGGAAGAAGGAGGAGCAGACCCTTCTCCTGGGCTGGGGGTTGCACTCATCATCACGCCCCGTGTGGGCACCTCGGCAGCCCTGTAGCCCTCGCCAGCGGGGCCTCTATGGGCTGGGGTTTTCAGCGTGTTGGAGGGACCGGGCTGGTCTGGGAACGAACCCTGGCTCTCTTCTCTCGGCCCCAGTGTTCTGGGCCGTGATTTGATCCGGAACTGCAGAGGCTTTTCTGGAAAGTATTTTCTACATGAAGGGTTGAAGGGGGAGTGCTAGGGAGCCTTGGAATTCATCTGGCAGGCCCTGGGGTGAGGGGTGGCTTTTGAGAAGACTAGGGCCGTGTGGCCCTTGACCTCCTTCCAAGGTGGGGGCTTCCTGGGTCCCCTTTAGCCTGGGCCACATATGGTGCAGGGGAGGGTCCTGGGGGCTGGGGAGGTAGCCTGTGAACATGACAGTTGTGTAAAAAGGAGGCCACAGGGGACCCTGTTAGGGAGAGGAAGACGAGAGACAGGCACAGCATTGCCAGCTTCACCCCCCAGCCCTTCAGGGGTCCCCCACATCTGGGGGGGGCCCTTCCTTCTGTCTGGCTTGGGGGCATTGGAACTTCAGGTGTGGAAGGGCTTTCTCCCCTCTGACACTGATTGGGTCACCTCATGTCAACCCAAGGGAAGATAGAGACCTCCAGTCCTCAGGAGAGAAGCACCAGGCTGCCCCTAGACCAGCAGAGATCAGCCCTGGGAGGCCTTCTCCAGAAAAATCCCCACGTTTGGAAGTAGCCCCAGTGGTTTTATGTGGGAAGAGGGGCAGGGGTTGGCCAACCCCACGCTGAGCTGGGTCAGCCCCTCAAGGGATAGGCCAGGCATCTGACAATAATATTGACAATAAAAAACAAAAAAACAAAAAAACAAACCAACCCTGGGGAGTAGCACTGCTGAGCTCTCCATGCGCCCCAGTCACGGCTAAGCTGAGCTTCCCTGCCGCTCTCCCATTTCATTTACATCTCAAGACCCGCCGCTGGTGAGATCTGCACAATTACTCATCCTTGTTGCACAGATGAACAGCCAAGGCCTAGAGGGGTTAAACTCCTGGCCCAGAGTCACAGAGCATCAGTAATCCTACAGGCACATGGTACACACACTCAAAGGGGCCATGACGCTTTTCCAGGGCACACTCCTGACAAGGGTTATCTGCCATCGGGGAATCCTTAATGGGTGTGGGAGGGGGCAATCCCTGGGGAACCTGCAATGTCTACCAATCCGGGTCATGCACAGGACCGGAGCTCAGTGAGTGGGACGTGGAAGCTGGTGCAGGAAGTCCAAGCCTGTCGTTGGGGGAAGCTAGCTGCTGTTGGCCCAGACGGACCCCATTCGTGGATGTATGTGTTACAAGCCCCAGGCTGGCACTGGGACACCATCCTACATGCATGCTAGGGGGCACCCAGACAGGGCCCAAGGCCCACGCCTCCTGGCGCTTTGGCATGCCTCTGCACACTAGGGCCGCTCACAGGGGACCCGTGGAGTGCTCTGCTCCCCCGCCCCCTCCCCTCTCTGTCTGGGTCCAGGTCCAGGGTGTGGAGTCCCGGCTGGGGCTGGAGGGCTGGCCGTGGCTTTGCCCTTGCCCAGCAGCTTCTTGCCTCCTCCCCTCCTCTACTTCTCCCTGGGCTGCTCCCGCCGCCCTCTCCCCTCTGAGAGGTTCTCCGCGGTGGCACCAGCCACACAGGTGACATGGCACGCTGCATCAGGCACACACAGTCCTACCTCCCATCCTGGAGTCCCACGCTGCCTCTGGGAACCATCTGGGGTCAGGCTGACCTGTGGTGACTGCGGCCTCCTTCTGGCTACACTCCCGGCCGGGCTGGCCTCGACGTCCTCGTCCCCCTGTGGCAGCCCTGGGCCTGGGGGAGTTGTCGAGGATGGAAGCTTCCCGGGTGGTAGCTGTGCCCAGGGTGGGCGTGGAGGATGGGGAGGATGTGAGCGTGGAGGGGCGACATGGAGGATGGGGTGAGGCAGGGGCAGGGCTGTGCCCTGGCAGGTAGGCCTCCCAGGGGAGGGTCATGGCCCCCTGTGCTTCTCCATCTCTGCCCCAAGCCCAGTGCCTGTCCCGCTGTTCCCTGCAGCCCTAGCACACAGAGGGGCAGGACGCTAGGCAGCACCTGGTGCAGACTTCCTGTGGGCTTGGGCCAGTCAGGGCACCACGCCAGGCTCGGTTTCCCCATCTGCTAAATGGAGCAAGGTGATGATAGACTAAGGAGAAGGGAGAGGTCCTAGAGATGCCCACCAGGAACCAGGGGACAGCGAGTGACAGCCGCAGGCTTATCCAGAGCCAGGCCCTTACCCTCCCTGTCTCTCTAGCAACTTCGCTTCAGGACTATCTCTCTCCTCTGCTGGCAGACATGGAAACCGACTTGCCCAAGGCCACCCAGCTAGACCATGCTGGTGTGGGGCTTGGAACCAGTTACCGCTCTCGGGCAGCCTGTGGGCTGCGTGGAGCCAGGGGCTGCCAGACACTGGCCCAGGATCGGGGCCACTTGAACCTGTGGTGGCCAGAGGAGTCCCCAGGTGTCCGGCCTGCGCGTCTACCCTCCACCCCTCTGAGAGCAGTGCCGTGCCTCTGATTTCCACAAGGTGCTGGGAAACCCTCCACCTCCCATGGAGCCTGCTGGGAACTGGCTCGGAATCTAGCCACCTCACTGTCCCAGCAGCAGCTCCCAAGGCCCAAGGCCCAACCCCCCAGGTGTGTCCCTTCCATGCCTTTCCCCTGGTGTGTTGTCCTCCTTCCTCCTTTCTCTAGTGGAAGCTTGTCACCTCCTTCCAGGACATCCCCCCAGAAGCTCCCCCAGGGGCCTCAGCAGGTCTGTACACCTTTTTCCATGCCCCAAATTCCACCCGCGGGTGTACGGGGGCCTCTCGGGCACCTGGTGCTAAGCCTGCTGGGGCTCCGGACTGTGACTGGCCAAGGGACCAGAGGGGATGCCACACCGTGAGAAGAGCAGGAGGGCTGGAGGCAGGTGGCTGCTGTGGGCCTGCTCTGAGCCTAACGCAGAACACTCACTCGGCAGGGTTTTGGGAAGAGAAGGCGAGGCTGGCCCTTAGCTTGGGATCTCCAGGCTGGAGCTGGTGTCTGTTCACGGCGGTCGCCCAGGTCCCCCATGTTGGCTGTTTCTCCCCTTGCTGGGGGGTGGCGCAAGGGGTCTCTTCTCTCTCCATGACTTCCCTGGGAGCTTGGCCAGCTCCCTTGTGCAGGCTGGAGGGCTGTCGGTTCTCCTGAGCCAAAACTTGGGGGTGAGGCAAGGGCTGCAATGGTGCCCCAGGGGCAGCCTCTGTCTGGACCAGGCCCCATCCCTGGCCTCCTGGGGTCTGCTTGCCTCCTCCTGAGCTGTGATCATGCCTGTCTGTGCTTGGCCAGGCTGAGCTGGGCTAATGAGCAGTAAGGATGAGGGTCTCCTGACAGCAGGGCCTGGGGGCTCAGCGGGGACGCCCCCTAACACTAGACCCAAGACCTCGGCTCCTGCCCACACCACCTCCCTCCTGGGCAGTGTGGGATGTTGTCTGGGGCCAGTCCCTCCCTGGACTCTCAACAAGCTAGTCTAATAACAGCCCTTGCTTGGTCTGCCCTCTCCCTGTTCCTGTAGCCTGGACAGGCCCCACGCCCCTACCCCCCATTCCTGCCCCTGCCCTCAGCCTGCCCTCTCAAGACTGCGCTCTCTCACATCCCCTCACCCACCACTCCCCGAGAAGGGTGTGTCTCAGCTTTGTTGAGCCTCGGTTTCCTCATCTGTAAGATGGGGAGAACGACGCCCATCCCATGGGATTTTTGCTACGCTGAAGTGAGACCGAGCTTGCATAATGCTTGGTGCGGGGCCTTTATAAGCCAAAGCCACACTACGGGGGAGTGTTCTCATGATCACGCCAGGCCCTGCACGGCCCATGGAAACCTCGGAGGTATTGGGCTCACGTTCCCCGTTTTCCCAATGAGGAATCTAGGGCTTTGCAGGGTTAGCAACGTGACAGAGGTCACCCAGCTATAGCCTGCAGCCACAGCTCTGTCCCTGTGACCAGCTCAACCCACACAGGGAGGGCGCTCAGCAGCAGGGCCCGGGTTTTCAGGGCTGCATCTCAGAGTGAACCCACGGGACACGAAGCACATCTGTGTGGCCCCCCAGGGAGGGCTCTGCAGAAGCCCCCCTTTGCCCCCCGCACCCCTCTCCCAGGTGGGGACAAGTGGCAGGCTGCAGCTGAATTCATCCCCCTCCTCTCCATGTGGGGACCCCTGAGGTCGGGGCGGAGGCTGAGCAGCACGAGCGGAGCCAGGAGGCGCCTGGCAAGCGGACCCTGTCGTTCTGCTTTGGAATTCCAGGCACATCCAGAGGCTGTGCAGAGGCTGCAGGGGTGAAGCCAGGGCCTGGGCTGCAGGGCTGAGACAGGCCACAGCAGACACCCGCCCCCAGCACGTGCGGCAGCTTCGGCAGCCGGATGGGTGTGGCGGGCCCTAAGGGACCCTCACCCGGGCTTTCTGCCTGCTCTCGGGCCCCCCGGGGCTCCCTCCCCCACTGCCTGCGGGATCACAGCTCAGTTCCGGGGCTCATGCCTCAGCCTCCCTTCTGCTGCTCAAATGACAGGGGGAAAAGAATCCCTCCCTGTGAGGATGAAAGGAGGTGACATGTGCCTGGAACAGAGCCTGGGAGAGGTGTCTTGGCTTAAACATTCCAGGGTAGCCTATGGTGCCAGTGGATTAATCTCCTTGTCGCTGGGTTGTCCTCCTCGGCCAGCAGTTTGTATTTCTGTCTCATGGACCCACACAGAGCACGTAGGCTAGAAGCTCCACTCCTCTCCTGTTGGGAAAGCAAAGGGTTTGCAGGCAGCAGGGCCTGGGGGCAAGGGAGGGACCAATTTCTCCGGGGGGGCTGCCCAGCCCTAACCTTCTCAGGACCTAGACAGGTAGGGCAAGCGGCGGGCTAATGCCATGTTGAGGCTGGGGAATGGCCAAAGACAGGGAACGTGAGGGCAGGTCCCAGTGACCACGAAATGGGTCCCTGTGGGGGGTGCTGTCAAAGTGGCCACCAGCCCCTCCTGGAGAAGGACATCAGCCCCACGTTTCCCAGAAACCCTCAGAATTAAGCAGGGGGTGGAAAAACAGCTCTGTGGAGAATGGAGCTTCCCCCCCCAACACACACCGCAATCCTATTCAAGACCCAGAAGCCAGGCATGGTCTCCTAGTGGCCTCCACTGGGGCGGGGGCAACAGGCTATAGGACTCACAGTGAAGTGTGAGCAGACTCCCCAGAGGAAGGGAGGTCTGAAAGCCCCATGACTGGGGAAACAGAGGCTTGAGTCCCAGAAAGGAGAGGGGGAGGACTGGGAAGGGCCATAGATGTGGGACATAGGCCCAAGCAGTGGGGAGTTGGTGACCACGACTAGAGCACTGCTTCCTGTGGGAGGGAACGATCCACTCAGGGGACTCTGGGCACCAGCGTCTGGGATGATGTGAGCCAAGGGTAGGTGGCCCCAGGTCCTGCCCTGACACCCCCTATCATGAGAAGGCTACTTCTGGAGGGACAGTTTTCTTCCCCACAGCTTGCAGAACGGCCATGCCCCACCCACCTGTAGCCCCAGAGAGGGCCTGGACTGCTGAGTCCCCCAGAGGCTTCTAGACCCACAGAGCACCCCAGCTGGAGGGCACTGGAAGGGCCAACCTGTGAATAAAGGGGGGAATTCTGCTTCACTGCTTCATTGGCCCAGGGCAGCTGGAGCCCATTAGAAGACACAGAAGTCAGGTCCCTGAAGGAGTCTGTGATCGATTAGCCATGTCTGCCAAAGGTGGCCCATGGGCGGGAGGAGGTTTGATGGCTGTTCGTTTGCAGCCCTACATCATACAGATGGGGAAACTGAGGTCCAAAGAGGAGCTTTCCTAAGACCACAGAGCAAGTTAGAGCCTAACTGCTTCTACTTTCCTTCAAGTGGTGACTTCCTTTGGGCAGATTCCCAGGAACAGGACCGCTGGGTTAAAGGTTATGTGTATTTTTAGGCCTTTTGACTCAAGTTGCCAAATGGCCTCCAGAAAGTATCTCCGGGTCCCCTGCCCCTGGTGGGCTGTGAGGCAATTACGAAGGGGAGGAGCTACCCCATCCACCTCTGGAAGCTCAGTTTTACCTGTGGCTGGCATAGAGTCACCTGGGCTCCCCACCCTGTGGTAGAAGGACTCATCTGCACGGACGTCCAGGCCCACAGCCTCATCGGCCCTTCCCTCCGTGAGGACACAGCCATGGTCAAGCCCGCCCTGCCGTCCTGGAGTCTCATGGGGACCTTGCAGAGAGACAAGCCCCCCAGCCCTGGTGGGCAGGGCGGTGGGCACAGCGGAGGCATTGAGCTCAGTCTGGGGCCGGGGCAGCTCTCTGGAAGAGGCAATGGCAGCTTGAGCAGGAGGCTGCTGGCTGGGGACAGAAGGGAGAGTCAGTGCAGCTGTGCCTTGGGCTTCCCAGGTCCCTAAGCCTCTCCGGGGCTGGGCCTGACCCAGGATGAAGCACACCCCCTTACATCTCTCCTGCCCAGACAAGGCCTGGGGTTTAGGTGGCTGGCCCCTCCCCCATACCCCAGGTGACTGAACTTCCCCAGACCTCAGATTCCACCCATACAGTAAAAGGGGGACCCGGTGGGGGAGTTTGGAGAAGTCACAGGAAGTCTCCAGCTCTGAGCAAGAGTCACGGCTGGCCCCAGACACCCGAGAAGCAGAATGCTCCTGGGAATGGGAGGGTGGCTGAGCCCACTGGCCAGCGGCTGAGGCCCCAAGACAACCCCCAGCCCAGAGTTCAGGCTCAGACCTGAGGGTAGCTTGAAGCAGCCTCAAGCCCTCTGTTCCCCGAAAGGACACAGCTCAGGGGCTGCCTTGGAATGGAAGACTGTTAAACTGTGCTCAGAGTCCAGGTCTTGGCCTTTCGTGGCTGGAGTTATAGCAGGGGCTCAGCCCTTAAGTCCTCCCAGGGTCCTGCACCTGAGTGGGTTGGGGGAGGCCTTAGGCACGAGGGATTCTGAGGCTGGAGACCAGTAAGATGGGTAGCTGGGACAGAAGCCCTTGGCCGGGCTTGGTTGGAGAGTCCCCACCTCTATCCCCGGCTGCCTGGCCCACCTTCTAGCCGGGGCTGCAGCCCCACCCCCACCACAGGCTCCCGGGAGCCCAGAAGAAGGGGTGCCTGGGCAGACAGGCTCCAGGGAGGGCTGGGACGGGCATTTCCTGCTGACGGGTGCCAGGCTCCAGTCCCCTGAAGGCGTGATTCTTTAGTCTTAGTCAGAGGAAGTGAGGCAGGGCAAAGGGGCCACGTGTGCGCGGTGCCGCAGGGCCTGGCGGGCAGGGCTGGGAGGCCGGCAGCGGTAGGAGCCAGGGAGCGGCCCGGGCCCTGCACGTCCCCTACAGCCATACACACTATGTCTGCCCTCAACAGCCAGCCGACTGCCCAGCACCCAGACAGGTCCCCGGAGACCAGGCCCCAGGGGTGACCGGCCCAACTCCAGCTCCCTCTTACCCAATCGCTGAGTCTCTGCTCTGTCGCTCACCTGCCATGTGGCTTAGACTTGTCATGTCAACCCTCTGAGCCTTGGGGTTCTCATCAGTGAAGGGGGAAAATTGGGAAACCCATATGTCCCTGGCTTTCTCCTGCCCCGACATCAGGAGCCCACCCTCCCAGTTTGGCCCATCCCCAGGTCCTGGGAAAAGAGTCGGCCGGGGTAGAGTCGATACCCTCCTTGAGCAGAAAGAGCAGTCCAGGCCCAGAGGGCGGGGCTCTCTCAAAAACTGGCGGCTCCAGCAGTTTATGCCACATAGATGTGCCCAGCGGGGATCCCCCAGCCCTCGGCTTTGGCCAAGCTATCAGAATCCCCAGGGGCCCAGGCTGATGAGCTTCCCGGCCCTGCACAGGGTGGTGATTGAGCAATACCACAGCTGCCTGCAAGCTCAGGCTGTGGGCACCTGCCACAGGGCCACTCCCCAACGCAAGCTCCTGCTTCTGAGTGTGCCTTGGGCCTCTGATGTCTGAATTCGCAGGCTTTTCTATGACCCAGCTCTGACCACAGTGGGTAAGAGAGGCAGTTTCTGTCTTGGCGCCTGGTCTGGGACCTCTTCCCCAAGGTCCCACCCCTGTCCTGCTGGAGAAGCCTAGCAAACCTTGGCCAAACAGAAAAAAGAGAAAGCCTGGGGGCTTAGGGCTCCAACCTCCCCTAACAAAGGGAGGCAGGAGGTGAGGCTGTGTGCCGAGAGAGAGCTCTAGTCCTCTTGGCCTCTGTACAGACAGGTGCACCAAGCAAAGGTGGCCTTGAACTACCTCAGACCACGGAAGGTCCCTGGGAGCAGAGGCTGGGCAGGGGCCTGATAAGATTGAACTGGAGAGACCTCCTCTGTTCCCCTTGGTGGGGTGGGGGCTCCCTTCCTCTGCTCTCACAGGGGCCAGCACTGGCTGGAGCAGGGGCACAGGTGGGAAGTCTCACCCCTCAGGCTCCCACCCTGCAGATAGGGGGACCGAGGCTCCTGGAGGGAAAGAACCAGGGGCCCGGCCTAATGCCCTCATAGTGGCTGGCTCTGCCCCAGCTCTGACTGAGCCGAGAGGGAAAGGTAAGGAAGGCCAGGAGGGTCTCCGGGACAGATGGGACTGGGCCACATGGAGCGAAGGTGTCGGGCTCTGGACAGGCCGGGTAGCCGGCCTCCCTGCCCAGGCCTATGCTGGGCGGGGGCAGCAGGGCTCAGGCTGGCGGGCTGTTGATCCAGCCCAACAATGATGAAATGGCCCCTTTGTCCTGCGGCGCCAAAGTTACTGTGACTGGAGGAGGCGTGACGTGAAAGGGTCATTGTTCCCACTTGGGCGGCCACTCAGGGAGCTGGAGGACCGACCCAGAGCGGGCTTCATGCCAAGGCTGCAGCCCCGCCTGCGGCCTGCGGCTGTCGGAGTGTCCTGGGCTCCTCGACTCCTACCCACGGCCACCGCCCCGCAGGGCCAGCCCGAGCACAGGTGGCCACCCACTGCAGTGTCCTGTCCCCATGCCTCCTCTGCGCTCTCCAGGTGGGATGATATTGCGGCTCATGAATGCCATGCACCCCGGTGTTGGGGGCTAGGCTCTGCTCTTTGCACACATGTGAACCCCGTGAGGCAGAACACCTGTGTCCCTGGATAGGAAACTTGTCAGTGACATTCACATCCCAAGGCTGTGGCCTCAGGAGAACCCTCCCCCAATCTTCAAGATGAGGGGAAAGAGGCCCATAGAAGGGAACTGGATGGCCCGGGGCCTCACAGCGTGAGCCGGTTGGCTGATGGACCTCTGTTCCCTCTGGACCCTGGAAGCCCCCTCCTTGCCAGTCCTCTTCTCCCACCCTCTCCAATCCATTCTCCCCTGAGCAGCCGACCCTGAGATCTTTCCAAAACCCAAACCTGATCAGGGCACTCCTTGGCTTCCAACCTGTCCTGGCCTTCCACACCCAGAGAAAGTTCAAGCTTTGGTGCTGGCATTCAAGGCCTTCACTGTGCCGTAGCAGTCAGCGGGGAGAGGCCCCATCTACAGTGCAGAGTGTCCCTCAACCTCGGTGTGGGAGCACTGGCCACAGCAAAGACTATTTTCTCTCTCCAGATCCAGCCTTCACTCCTTGCTCCCACAGGTCCTGCCCCCTCGAGGGAGACCCTTCTCTTCCGCTGCTCCTCCAGGTCCTACTGCCTCCAGCCTCTGGGGTTCAGGTGAAGAGCCAGGAAGCTGGGCAGAGGTGGTCAGGAGGGGTTGGTCCAGGCCCAATTTGGAGCCCCATCTCCTCAGCCCAGGTGGCCCAGCTGGCTCCAAGGCCCAGAACTATTCTCCTCCCCAACTCACCACTGCCCCCAGCAGCTGCCATCAGGCTCAGCCTGACCCAGGCTAATTAAGCCCTCCCTCAGCCCAGGCGAGGCTCTGGCTCCAGCTCTAGACTTTTTTCCCTGGAGGGATGGAGCTAATTAACCGAGAGGGTTTAATTAATCAATTAGCGTGGCCTCCAGACCCCTCCACTTAGCTGTAGCTGTGGCAGATACTTATAAACAGAAGCTGCCAGACCCTTCTCTGGCTGGCTGGAACTAAAGGAGAAAGCAGGCGATCACGGTGGGCGCAGAGGCAGTAAGAACGGGGGCGGCAGAGGCAGGAGACCCAGCCAGTGGTGCAGAGGGGCCCAGTGCCACCTCTGGGTCCCACCAAAGGCCGGAGCAGGTGCAGAATGGCAACACCTAGGCATGCGAGGCTCCACAGTGAGCCGTGTACTCCAGATACACCTCCATGGGCACAGGTCACGCAGGCCTGACATCCAGAGCTAGGCAAGTTTCCAGAAGTGCCCCCGGACAATGGCCAGAGGGCTGATGATGCCCAGCTGGACCCGACACCGTGGCTAGCAAGGCCTCCAGGGGATGGCGCTGCACAGAAGGCCACGGGAGCTAGAGGACGCCCCAGAAACCCAGCTGAGGGAGGAGGTTGGGAAGGCTTTCTGGAGGAGGAGGCCTTTGAGCTTAGCTCAGGGAGAGTAGAGAGAGGTAGGCAACTGAAGGGGCTGCAGGTGATCCAGAGTATTCCAGGAGGAGGAGATAGCATATGCAAAGGCCCAGAGGCAGGTGGAGCGGGACGTTCTCCACCACAAGACGTCCCTTCTCTGGGAAGCCTCCCAGATGGCCTTAGCTGGTAGAATTGGTGTCTCCGCGTCTCTGCCCCTCCAGCCTTCACACTCCAGGACAGCCCGGACTCAACACTCCTCCCCAAGCCTCCTGACCTGCTGCCAGCTCTCCTCTACCTCCCCTGCCCCGTCCTGGGGAGCCCACAGATGCATCCCAATCCCTTCAGAAAGGGGGCTATAGACTCCCTCCCCTGAGATGCTGCTTTCCTGGGGTTGGCACAGGCAGGAGCCCAGGTGGGATCCGGATTGGGAGGGGTCAAGCCTCAAAGCTATCCTTTACCTCTCAGGCCTGGGTTAGTGGAGTGGAAGGACTCCTGATCCAGCCAGACCTGCACCCCGACCCCAGGGGGCACCTTCCAGGCTTCGCTGCTCTGTCTTGGCTTCTTCCTCTGTTGGCCGGGGATAATCCAGCACTTCCGTCTGAGGGCTGCTGGGAGGATCAGTTGAGTTTATCATGTAAAGCCGACAGGGCACTCTGGCCCAGAGCAAGGGCCACGTATGTGCGTTGTTATTATTACTCTCACTGCCCCAGGACCAGATACTCAGCAAAACTCTGAGGCGGGGCGGCCATGAGGGACAGCTGGAGCTGCTGGCCCAGGCAGGGGCCCCAGCTGAGGAATGGTTCAGCCCCCGGCGCTTTGCTGGGCCCCCGCTGGGTGCCTGGCACCACCGACGCTCGGCTTCTCCAAATCAGCTACAATCATAGCCAAACATAAAAGATAAATGATCCTGCTTCCCTTCCAGAAACCAGTTGGAAAAATGGAGCACAGGTGTTTGCCCCGGAAATGCTACTTCTAGGCAGGAGGCCCAGAGAAAGAGCCCGAAATGTAGAAAACACGACACCCAGAGTCCTGGCCCAGAGGTCCTGATGGGACAACAAAGACCAGAGACAACCTGAGCGCCTGGAGACCAGGGAGGGGCAGTGATGTCCAGCCTCTCTGCTTCTCAGGGGCAGGGGAGTGGGCCGCAGAGGCCTGGCTCCAGGGACCTGAGGGGAAGCGTGAGCCAGGCCGAGCCAGGCCGCTGCTCCTGCTGTGCCCCCCACACCACTCTCTGTGGAGGAGAGGAGAGAGGCAGCTCCAGCCAGCCCAGGTCTCTGGTGCCCAGGAGAGCTGCTGAGGATGGGCAGGACTTGGGAATTTGGGCGGCCAGTGAGGACGGGCGTTGGACCAGCAATACAGGGGAACAGGCTGAGCAAAGGGATAGAGTGAGAGGGAGGGCCTGAGCTCAAGGCCCTTTCTGACAACCCCAGGAAGACCCCCTAGAATCCCCGATCAAACCGTCCTCGGGCAGGCTGGGGGCTGGGAGCAGGGAGGGGCAGGCCATAGCGCTAGGCCTGGGGGCCAGGGCTCACCTGGGAGCAACACTCTGAATTTCTCAGGCCCTCAGGACCAGGGGACACTGTGAGACCGTCCTCTAGGCAGGTAGATGGAAGGAGCAAGTGTCCTCAAGGGGCTGCAGCAAAGGAACCTACTGGAGCAGAGAGGGACCCGGCCTGGCCCACCCCTCCCCAGCCAGGCACCCCGCCCAAGGCCCCCCAGCCCTGAACTGCAGCCTTCTCCTTTTAAGCTGGGTACTGGCTTCTAGGCTACTCCGGATGCCAGGCTGTGCAGCCCTTGGGATAGAAGTGAAGGTCTGGGCCATAATCCCTGAGTGCTGAGTCTGAGGGCCGGGTCCCTCGGGGTCATTCTCATTTCTCGCCTGTGCAAACAGGGAACCTGAGGACTGGATGAAGAGGAGGCCTGTCCGAGATCACACAGCCATCAGCGACACCTGGCCCTCGGAGGTGGCCCTCGGGGGATAGTCACAGTTAAATTGGCATCATCGTGACTCACATTCCCAAGGCCTTACTGGGAGGAAGGCCTTTCATCCTGCTTTCTCCTCTTAGACTCACAGTTTTGTTTTTTTTTTTTTAAGATTGTATTTTTAAGTAATCTATACACAACATGGGGCTCGAACCCACAACCCCGAGATCAAGAGTTGCATGTTCCATCTACTGAGCCAGCCCAGTGCCCTAGGACCCACGGTTCGGATCTCTGCTATACAGAAGAGGAAAGCAAGCTCTGAGAGGGGCCACCAGGGCTGTGCTGTCCCAGAAGAGTCTTCAGTAGGAGGGAGGACCTTGGTGACCCCTGCCTCTCTCTGGGTGTTCAGTGTGTGGGTACACATTGAGGGGTGGGGACAGGTGAGGGGAACTCAGACTCCAGTGGCCAGGGTTCCACTGTGGACCCATGCGTGTCCTGGCTAAGACCCAACCTTCGACGGGGCATGGTGGCTGCCATTCAGGTCATGGACGTGGAGTCAGACAAGCTGGGACCTTTTTTTTTTTAAAGATTTTATTTATTTATTTGACAGAGAGACAGAGAAAGCGAACACAAGCAGGGGGAGTGGGAGAGGGAGAAGCAGGCTCCCCGCTGAGCAGGGTACCCAATGTGGGACTCGATCCCAGGACCTCAGCTGAACGTTGACACCCAACCGACTGGGCTACCCAGGAGCCCCAAGCGGGAACTTCTGTCCACACAACGGGCCCTGCCTCCCATGAGCAGCTTCCACACTCCTAGTTCTACAGGTGTGGCTCTCCTTGTCCACAGCGGTCCAACCCCCACCCACCCTGAGTGACCAGCTCAGCCTTCTCACTGTCCCCTGTCCTGCACGTTCCCCTTCAGGCTGTTCTCCACTTAGTGGCGAGGGGATCTTTCTAGCGACAACCAGACCCTGTCAGCCCTACACTTAAAGTTCGCTCGGGGGTTCCCTTGTTCTCTGGACCAGACCTGGTTCCTCCCTGGCCCATCCAGCCCTGAAGGGGCTGCACCTTCTCCTTTGCCTGCAGCAGGGTGGAAGGACCCTGGGGTCAGAGGAGGTGTGGGTATGGAGGGGGCCGATGGAGATCCTACAGGTGGACGCACAGAAGCCACGACGTAGCTGACGCCCGTGGAGGTGTGTGATGGGGCAGCCCTGGGAAGGGGGTTGGCTGCCTGAGCAAAGGCAGGCACTAGAGTCCCATGTCGCCTGTGGAGGCTAATCTGACCCAGCCAGAGACAATGGGGCTTAGGCCTCGTCTTACCTCTTGAGAGTTGCTAATGATGGTCTTTAATGGCCATGCCTGGGAAGGGATGACCTCACCCTGCCCGCGCCCTAATGAGAGGAGGCTGGAGTCAGAGGCAGGTGGTTCCTCCATCACTATGGGACCTGCTTGGGCTTGTCCTGTCTGAGAAATGAGGGGGCCGTGTGTGTGTGTGTGTGTGTGTGTGTGTGTGTGTGTGTGTGTGTGCGCGCGCGCGCATGCATGCATGCCTATGTCTCTGGTCCTTCACAGGGCCGGGTAGAGAAGGCTCCCAGCCCGACTGGGGAGGCCGGACCTGGGAGAAAAGACTCAGGGCAGCAGCGTGGGGAGGCCTAGCTTCTTCCCTGACTCACTCTATGACTCCATCTGAGCCTCGCTTTCCCTATCTGCATGGGGTTGGGGGGAACAGGACAATTCTGAGGTCTGCTGGGTATCAGGAGTCAGATGGGACCGATCCCAGAAGGCCTCTGGGAGGAGGTGAGAGGGCTGTGCTCAGGTGGGTCCAGAACAAGCAGGGGAAATAGATCAAAGATCAGGACCCAGACAACCCCCATGCAACCCAGGCTCCGGGACACCTGGCTCCCACATCAGGCTTTCCAGCTTCTGTTAAGAGTTTGGTGTGGGTGCTGGTGTCTTGGCCACATCCAGACTGATGCGGAAGGCGGCCCAGTGTAGACACGGTGTCTGGAGGCAGGCCTGAGTGTGCCAGGCAGTGGCAGTGGTAGGGGAGGGGGCAGGTTCCAGCACGGGTTCGCTGCCTGCCTCCACCCTGCCCCATTCATGAGGGATGACTGTTTGCACCCTGGGGAGAGGCTCTGGGTGGCAGGCAGGCAGCCCCTCTCCTGAGCGCTGCCTGCCCCTTCCCCCAGCTCAGAGCAAGACTACCCTCGGAAAACATTTCTCTCTTTTGTGGTCAACTCGTCATTTGCCCTGCAGGGGGACTGCAAGTTCTTTCTCGTGTCCAGCCTTAGTCACTCCTGCTGTTGCACCTGATTCATTTATCAGAGGACAAGCCGAGGGCCCCATTATCCCGCCACCCAGCCTGACATCACCGAACTTCCCTCAGGCATGTTCCCACTCCTGCGGCAGCCCAGCTGACACAGGAAATGGCTGCTGGATGAATGTGCCCGTGTGAGTGAGTGGCTCTGATCTTCCTCCCGTGAGAAGGCTGGGAAGTGGCTAAGACTTGGAGGGGGAGGGGCGCTCCTGGGGCCTGGGCTGAGGTGGAGACAGAAACAGGAATCCAAAGGGAGGCAAACAGGGGGTCAGGAGGAGAGGAGGCGCTGAGAGCACATGGACTAACAGATCCGCCTCAGAAAGTCAGTGTCTTGGAGCTCAGGGGACACTGGCATCAAGGGCGTCAGCCAAAGATGGCCTGGGACAGCCAGGGCCCATGGGGGAAGAACACAGCGGAAACAGGGTAGAATAAGGGGAGGTCGGAGTGGACCATGAGGTGGGGACCTGGGAGCCGGGGTAGAGACAGCCATCCAGAGTAAGCGTGGCCCAGCCCAAAGGCACAGAGCGAGGACCAGAGTCCCGGCCACCCAGCCATGACCTGGTCCTCTATCCCCATCAGAGAAGCTGAAGGGAACCACAGCCAGGCATGGTGCTGAGGTGTGAACTTCCTCAGATGAGGACACGGAGGGTCAGTGAGGCCGTCTGGCCTGAGGTTCCACGGGAGGTCAAGCCCCCTCGTCCTCCATTCAAGGAGCTGGCTCGGGAGACAGTGCTGCCCCACCCCCCAGCCTGTGCTCGGCACACTGGTACTGCCAGGCACTCGCTCGGCCTGTCGAGGGCCCAGCCCCCAGCCCGGCACCCGCGGGCTTCCCCAGCCCTGGCCAAGGGCAGCAAGAGGGAACAAAGGCCCAGTCTCTGCCTGCTCAGGCCCCCACCCCCTTGCCTGCCCCTGGCACAGAAGGACCAGGGCCCAGAGGGAGCCCAAGTGCAAAAGCAGCACCCGCCCCTTTGCCGAGGCTGTAAGAAGCCCCCTTCCCCCTTCCGCGGGCCTGCCGGCTGCACAAGTGTTCCCCCATTCTAAAGATGGACATGCTGAGAGGGGCGTGGAGCTGGGAGCCACACATCTGGGATTAGAACCGAGGTCCCTTTGCCGAAGGACCTGCCCTCAAGCCCTCATCATCTGCTGAAGACATGACTGTGCTCTGGTTGAACGAACTCATGGGCAGAGACAGGGCAGGGACAAAAAAAGTAGAGTCTGGACAGCCCAACCGGGAGTCTTTGGAAAGGGGCCAAGTTGCCCTTACCCACCCTAGCTACCTACCTGCGGCCACCCAGTGTGGTCACAGCGGAAGGGATAAAGCCAGATGAGAGGCAGAGATGAGGAAACCGAGTCAGCACCTACTCTCTGGGCCTCACTCAATCCAGCCAGAGGCAAGGGCAACACAAACCCCTCAGGAGCCCCATTCCACATGGAGCTGTCGCCCACTGAAGGCCTCACACCCCCAGGCCATGGCCACCATCCTTCTCCAGGCCCCCTCCCTGTTTCCTGCTCCCTGCTTCCACCCAGGTCCTGGCCTTGAGCCCCCAGCAGAGCCCTGCATGGCGGGTGGGCACTCACGTGCTCTGGAGAGCCAGGCACGGCCCCCGGGTCCCCCCTGTAGGCCCTGGAAATGAATATTCTCATCATGCCCCAAACACAAAAAGCACTGGGTATCTGGGTGTCATTGGTTCCACTTTACAGAGAGGGAAACGATGGCTTGGGAGACTTGAGGGACCTGAGGCCACCCAGCTCCCAAGGAGCAAAGCTGGGCTGACCTGTCACTAGCCAGGTGTTGCATCCCACTGGCTTCCCAGGGACTGTGGGGGTGGGGGAGGGTGGGAGCTGGGAGGGATGAGGTGATAAATGCACACCCCCCCATTCCACCTACAAGAGCAGTAAGAGGAAAGGTCGGGGCCCCAGGGCCCGATCAAAATCCTGAGGCCTGGGGGGCAAATCTGACCAATGGCGAGTGGACAGCCCTGAGCGATTCAGGGTGATCAGGGGCTCAGGTGTGTGACCTTGGTCCACCAAAACTCTCCAAGCTTCCATCTCCTGTCAACCAACCAGCAAAAGCCCACAGAGAAAGTCCTGAGGCTCCTGCCTGCGTGTCTGCAGGCCGGGGAAATGACACACCTTGGCGCCCTCCGCACCAGGCCCGGCCACTCCTCCTCCTCGTCGTCCTGGCTTAGCGGACTTCCACAGAACAGGTGCCGGGACACCGCCCACCTCCCCCCGCCCACCCCCAGACCCTCACTGAACACCACGACTTGTTTTAAAGAAAAAATAATATTTATTTGCAATATAAACAAAGTCCCGTTGCTGGTTCGGGATATATATATGTATGTGTGTGTGTGTATATATATAGGTAGGGTCACAAATTTTCCTTCATAAGATCATAAAGCAAAACTGGCCACCCTCTTGGCATATTCTCATTTACACAAATCTGATGCATCTTTCTGGGTTTTTCTTTTTAAAAGTAAAAAAGAGAAAGAACCATGTACAGCATGGAAGCTTTTTGTCAATTTCTCGACTGTGGCAAGATTTGAATCCGCTGCCTTAAAGAATCCCTGAAAACCGCCCCGTGAGGTAAGACGCAGTGGGGCAGAGCTTCCGTGGCCTCGCTCGCGTGCCAAGTGCTGGCTCGCTCAGGGACCCCGGCCCGACCACTCACCTCCTCCCGGGCCCCTGTGCAGTCCTGACACCTGGTGGGACTGAGGCTGGAGAAGGAACAAAACTGGAGGAGGATAACGGAATCCGTGGCTTTGTTCTGTGGAACCTGGGGGGGGGAGTGGACAGAGCCCCACGCCCCTTTCTCTTGTCCGTCCTCGCCCGTTCCGCCCCTGCCCTGGGATTGAGACAGGTGCGAGTTTCCTGGTAGTAGAAGGCATGGGCAAGATGAGTGCAGGGTCAGCTTCCACAGGACAAGGGGGCTCGAGTGGCAGCTGGACCGAAGCAACAGACAGAAACTAGGAGGCAGGGCTGGGCCTCCACCACAGGCCTCCCCCAGCCACTGGGCCTCCACTCTCAGTCACAAACAAATGGGGAGAGAGAGAAAGAGACAGAAATAGTGGGTACGGATAGAAAGGGGGGGCCCGAGGGCCCAGACCCTCCTACGGGCTGAGCCCAGAGGGCTAATGCTACTGCTTGGCAGGCCCCCACAGCCCCGCCTCCAGCGGGCCGGCCGCAGGGCCTCCCGTCTCCTGCCTCCAGGAGTCTGCAGGGGCCGCTGGAGGGCCGAGAATGCAAAGGCCACCCAGCAGCCCACCCATCACGACTTGCAGAAGTCATCACAGGCAAGTGCAGTGCCACAGGGGCCGGGCCAACAGACGTGGGCACAACGGGGGGGGGGGTCTGACGCCAAGAGAGCAGCAAACCACCCCCTTCAAGAAGGGCCTGCTGCAGAAATGGGAGGCTTCACACATGTGCAAAACGCATTTGGTCAAGATCAACACGAGGTTTGTCTCTTCCATTAAAAACAAAAACAAAAAAACCCAATAATTGCTTCTTGAAATAGGAAGAAAAACAAAACCGAGAACACTTCTCTCTCTCGCAGGATCAAGGAAGGGATGAAATACTGGTTTATACAATCCACTGTTGTGTGTAGCCTGAAAATAACACTTTTCATTAAAAAAGAAAAATCAAGAAGAGCTTGAACACTTGTGCTCCGGGGAGCTTGGATTTACCTGCCAAAAGTCAAAAGTAAACTCAGTTCCGTGGATGTGTCTTTAAAAAACAGCCAAACTGGCTGGGCCATCTGCTGATGGAGGGTCCTGGGACAAGGATGAGGCCCTGCTGGCCTCCTGAGGCCATGTGTCCAGAGCTCAGGGTGTCTCCAGAAAGTCCTGCAGAAGGAGGCCTTGCTGGGGCGTCCACCCGCCCCAGGGCGGTGAGGGAAGCTCGGCCACCCGCCTGCCCGGGCCTCCAGGCACCGGTCGTGTCCGAGGCTGTCTGGGTTCCGGCTGGACGTGGCAGGAGTAGGCCACCCACCTGGCCCGAGGTGGGGGGTTGGGAGGGGCTGGCCCCCGCCACCTGTGCCCCAGCCTCACGTGGACTCCAGGGTGTTGAGTGGGAACAGGTTGTGGTTGGTGGGCGTGGAGAAGTAGAGCTGCTCGCTGGGGGTGTGGTTGTCGCACGGGCTGCTCAGCCCCAGCGTCCGCTCGAAATCCAGCAGCTGCCCCATAAAGTTGAAGTTGGGCGAGATGTTGGACTTTTTCCTCTTGACGAAGTCATAGGCGTCATTGAGCGACAGGTTCATCTTCTGCATCAGGTAGGCCACGGTGACCGTCACCGAGCGGCTGATCCCGGCCAGGCAGTGCACCAGGACACCACACTTCTTGGAGCGGGCCTCGTCTGAAACACATGGGCATGGGTTGGGAAGGCGCCTCCTCCAGGGAGCCGAAGGGGGGCAGAGGGTGGCAGGGTCACTGGCCGGTGCTGCCCGACTCTTGGGGGACCTGGTGAAGGCCCACACGGGTGGGACAGCCACATGGGGTGGAGGTCAAGTGCATGACTAAGGAGAGGGCTCTGCCACGCGGGAGCTTCGAGTCACTGGCCGTCCCTGTGCCTCAGTCTCCTCATCCATAAAACGGGCCCCCGTGCTCACAGGGCTCTTTTAAGGACCTAAGCCGAGAGAGGGCTCTCCAAACCCTGGCACCAGTGATGGCCACGGTCCCTGCTCATCCCGCTGCCGCGACAGCCGAGTGCCCGGCCTGCGCTGAGGGTGTCACCCGCGTCCTCTCAGGCCATCTGCACCACGGTCAGCAAGTTCATTTCATAAATGAGGTCACAGATGCAAAGACAGAGTGACAAGCCCAAGGCCACAGAGAGGGTCCTCCTAACTCCTAGCGCACACCACGGTCAGCCCACGGCCTGGCAGTGGGGCCCAGCTCGTTCCCCCCATGCGGCTCCCATGGGACCCCTGAGGGCCTCCTGGGAAACAGGCCTGAGGGGAGCCCTTGAAAAGGAATAGGGGGCCTGGCCCTACACCCGCCCTGCCCTGTCCCCCGCCTCTTAGCCTTACCCTTGAACAGCCAGGGATGGGAGGAAGGCCACACCTGAGGTTTGTTTCACAAGGGAGGCTTGCTTGGGTGAGCCCCCCACCTCAATTACTAGACGTCCTCCAGCAGGCCCATGCACCAGTGACATCTCCCATCACAGCCAGCCAGGTTCTGCCAACCCTCCCAGCTTCCCTCAGTGCCGTTCTGAGACTCAGCCTGACACGCAGTAGGAGCTCAATAAATGCTGGCTGAGCCACTGAACAACTCAGTTCCGCAATCGCTCCTCCCCTAGGGCCGCCACCTCTCTCCGTGCCGCAGCTGTGCCAGGGATGGAGGTTAACAAGAGGCAGCTCTCTGGGGCCCTCAAGGTCCCCACCTCTCTGACTGGGAGCCCACTGGGAGCCAGGCACACAGCTGGCACTCAATCGGTGCACTCCCATAAGATGACGCACAGGTTCGCAAGTTGTTCCGCCTCTGGTGCTCACTGCCTCGGGCCGGGCAGAGCTTCCCCTCCTCACCCCCATGAGGGTACCCAAGGCTAAGCATGCAGTAGGTACTTAATCGAGACCCAGGGACTGCCTGGGGGCAAGACTAGCCAGGGAAGAGAGAGAAGTTGCAGCTTGGCGCAGAGGCGTGCTGTCTGACCTTGAGACTTGGGGCTAATGGGGTGGTGGAGATGAGCCTCCAGTGGTGACACACCAGGCTATGGGGAACGCCTGGCCCCCAAACCCACTCCCGGGTGATCCAAAGTGAAACCGCTTCCGCTGGCTTTATTTTTAGCCTTCTCAGGGTGTGGCTGAGCAGCGTGGGGGCTGGGGCTTGATCCTGTCCCTGAGTCCTAGGGGATGCTTGGGCCTCTATTCCTTCACTTGTCCCCCCGACCCCTACACCCTGTTCTGTCCCCCTCCCCAGATGCAGAGGGGCGTTCAAGAAGGATAAAGGCACCCATGAGCCAGGCTCAGCCCTGGGAGCCTGGGATCCCCCTCTGCTCCCCTGTCTTGTTGGGGGGAGAGAGCCAATGCTCAGGCAGGACCCAGAGACCTCCTGGCCATGGCCTCCCGGCCAGAGCTGGGAAGCTCCCAACAGCCCTGGTCACAGCCCCTCCCCCAGGCCTCAGCTTCCTTCCTTCCTCCCAGCCAGGCACCTAGTTTTGGTTCCCAGTAAGCGGATGAGGCGGGGAAGCCTCCCACTTCCTGTTATTAAAGCTAGCCCGGCCCAGCTGACACCAAAACGCCCTCCACTGGACACGGCCGCCAGCTGGAGAGGACTGCCCAGGCCACCTCCTCTCTGCCACCAGAGGCTGGGCAGAAACACAGGGTCACCAGGCTCAGAGAGCCAAGCGTTTACATTCACCCTGATCTTGCATCCCTTCCCTGCACCCTGGGTGAGAGCTGAGAGCTGGGGCCAGGAAGAGAACCTGCAGTCTAACAGCCTCCAGCTGGCCACAGAGGAAGCAGGATGGGGAGGTCAAAGATAAGGCAACTCGTGGAGCTTGAGTCAGCTGGGGATGTCGGGGTCTGAGGGCTCTAAGCCGGACAGCAGGACATCCTGCTCTGGGGGAGGCCTCCACTCCAAGAGAGCCCCACCGGCTGCCGGGAGCATCTAGGGCCCTACCAAGTCGCTCCAGCTCACCACGTTCCAACGGCTGCCCATTTGGGCCTGGCCTTTGGCTCCAGGGCCACCCTTCAGCCCCCTCAGGTACAAAATAAAGCCCAAAGAGGCACGGTGGCAGCCCCCTCCTGGGAAACATGTGTTGAGGTGTCATGCAGAGCAAGCAAGACCTGTGGGAGGTCCACGAGCGGTGATGTTTCAGCTTGCTGAGCCCGAGACAGCAGAGCCAGAAAAACACTAGCTGGACGGTAGCGTCCGCGGGGTGCCAACAGTTGGGGGGAGTCCAGGACTCAGGGGACCACTCGGGTCCTGAGGGCCTTGGTGACTTACAGCAGGCATGGGTTCGGCCACGGGCACATGCTGGCACACGCAGGGCACACGCAGGCTTCGACAGGCCCGGAGGTACGCAGTCAGGCGCCAGTGACACCCAAGTCCCATACGCACCTCGACGCACCGGCCCACCCACCCCGCCCAGAGCACAGCAACACCTACCAATGAAGCTGATGGCCTCGGGGAAGAACTGGGAGAGGTTCTGGCTCCAGTGGTCAGAGATGGGGATCTGCTTGTAGGTGAACTCGCCACCATGCTCAAAGGCGTTGGGCAGGTTGGGCGTGACGTTGAGGATGTACTTGATGCCGTACTTGCCGAGCACGTCCAGGTTAGTGGAGTCCTTGGCGCAGCCGAGGTAGAGGTAGGGCAGGATCTGGACGGGGAAGGCTGGCTGGCTGGATGGCACAGGGCTGCCGTCCGACTCAGTGGCACTGCTGGGCAGCTCTCGGTCCGACTCCCCGTCTGAGCAGTCAGAGCTGATCCGTAGGCCCCCCAGGCCCAGCACTGAGGTGGGTGGTGAGCCACTTGGCGAGGACGAGCTGTCCACGTTGGTCTCGCAATGCTCTGAATACTCTGTCTGGAACTTGTTGAAACCACCTGCGGCCAGGGGAAGAGGGCCTGGGTGAGAGACTGCCCATGCCTCCGGCCAATGCCCCCAGACCAATCGGCTGCACGAGACCCACGATGGCTGGGGCTGCCTACGTCAAACGCTAGAACACAACAGCAGCCAACATGGGTCCTGCCCAGTATGTCACACGTGTATCTGCTCCTGTGTTCTCTACAGCTATCCTATGACCCACCTGACAGAATGGGAAACTGAGGCCCCACGAGGTGCAGTAACATGCCTGAGCTCCATACCCCAACCCATAAGGCTTCAGGGCCCCAGCCACACCATCAGCTTTAGGGCACTTAAGGCCAGGCCCCAGCTTATTTGTCTTCCACAGCTGCCATGCACACCTGGCACCCATGGGTGCTCAATAACCGCTAAGTGGTAAAGGAAAGCAGACAACTCCATCTCAGGCCAGCACCTGTGGGTTTGCTAACCCCTCTTACAGATGAGACTGCAGGGGCCAGAGCTGTGTCTAGGTCAGTTAGAGGCACAGAGGGCCTGGGCCTTCTGACTGGGAGTCCAGTCCTTGCCCCCCACCCCCAACCACAGTCAGGGAGGGCAGTGGGAAAGTACTGGTTGGCTCTTTCCTCCCACAGTGCCAAGTTCATAAAAGGGGTCCCAACTCCACCTCTCCCCCTTAGAACTCAAGACCCTCAGCCGTGGAAACACAGAGGGGGGGGGCTGCTGGGGCTTTACAGAGACAAGAAATGGGGAGCGCCTTGCAGCTAGGCATGGGCCCTGCGCCCGAGGGTGCCGCAGGCCCCCCCCTCCCTGCCTGCCCGCCCGCCCGCTGCCAGCGAGAGGCCATTTTGGAATGTTAATTGGAAACACCGGCTGCAGCCACTCGCCCCCCAGCTGTCTCCCCCTTCCACAAGCTTTAGGGCAGTAGGCTGGGGACTCGGGGGTCCCGGAAAGCCAGGGCAGGGGACACTGCTTATAGTCCTGCCCCAAGAGGCTGTGATCCCCAAGTAGTAAGACCAAGGCTGAGATGCCCAGAGTCCCCCAACCCAGACGGTCCCTGTACTTTGGGGGCGGGGATAATGCTGCCAAAGGCTCCTATATCCTGACCCTAGTCTCCCAGGACATGCATTCTAGGCTGGAGCAGCTGGACCTGGTGCCTTGTCGTCTTTGGGGCCCCTCGTCCTCCGAGGGGCTCAGCAACAGCCTAGGCACTACCATGTCCCCAACAACAGGGAAAAAAAGAAGAAGCAAGCAAGCCCAGGACGGTAAAAGTTTGTTCAGCCCACTCGAATCGTGCCGAGAACGGGGTGCAGAGGGGACCCCCGCGCCAGCCTAAACCCTCACCGCGGGGGCCGAGCTCCCGGTAGAGGCGGATGCGCCGGGGGGCGACGTGGCGCCGGCCGGGCAGGCGGAGCGCATGGAGAGAAAGCAGCCTCCGGCGGGGGCGTCAGGGAGCCGCGGGAGAGCCCCAATCCCGGACGGGGGTCTCAGTGCTGCCCTCACCTTGGAGGTAGTAGGCCTGGCAGCCGTCGTCGCGCAGCTTTTGCAGGAGCAGGCCAAGCACCGAGGCGGGAGCGCCGGGCTCTGGCTGCCACTCGGCCGTGGCCTCGTCGTAGAGCAGCACGGTGGCCGCCTTGCAGCGCGTGGCGAAGCGCTCCTTGTCGGCGTGGTTGGGAATGATGGAGCGGATGGGCAGGTTGCCCTTGCGCAGGCGGCGCAGCATGAGGCCCGGGATGGCCAGGTTGATGGCCGTCTCGATGTGCGACGACTCGAAGAGCTCGTGCGGCCGGCAGTCGAGCAGCAGCAGGGACGCGCCGCCGCGCGCCTCCAGCTCCTCCTGCAGCCACTCGGCGCTCTTGCAGGGCATGGCTCCCGCACCCGTCGCCGCTCCCGCGCCGGTGCTAGCGCCGGACCCGGACCCCGCACCGGGCTCCGACCCCGCCCCGGTGTCCCCAGCAGCCGACGCCCCCGAGGCCGACATGTGCGCCCGCGCTGGGGGGCCGCGGAGCTGGTTTTTCATGGGGAGCGCGGGCGGCCCGGGGCAGGGGCCGGGCAGCCCTGCCCTGGGACGGCGCCCCGGCCGC
>NC_048221.1:20119812-20241692 GCF_002007445.2 Ailuropoda melanoleuca
CCGCGGCCTGACAGCCCCAATTAAACGGCAGCTCCGGCGGCCGCGCGCCGAGGCGTCCTCCGGGGGGCGGGGCCGCGGGGCCGGCGCCCGGGCTTAAAGGCGCCGCGCCTCCGCCGCCCCTCCCCAAGGGGTACGCGAGCGCGCTCGCGGCCCCGGGAGCCCTGAGACATGCACCAGCCCGGGCCCTCGCCCCACCTCGACCCGGACCTGGCTAAGACCCGCCTGGGGTGCCCGACCAAGACCCTTCCCCTATGCCCGCGCTCCCAGCTCTTCCGAGTCCTACCGTGAAGGGCTGCCCTAGGGACGTCCTGGCATCTCCTCCCCACTTGCAGTGAAGCAGAGTCTCCCCAGGGATAGGGCGGTAGGTGGGGGCGGTCACCCTGAACCAACATCCCCTCCTCCTGTCTGTCAACCCCATTCATTCATTTTCTCAGCGAGTTCATTCAACAAATGGAAACTGAACGCCTACTACGTGCCAGGCACTGTGCTTAGGAGGTCACCGTTTCAGGCGACTGTCCCTGTGATGTCCCTATGATGGCCACAGGTTCCGACACCTGAAAGGGGGTCCCACCCCAGCAGGCCTGATTGGGAATCAGCAAACAGGGGACTGGAGGAATAGGAGGACCCGGGGCCGCGCCACACTCCACAGGCAGGAGTGGAGAAATCCTGGAAAGGACCAGCCCTAAGGAGAGAGAGCGAGCCCTTTAAGAAAGCTTTACAAGCGGGGAGGTGACAGGCTCCAAGTGAAGCGCCACGTGACTTTCGCTCGGGGGCGGGCGGGAGGGGAGCTCTCCTTTATCTTCAGCTCTCTGTCTCCAACCTCCTTCCCAATGCACCAACCAGTTTTCGCGGTAGGCGGGAGTGCATCGCGCGGATGGCCAATCGTGACTGAAGGAGAGGGTTGGGGGGAGGGAGGCGGGGCTCGTCACCAGTTCCACCCAGCGCGGGGAAGTGGGCGGGGTCTCCGCGAGCGCGGTGTATCGGCTCGCAGGCGCGGGGCGGAGGAGGTGAACGGAGCCGCAGGTAGCGCTGGAACAAAGCGGCTCGACTCGAGCGGCGCGCGAGCGCACGGACTGCCGCGCTTTCCCCACGGAGCCAGGGTCATCGGCCCCGAGAGGGAGCTAACGGCTGGGCCCTGCAGTGCGCCCGGTCCGTTCCCAGCGGGTGGAGTGCCTTCACTTCCTGGCGGTTTCAATCTCCCACTCTGCCCGAGGCAGCTCGGCACACAGCCACCTTGCCTGGACAGAGCCCAGCAAGCCCATCACAATCTACCCAGCTATGAGGGTACTTCTCTGAGGTCAGGCCCTTGGCTGGCAGTCCGGGTGCTGGTTGTCAGGGACCGAGGCAGCGCTCGGAAAGGAAGCCTGAGCAGACCCACACTGGAGGGGACCTGCTGGCTGATGAATCATTCCTCAGCGGGCTTGTTGATGGCTGGGGCTTGTTGATGGTTGGCTGGAGCTTCGGGTACAGCAGCGCCTGATGAGGAATTGGTCACTGCTCTCACTAGTGGGAGAAGGGAGCCTCCACTGTGTCCCCGCAGCCCCTGTCCCAGCTGTAGTAGAAAGAACCCCCACACACACCCAGGCCAGAGGAGGGAGGCCCTGCCACCCCTCCCATTAGCTCGAGATGGCTCTCTGTCTCCCCTTCAGGACTCCTCCAGGGGAACCGTACAGGCTAGAGGAGAGAAATGTGAGGATGTGGGGAAATGGAGAAACTCCCCAGGAGGTGGGCGCATCCTCCAGCAGGGGTGTTAAGAAGGGACAGAAGAGGCAGGGTTCAGATGAGTCCAGGAGGAGGGAGGCACTTGAGGAGAAGGTGACAGTGGAAACAAAGGAGTGGAACAGAATTAATGCGTGGCTGTAGGAGCTGCCAGTGGGGCCCTGGGCTCCCACTCAGCTTGGAGGAGTAGCTGAAAGCCTTGGTTTTGGGTGGAAGCCCTGCCTCCAGTCTTGAACAGCTAAACATAGAGCATAAAATGGATCATAGCAGGGATGCCCTGGGTGCCCGTGTATGTGTGTGCATGGGGGGGGTGCACGGAACCCTCTGACTTACAGAGCACAGTCTGAGCTACTCCTTGGTCAGACAGCAGGAGGCCAGGACAGCCTCTGCCCAGGACCTTCCCCTGTAACTGTGAGTCTCCCTTAAGAATGCTGGGGAAGATACCTGGAAGAGGGAGCCTGGTGCCCTGAGCAAGGTCTTGGGATCAAAGACATTCCTCCTCTTCAGGAATGTGGCCTTTCCTGCCCTTCAGGGTTCAGGCCCTCCCCCACCGGCAGCCCCCAGGAGAGGTGCCCCACCTCCCTTCTGCCCCCTCACCAGGGTCTCCCTGAGGGTCCAGGTCTGGGTCCAGGGGGTAGGCTGGAGGTGGGGTATGTGCGGGCTGTCTGAGGGCTGCCCCCTTCTCCCACACACCTTCAGGCCTTTGCACATGCTACTTGAGTGGCCTGGACATTTTTGGCCTCACCCTTTGCTGGCCTTCTAGAAGATCCCAGTTCAGGTGTCACCCTCAGGGAGGCCTCCTCTGATCATCAGGCTAGAATTAGCCCCCTGCTCCATGCCCCTGGGCCCCCGGCCCCCATCTTTACTCTAGAATCTATCGCTGTCACTGTTCAGCACCCCCCACCAAACTTTCTCCCTTTGGATCCCCAGTGGCATGTCTACCTCCCCTCAGGCCCATTTGTCCTCCTGCCATCTGTCTCATCCCTTTTCCCCCAGGTGCTAGGCCTGAACCCATGAGGTGTGTTTGGAGCTACCTTCCCTGTCTGCACATATCCACTCCAGAACCAAAGAGTGAAGGGGCCTTCCCAGCAGGGCAAGTCTTGGCTATGATAGTGGGATGTTTGATGTGAACTGGGCAGATGTGAACCAGTGTTGCAGCCACCTCGCCACACCTCCCCCCCCCCTCCATCCACAAGGTTTGGAGACCCAGGAACTGTGTCACCAAGAATAATTTAAGCATCGGGTGCCTGGGTGGCTCAGTTGGTTAAGGGCCTACCTTTGGCTCAGTTCATGATCCCAGGGCCCTGCTTAGTGGAGAGCCTGCTTCTCCCTTTCTCTCTGCTCCTCCCCTCCACTCATGCATGTGCTTGCTCTCTCCAACTCAATCTCTCTCTCAAATAAAATCTTAAAAAAAAAAAAGAAAAAAAGAATAATTTAAGCATCTTGGAAGTAGACTTTCCTTTTCCCATCAGCATCCATGGATTTCTCAGAGATGGGCCAACATGTTTTGAACAGCACATGCCAGAGGGAGAGGAGGGTCGGATGGTCTGTTCCTTGCCCTCTTACCCTAACGAGGCTAACACAAATTTAGGGTGAGCTCCTGATGCTTCCAGGAGGGCAGTTTGAAATAGCAATCAATTTCACACCCTGCCATGAGAGCTGAGCAGGGGCTGGGGAGGGCCCGGGGACTCCAGCCTATCTGTGCCTAAGACCCAGACTGGGGGTCACTCTGTTTGTCCCAGAACCTTGGGACAGCTTCTTCCCCATCCCCTGTGGGGTGCCTGCCTGGGTTGCAGTCAGAACAGGTCATGTCTAAACCAGGCCAGAAGTGAACGGTGAGAGGCCTGCCAACTCTCCTGCCCTGGACAGAGCTCTGGCTGTGCAAGCCTGAGCTTGTACGTGTGCACATACTTATGTAAGGACACACACAATACAGGCCCAACACACATAGACCTACCCTATATCCACATATGGTCACAGACAGAAACGTGTGTGTGCAGAAATACACGATACACATGTGCACACATGCTCTCCATTAGCTGCACACACACACACAGACCCTGTAGCTCTGGGCACTTGCCACTCCTGTTGGAGGAGTGCCTGCAGACAGGTAGCCCAGAGGGCTTGTTACGGACTGGGAGGATCCACACGCCCCTTCCCCAGCCCTCCAATCACCTGGGCTCACCCTGTCCTATCCACTATTGCTGGGATCTCTGCAATGACAAGTTCTGAATGGAACCAAATTCTGCCCCTGCCTTCCTTTCAGCGGGAGCTGCCAGGCCCTGGGTGATGGCAGTGCAGCTCGGAGAAGCTGTTGCCTGGGACAGCTCCCGGGTTGGGGAGCCACGTGCCTGTTCATCCTCCCCCTGCCCTGCCCAGGTGTGTGGGGCAGAGGGGTAGGAGGACAGAGCCCTGGGGAGCAGGTGGGAGAGGGTCACACCCAGGATAAGCAGAGAACAAGAGCTGGCAGGGTGGAACTCCCTAAGGCTGCCTGAAGAAGGCAAAGGGGAAGAAATGAGGAGAGCCAGGCCTCTGTGGAGCCTTCCCACCGTGCGTGCTCAAACGTTTCCTGCCCTGGGCCAGGGAGTGTGCAGGGAAGGGAATTGGGACCTCAGAAGGGAGCTTGACCAGCGTAATTCCTGCCTCTCCCAGCTTCCCCGCAGTGGCTGAGCAGGTCCTTAGCCAACCGCCCCATGGGCATCCCCCACAGCTCACTTGAGAGTGCTCCCAGCCCACTGGGGCCAGCCTGAGGAGGCAGACTGGAGGGCAAAGCTATACTGCTCTACCATGCTTTGTCCCCAGCAGGCATTACTAGTCAATCACAGCCCTTTCTCTTGCTGAGCCATCCTCTGGCCTCAAAACCCTTCTAAGCAGGCATGACCAGCTGATTGATTGCGGTAGACAAGGGAGATAAAACCTATTTGCTAAAGCCTCACTTCATAGCCAGGCCAGCCATGCTTCTCTGTCCCCAGCCCCAGCTCACGCCTCTCTGACATCCTCCTGCCCCCTACTCTGTGCCCAGACACAGCATCTCTTCCTCATTCTGTGTTCCCGCCCTCTGAAATGATCTCCAGCTTCTGAGGGGTCATAGCCCCGGGAAGTCCCCCCAGCCTGACCTCAGCAGAGTCTTCTCCTTTTCTTAATCCTCCCCGTGCAGTCTGTGTGTTCTGTCCTCTACCCACTTAAGGGCAGTTCAACCTGGAGGGATCTGTGACTTCCCCTGTGTGAGCCCCTGTATCACTGGAGTCCCCCTGTGGTTGCCCAGAGTCCTGGGGCCCTGCCAGGCCTTCCTCATGGCCCCACCCTCCCTCCATTCCAAGCTCTCCCCAGCATGAAGTTTCCCTTAAGGGAGAGGGAGGCCTACTGGGCTGCTGTCTGCTCAGGGCTGATTTGGGACTGATGTCAGGCGGGCCTGGTTTCTGTCCTGGCACAAAGGCCACATCCTGTGTTGCCCTCATCCTATGGCAGTTTTCATATCTTCAGCCCTGCCTTCATCGGAGATTCCCCAGCAGAGAGACCAGAGCAGAGCTTGTCTGTCCTACAGGTGGGGAAGCTGAGGCCGAGGAAGGGAAATGTCTTGCCCAAGGGCCTGGCTCCAGACCCAGCCAGTTACTCACTTACCCACTGGGCCTGAGGTGAGTCATGTTGGCCCAGGTGATGGGAAGGAAACACATAAACACAAGTGGGCAAGTGGGAAGGGCAGTCTTGGAGGCGGGGGGTGGGGGGGGGAGCATCTGCCTAGGGCTCCCAGCTTGAGCACCCACACGCAGACCCCTATGGGCTTACAGGGCAGGCGCACACCTGTCTCAAAGCATGTTCCCTTCTGGCTCCTTGTCCAGGCTTTGCCTCAGCCCTGGAAAGGCTGTCAACACATTTGACAGATGGGGACACTGAGGCCCATGGTTACCAATCAAGCTGTGGTGGGGCTGGGCCCCAGATAAGACCCCAGAGCTCCTTTCCCCCAGGTGCGGGGTTCCCAGCTGACTCTTACTGTGGCTCTGGGCCCCTCCGGCAGGAGGAGAACCAAGCATGGTCCGCAGAGAGCCCTTGCTCTCCCTGCTCTTTCCTATTTCTTGGGGGTGGGGTGGGGGAGCAAGGGGACCAACACTGGCGGGGTGGGGGACAGACTGGAGGCATGTGAAGCTCTTCACCCCATAACAAGAGGGGGCTCTTTCTCTTGCACATAGCATCTGTGCTGTCAAACGCTCTTCCCATGTCCCTGGCCCACGTGGCTAATCCATCCCGTCGTGACTTGGTCTCCAAACCCACTTTCCCTGACGGTCACTACGTCATCCGGGCCCTCCGACCTCTCCCTGGCTCCACCTCGCCAGCCCTTCCCAGCCCCTGCTCCGTTCCTTCTCCTGCTCCAGAGCTTCCCATTATCCTGACAGAGTCCCAGCTCCTCTCTGTGGCCAGTGTGGCCCTTAATGATGGGGCTCTGCTGCTCTCCCCACTGCCCTGCCTCTTCTCAGGGGCCAGGATTCTCTGACTGCCCCCACTCTCTCTCCCTCACTCTCTCAGCCTGGCCGTGCCCCCTATGTTGTCCTCCTGTTCTGTCTTTAGGGCATTTGCACTCACTGGTCCCTCTGCTGGAACCCTCTACTCCCAGCTCTTGCCTTTAAATACCTTCTTACCCTTCTCCCCAAACCTATTCGTCCTCTAGAGCTGGCAGGGGCATCTAGGAAGTGGCTGAGCCAGCATTAGAACCCTGGACTCCTTCTAGACTGTGTTGTCAGCCACAAGCCCATGGTCCCGTGATTTAAAATGCCTTTGGCTCTCCCCTGCACACTGGGTGATTCTGGAAGCCTCCCCCTTCCATTTCCCGCTTAGGCCTCAGGATGTCCTGCATGACCTGTGCAGAGTCACCCAGTGAGATTACCTGGAGCCAGAAGAGAGTCCTTGCCATCAAGGGACGGATTCCTGCTCTCAACATGCCTAGCAGGACCTCGTCCCCAGCCTCAGGCGGCAGGCCTCAGTTTCCCTGTTTCAGAACCCCCCCCCCCGCCCCGCTCCTTGCCATCCAGGTGCAGTTCACCCTTTCTCCAAAAATTGAGCCAAAGCGCCCACCTCTTGGTGGACTCAGAGGTCCCTGGGTCCCCAGCCTGGGTTCCCATCCTGCATACCATGACCCACAAGCCTGGAGGAGGGGCTGGCCTGGGGGTTAGACTCAGCTGCGAGCCCCATCCACTGACACAGAGGTCATCCCTCTAAGGCCAGAAGCTACTCAGCAGCCTCAGGAAACAGGCTGGGCCTGCTTTCCTGGGTGTTCAGAGGGAACAGGAGAGAGAAAGAGCTCAGGGAAGCCCAGGTGGGCCAGGTCCCTGCCCCCAAGCCACACATGAAGGCCAGAGCCCTTCCCTCTTGTATCCCCCTCCCCAGAATCTTTACTCTGAACTGATTCCCCCTCCCTCTTGTGACACTTGGCACTTACGGGCAGTGCCTCATGAGCCCAACCAGGCTCCGAGGGACAGAGCCAGGGCTTAGGGGGAGGAGGACTCCTTAGCCACCTGCCCGTCTGGCCTTGGCCTCCTGCTCCAGGCTTCTGATCCTTCTCAGGCCCCCTCTGCCAGGAAGGGCCTGGAGCCCCAGTGGCTTGAGCAGGGGTGGGATGCAGGAGGGTGTCTTAGACAGGCAGTCCCGGCCAGAGCAGAGGCAGGAAGCAGTGATGGAGTTAGGAGCCGGTGTGTGTGTGTGTGTGTCTAGCCTTTGAGGCTGAGAGGGTGGAGGAGGCTGGGAATTCCCAGGGTATCTGGTGGGGCGGAAGTGCCAGGGGCCTGGGCTGGGTCTGCTTCGGGTGGGCCAAGGGGTGGAGACTGCTAGGTCTCTCTGTAGCTGCCAGGCCTAATTGCCTCATTAGTACCCGCCTGCTGCCTGGGCCTGTCTGCTTCCCTCCTCACCGCCCCACACAGCCCTGTTTTTCAGGAATCCCTCCTACGAGGCATTGGTAGTGACAGGGACGGTGACCACATGATCATGACGAGGCCGGGGAAATGGCCCGGGAGCCGGCCAGCATGGGCCAGGCACGGGGCTGGGGGGTTGAGGCCCCAGCACCCAGCGCCATCCCACATGGGCTCAGCGTTCCGGCTGCCCCGGCTGGATGTGCCGTGCTCCCAGCTGGATGGGCCCCGGGGGCAGCACCAGGAAACAGTCTAGAGGACTTCCCTTCCTGGCCCTACACTGCCCTACTCCTGCCGCAGGAGCGCGTACCCCCAGACCTGGCAGAATCCATCCCTGCAAAGACTAGGGTCTCCCAGGAGGGAGGAATCTAATGGACTCTGACTCTTAGGGCTCCAGGCAGGAGCCAAGGTGTGAGTGGGCCCCGTGTGTTGGGACGGGGTAGGAGTGAGCAGAGGGGTGGCGGATGGAGACTGGGGGCCTGACGTAGAGACCTGGTTCCAATCCTGATTCCACCAACAGCCTCTCCTCTCGGGGCCTCAGTTTCCTCCTCTATAAAGTGGGGGTGCACTATACCATGCCAACCACTATGAGGCAGGAGGAAGCCCACCACTGAGGGGCCCAGCGCAGGGCTGAGCACATATCCCCTGGCTCAACCCTCTTGTGCCCGGACAGGGCCCTGGGGGCAGGCGATGACCTCCAAGGGAGGGCTTCCTGGAGCAGAGGGATGAGAAGGGGGCCTGCAGCAGCTGTGCTGGGAAGTATGAGCAGAATGGGCTCTGAGCAGAGAGGCTGGTCCCAACAGGGGGGTTACACAGAGCACCTCTGCTGAACCTGGACCCGGTGGCTGCCCTGTCCTGAGGCTGATGTCGTGGTGGGGGCGGTGGCATGGACACTCCCAACACCTGGGGCCTGCCTGTGCAGGTCCCATCCTGTGGGGCAAGGCGCTGCCTGCCAGCCTCATGCCTTTGACGCTGTGGCCACGCCTGCCCACCCACCTGCCTGCCCTCCCATGATGAAGGGGAGGGAGAGATCAGAGTCATCAGGACCCCAGCATGACTCAAACATGGTCCTACCTCCAAGCCTGAGCCACACCAGCCCCCCTGCTGCCTTCTGTTCGTCCTTCCTCAGCTGTCACCCCCATTCAGTTCCCACCTTTTGCTCAGACCCAGCAGACAACAGCCCCTGCTCTGAACTCAGAGAGCCTTTCCCAGCGGGGGGCTATGACCCATACCTCCTGCCTCCTCAGGGCTTTTCCTGTAGCACTGTCCCAAGTGGGATCCATGGAACCCTGGGCCTGCCCAGTACACCTTCATAAAAAAGGTTATGGGGGGGGCATCTGGGTGGCTCAGTTGGTTAAATGTCTGCCTGCGGCTCAGGTCATGATCCCAGGGTCCTGGGATCGAATCTCACATCAGGTTCCTTGCTCGGCGGGGAGCCTGCTTCTCCCTCTGCCTGCCGCTCCTCCTGCTTGTGCTCTTTCTCTCTGACAATTAAATAAATAAAATCTTAAAAAAAAAAAAAAGGTTATATGGTCAAATGTCTGGAAAACACTATGAGATCTGTGGCCCAAGCTACATAGCACGGGAGTGTGTTAAAGACTCTGACAAGTCCTGCAAGGATATAGCTGGGTTTATTTTTTTCATCTGGCATTTCCCAAACTCTGGAGACCACAGGGGTGCCTGGGTGGCTCAGTCCATTGGATGTCCAACTCTTGATTTCAGCTCAAGTCATGATCTCAGGGTTGTGGGATTGAGCCCCCCATTGGGCTCCATGCTTAGTGAGGTGTTTGCTTGTCCCTTTCCCTCTGCTCTTCCCCCCATTCCTTCTATCTCTCTCTCTCAAGTAAGTAAATAACATCTTTTTAAAAAACCCCAAAAAACGCTGGAGACCACAGCATCAGTTTCTGGCATAACCTCCACTATTGGCTCATGGGACTATGCCCTCTGCATGTCCTTCAGGGGAGAAAGTGGCCTTATGTTGCCCACTGGCTTTTCACACCACCTTCTCCTCCCTTCAGATGGGAAGCTGAGGGTCATCAAGCGATCACTCAGAACCCCACATGCTTCTTCCGGCCTGCTGTAGGACCCTGCGTTCTATTTCCCACTGCAGGCCCAGCCACCCCCGTGAGATCAGAAGCTAGCCTGGTGGGGAGGCGAGGATGATAAACGGGCACGGGGAGGAGGAGAGGGAGGTCGGAGAGGGAGGAGGTGAGCCAGACACCCAGCCATGCTCCCCCCAACCACGGGTCGCCAGACCTTGGCCCCGACCAGCTCCGGTGGCCTCTAGCTCGAAGCTGCACAGGGCCGGCGGGGGTAGATGGGGAGGCTGCCGTGCCTCAGCATGGGAGCTGTGGACAGGCCCCCTCCCCAAGCCCAGGCCAGAGTTTGGTTACGAGCCCTGAGGGTCTCCTAATGAGTTCCACATGTGGATGCCTCGGAGAGGAGAGGAAGCGGGAAGGGGATGGGAGAGGAGAGGAAGCGGGAAGGGGCTGGGGCAGGGAAGAAGGACCTGAGAGAGGATTGGAAACATGTGTGGAGGAGGAGAGGAGGGGGAGGAGGAGGAGGGGAGGGGGAGGGGAGAAGGGTGAGAGCAGCAAGAGGAGGAAACTTTATCCCCAGAAGTCCTGGTGCCCACCCCCCACAAGGCTGGCTGCCAGGCTCCCAGGCTGCTCTAGGAGGCCCCCAGGCCACGGGTCTGCTGGGGGAGTGGTGGGAGAGACCCTCAGAGGGCCTACTCCTCTCCTTCAGGTGGAAAAAGCCCTGACCTCCTAGCCCTACTTGGCTGGGGATTGGAGCCATAAGGGGCAAGCTGGAACCAGCTGGGTGGGAGGGGCCCCGGCAGCACGTGGAAGCCCCTTCAGAGCTAGCCAGTGGCCAGGAGCGAAATGCTCCTTGGGACCCAGCCCCTCCTGGAGCTGGTGTGGGGAGCTGCCCCTTCTCCACCAGAGAGCCCTGGGGTGAGCCAGGCCGCTGACCTGTCAGCCCTGACGCCCACCTTTGCCCCTCTTGGCTAGTGGGTGGGCAGGGAGGCCTGGCATGTAGGTTGGCTGCCCTAACCCCATTCCCAGTCAGGTGGTCCCCCATGCCTGGGCACCTGGATTGGCCTGACGGCTGGAAGCCTCATCAGGAAAAGGCTATGCAGGGAGCCATGTTGACGTTTATGTGTGTGTGTGGGGGGGTGTCTGGTGAGAGAGACCCATGGTGGTTGGGGAGCAGAGTCTCGGGGCCTTGCAGGGTACAATGGCTTACCCCACCCCTCCCTAGAAGCCCTGGTTTTGAGCCCCAGGTTTCCAGCTGGCCGACCGAGGTTGAGCCTGGAGTGGGCCTTATAGCCAGCTGGCCCACCTGCAGGACTCCGATGCCGGGAGCCAAGCCCTTCAGCCTCTGCCTCCCGCCCCTTCCCCAGGACGTGGACTGGAGCCCAGCAAGGACAAAGTGGGCTCTTAGAGCTTTGGATGAAGTGTCACAGTGAATCTTCCCAGCAGCCCTATGAGACCACTGCTGCTCCCATCCCATGTTATGCATGAGGAGGCTGAGGCACAGAGAGGTGAATGGGAGCATTCCTGGCAGCAGGAACAGTGGGTGCAAAGGCCCTGGGGCTGGAATGTGCCCGGTGTGGCCAAGGAACAGTGAGGAGGCTGCTGTGGCTGGAGCAGCATGAGAGGAGGGTGGAGGGTGGCAAGAGATGGGGTGGGGGGCCAGGTAGGACTGAGTAGGGCCTCATGGCCGTGGTACACACTGGGGCCTCCCCTTGCTGTGGAGGAAGCTGGGGGACCACTGGAAGCAGCTGAGCAGGGATGGCATGAGCTATCTTACCTGTTCTCTCTTCATTATTTATTACTTTTCATCATGATAGCTTAGCAGCCCCTGGACGCTCTGATGAGAACAGATGGGGTAGGACAAGATCAGAAGTGGGAAACCAGGGGCACCTGGGTGGCTCAGTCATTAAACGGCTGTCTTCGGCTCAGGGTGTGATCCCAGGGTCCTGGGATCCATCCCCACATCGGGCTCCTCCGCTGGGAGCCTGCTTCTTCCTCTCCCACTCCCCCTGCCTGTGTTCCCTCTCGCTGGCTGTCTCTATCTCTGTCAAATAAATAAATAAAATCTTAAAAAAAAAAAAAAAAAGGAGTGGGAAACCAGACAAGAAAGATCAGGCACCCCAGCAGGCTCTGGCTCCTTGAGGGGCTAGCTCTGGGATGGCCTGAGTGGTAGGCAGGCCCAAGCTTCTGGGGGAGGTCGAGAGGGCCCTGACCTGCACAAGCCTGAGGCTCCCATCCCTCACCAGAGGGACCTACAGAGCCGAGGCTATGCCAAACCAGAGGCATTTATCCCCACAACGGGAGACTTTAGAATCCTCTTAAAAGGCATGGGCATCCTTGCGGGGGTCTCACAAATGGCTCTCAAACACACCCTAACAACCGGGGGTGCTAGACCCAAGCCCAGGACCAGGGCAACCCCAGGAGCAAAGGTCAGCTTCACAGTTTGAGCTAAGAAGTCCATGGCAGCAGCCCAGACATGGGCTGGCCCCGGCCTCTGTGACAGAAAGCACCTTCTGTTTCCAGTTAGCAGGAGCATGTGAGAGGCTGCCTGGAGGGTCTGGGAGGACTAATTACACTGCTTCTTTGGCTCCAAGTTTTAGAGGCTTCTGAGGAGCCAATCCAGGAGCAGTTGTCACAGGAGGAAGATTCTGGGAGCTCAGCTGGGAGTGGGGGGCACGACTTGGGCAGGAGGGTTTTCTTTGGGTGGGGTCAGGGTTTAAGGGGCTCAGTGCAGAGGTGCAGTGGGGCATGGGGCATCACAATTCTTCTAGAACTAGGGGGTTCTAAAGAGGCCTGCCCGGGGAGGGCTGGGGCAGGGCAAAGGTCTGGAAGAGGCCAGTTAAGCAGAGCATCAGCGGGGTGCGTGTGCCCTCGGCCAGGCCTGACACCAGGAGAGCTACACGGACTGGATAAACACGGGGCCCCAGCGCTCAGCGACATCCATGGCTCCTAAGGCAGTCCTGCTTCCAGAGCTGAGTCCAGGCACCCGGCGGGAGGAGAATGGAGATGGACCAGGGCTGACGTCAGGATGCGAGGCAGAGCGACGCTGCTGGCATGGGCCCTGGCTCCTGCGGGTCAGCCCCCTGCCTCCTGGGTAGCCACGGAAGTGCCCAAGTCCCACTTGCAGGAACACACACTGCGCCTGAAGGAGCAGCTTAGCGCCAAGAAAGGGAAGCTTTTGCAGAACATGACTTCCTCTCCTGCACATGTTCCCTATCCCGGAGCTCAGCTCTCTCATAGGTAGTAGGAGAGCGGGGTTGGGGGGTGGCATTCCTGCAGCCGGAAAGCACTCCCAGGCAGATGGGGCTCAAGGTGGCCTCACCTAAAGTGAAAGCACTCCTTGGCCTTGCTCTGTAAATAGGTTCTTGGGAGAGTGTTTGCACACAGCAGCTCCCAGGCCCAGGAGGGGCTGGCACGAAAGCTTCCTAATGGCTTTGCCCCAGGCTCCCTGGCCTGGCTCCAGTCCTATCTGGAGCACAGGCTGGGCCGTCCTGGGTAGGGAGTCAGGGGCAAAGCCTCTCAAAGACTTCCCCAGAGCGGCCAAGCCAGTGAAGCTACGTTGCCTCGGCCTCCTGGCTGGGGTGGGCTAGCGCCCGTCAGGCGACGGGACAAGGCCCCGCGCCACGGCCCGGTGACCACGGGAAGTGGAACGGCACCCAGGGCCACCGGGCCACCACTGACCTGCCACCGCTGCCTTGGCAAGGGGGTCCCTCCTCAGCAGCCTGGGGTGGGTGGGGTGGAGCGGGGGTGCTCAGTGAGAAGTCCCGGGGGGATTTCTGGCCCCCTTAAATGGCCACACACCAATTAAGGCGGGAGCCATCAGGGGCCCATCTTGAGCAAATCATTTAGGAAAATGAGGTTAATGACAGGGAGCCAGGACAACAGGGCCAGTGTGACTCACCGCGCTCGCTTGCTCAGCGGGCTGGGTTTCCGGGATTCCGGGTAATCACAAACACCCACCCTCAAGCCTGAGCTGGCCCTGGTGGCAGCCTTGCTCACAGCAGAAGCGGTGGCCTTAGCGTGCTTGCCTCTCGGGTGGGGAGGGCTGCCCCGAGCCCCCCTGCCGGCCGTCCCAAATCCCTCTGCACCCCTGGGGATGCCCAGGGTAGGGCCCACAGCATCAAGAGATGGGAACTCTGGCCACCTCGAATTCCAGAGCCAGAGGGACCCTGGGGCCATCAGCACATGGACACATGGACCAACTTCCGGGGAAGGGGCCTGACCTGCCAGAAGTGACAGCACCCCAGGCGGGTGAGGGGGTCACACAGGAACCACACTCACGCTCTGTGCCAGTCCCTGCTCGGAGCGTTTCATGCGCCCGGTTAGGCAGACATCATCTCACAGACGGAGACTCCACAAGCTTAGGGAACTCGTCTAGATCCCAGAGCCAGCAGGCGGCAGAGCCAGCATTCAGACTCGGGCAGTTCGACTCCCAGAGCGAACCCCCGACTCCACTGCTCCGCCCTCTTGGTGGCCTGTGCGCACACAGCTCACCAGCACGGAGAAGCCATGAAGCTGTGGCAAGCGGATCCTGGGACAGAGGGACAAGGACGGTGCCGGGTGGGAAGATGGCAGAGTTTTCAGGTCAGGCTGGCTGGTCTGTCAGGAGCTCAAGGGGAGGAGAGACTCCGGAATGAAAGGGGAGCGGACCTGCCACGGGTGACGCCAGGACTCGGCGGCCACTTCCCAGCTCGGTGGTCCAGCTTGCCCGAGGGGCCTCTCTCAGTGACTCTGGCAGAAGTACGGGTTCATCCTGGAATGCCAAGAATCTGGCAAAGGTAGGTGGGGGGGTTGCAATTTAAATCACCAATCAGGGCGCCTGGGTGGCTCAGTGGGTCAAGGGTCTGTCTTCGGCTCAGGTCATGATCCCAGGGGCCCAGGATCGAGCCCCGCCCGCTCCCTGCTCAGTGAGGAGTCTGCTTCTCCTTCTCCCATGGCCTGCCGCTCCCCCTGCTTGTGTTCAAGCTCTCACTCTCAAAATAAATAAAATCTTAAAAAAAAAAACCCCACCAACACCTGTTCTTGTAGTTCACGTTAGGAAAACTGGGCCACGAGAGGAGGGGGCGGTGGGAATTGCCTCTGGGATACACCTAACAACCCCTACCCTCACCGCACTGTCCTAGCAAAGAGAGAGATGCTCAGTTATCAAAATCCACAACCAGGAAAGATGGTGGCTGAGCAGAGCCATTTGCATTTCCAGAAGGCTGCTTCTGAGCTTGGCAGCACCAGTGGGAGGACTGGGAAGAGCCCCTATAAGGGGAGCTGCTGGCAAGGGCTGGCAGGGAGACACCACCACAAGAAAGGCCCTGTCACGTGGCCCCCAACCTTGCCAGGCCACCTAAAGCCCTCCTAGTCCCCATACTCCTCTCTGGCTTGGGAGGGCCCCCACAGCCGACCTGCCCCGTGTGGTCCCGCTCAGGGTCCTGTAGCGCCTTCACGGGGTGGGTGGGTGGGGTCAGAGCACCTTAAGGTCCCCTGTCCCCTTTCTCTCAGGAACAATCTGGGCCCCTACATCCTCACTCAGTGCAGTGAGGTCCCAAGTCAGGCCCCACGCAAGCAAGAAAAGGAACTCCTTGGGGAAGAACTTGGCCCCTGCATAGCTCTGCCTTCTGCATGTGACACGGGGACCCTCAGGCGTGGAGGAGGTGGGTCTCTGCGGAGTTTCAAGGACAAGTGCAGCTCTCCAAGAACCATCTGCCCCCAAATCCCGGGTCTGGCTGGTGGCTGCGTCCAGCAGGTGCGTGAGTGTGCAGAAAACCCAGGAGGGCCCGGTCTCTCCGACAGCCCGTGGCTGCCTGCGCGTGGGAGAGCCCAGGGTGGGCTCAGAGCAGCAGATCCGTGCGCAGTGAGGGGGTTGAGGAACCGGGCTGGGGCTTCCAGGGACGGAGACGACACCACTGGCCCAGGCCATTTCCCAAATCCCTAACAGGCTCTCAATCCACATTTTCTTCACAGAGAAATTCCCAACTCGATCCTAGTGTGAACTGAAGGCAGGGAGAGGGTCACCCTGGCCTGGCCCGAGGGCAAGAGCTGCCGCACTGCCTGGAGCCCTGGCTCCTGTCCTGCTGTCCCCAGTGCGGGGTACCATTGGTGTCTCTGGCGATGACCTCACCCTGGGCTGGCGGCTCAAATCACCAAAGCCCCAACACCGGGACCTCCAGCTTCAGGTCTGGAAGCTACCACAGGGCAGCCGGCATGGGAGGCGGTGACAAGGCTGACCCCACAAGCTGCACCCTGAGCAGGCTCACTTAGGGTGGCCCAGACTCCCTAAACGCCTTTACGGAGGGGGGCGCCCTGACCTCCCGAGGCATCCGAGCGCCTTACCCAGCAATTCAGACCCGCAGGCCCGCCGGGCCCTTCTACACACACGGGGCCATGTGGGAGGCCTCGGCAGGCCCCCGGGAGCCTCCGGAAGAGCCCGAGCCGGCAGCCTCTCCCCCACTCCCAGCTCCGGGGGCGGGGTGCCTACCTCCTAACCACCTGGAGGGGTGCTGCCACCACCGCCTCAAACAAGACGCTGAGGCTCCGAGACGAACGTGATGTCACCACGTCGAGGCGACAAGGCTGGCCAAAAGGCAGAGTCTGAAGCCTGTGACCCTGGACTGTGGCTTTTTCCCCACCAGCTGGAGGAGGCCGCTTCCCCAATGTCGCCGTTCATCAGGGCTCCACAGAGGCCGCCTCCTTGTCAGCCCTGGCTCCTCAGCATCCAGGCTCTGCGCCCGCCTGGAAGCCGCAGAGGCTGGGAACCTCATTAGCTCTGCGGTACTGACAGCTCCCGAGAAGATCTCACTCGGCCCCCCTGGCCCCCCAGGCCCCCCAGGGTAGGGCAGGTATGTTGAAGGATAAATACCTCCCTGGCTGGCTGGGCCCCAAGAAGCCAAATGCTGAAGGCACGGACGGCAGCCAGATGCGTGGAGAACACTCGCCTGGCTCTCCCTGCGCGCGTGCACGGGGAGAAGCCCACGGGAACCCTCGCGAGCAAATGGAAAGGCAGGTGCCGGAGTCCTCCAGGGCCCCATCAATGACGCCGGCTGGGGCCCGCCAGAGGGCGGTGGGTGCTGGCCAGGGGCGCTGGCTGTCCTGGCTCCCCCGGTTCCCTGAGCAGATGCAGACAAGAGTGTCCCAAGCACCCGAGGGGAACTGGCAGGGGCCCTCCGAAGCCACTGCTTTCATTCTCCCTCTAAGGGCCCTGGGGACGGGGTACTGATAAGGTCTCACTCAGAACAAGCCACTTTTATGACAAGCTCAATAAAGTCCATTTTAATTTCAGAGTCCTTCACCCCCATGCATACAGAGGAGGAAGCCACCGGGCCCCAGGGAACATGTGTGGAGCAGAAATCAAGGCCACTTTGAAGCCACCGCCTCCCCGCCCCCCCCAAGTGCATGTTCCTGGATAAACCTGACTCAGATGGGCCCCACGTTGGGCCTTTTGTCAGATTTAGAGAAAACTCCTGGCTCACCCATCCTATGGGCAGTCCGCTGCTAAGCTGTCATGGGTGGGAAGCGCCAGGCATATGGCAGGGAGGGGGACAAACCCCCGTAAGGCAGACTGGGGCTACCTCTTCCGGGGCAGGGGGCTGTGATCTTCGGGCCCATTAGGACTCCGAGGCAGCATACATTTTCAAGTGACTCCTTCGTATTAAACCAAACGTAGTCCACTCTGCGAGCACGGGCCCTGCCCATGGAGGCCTTCCACTGCCAGGGGCAGAGCCTTGGGGCGGACAGCAGGTGGCGGACAGCAGTGCATAACCTCTGGGGCTCGGCTTGGGGACGCACGTGATTCCCACAGAGCTGAATCCCCTTAATTTATTCACCCAAGTCCCACAGTACAAATCCCCGGCCTGCCACCCCCCAAAATCGACCGAGCTCTTGATTCTTGCCCCCTGATCACGGTGGCATTCTCTGCATGATCAGCTGCTGGGTCTCCAGGCACTGCTTCAGCTTGTCTTCCGTCAGTGTCAGCCGCTGCTCCAGGATGGAGACCGTCTGCAAAACAAATGGCGGTCAGGCTTTGGGGGATGGAGGGGCTGCACGGTGGCCCTGGGGATCCCCTCAGCCTGTCCTGCTCAGCTGCTCAGCCCGCTGTCCTGCCTGGTCCCTGTCTCGGTGGCTGTTGGGGACAACTGCGGCCTTTGTGTCTCCTCCTGGCTCTGCACGGCTGTTCTCTGATGTCCGTGGGCAAGGGGAGGACACAGAGAGGGAAGGGAGGCAGCGGGTTCCAAAGCCCTCGGTCCTTCCCCAAGATAACCAAGAGTGAGGATCCCCAGCCCCGGTAGTCTGGCACTTAGATGGGCGTCCGGAGTGCAATCTCCTCCTCACTGGACTGGGCTTCTGCCCACAATCAGCCAGAGACCATCACCCATCTCTGTTCCAAAGGTAAGAAGATGACACCCCCAAATGAAGGCACCCCATCTGGGTCCTGCCCATGTCTCAGGCCCTTTACCTCTGCACCTGGAGGGGCTTCCCAGGCAGGGAGGTGAGTGACTGAGCAACCCTGAGCTTAGCAGGGCCTCTGCCTGTCCGAGTCCAGTGAGGACCACTGCAGGAATATGCCATCTGGGAGTTAGGCCCTAACGCCATTTCTGAGCCCCTTTTCTCCTCTGTAATGGAAGGACAGTGCCAAGGTCACAGGACTCCTAGAGACCTCAAGGTGACTCATGATGGTGGCCAGCACTTCTTAGCTTGACCCACGTTGGCAACGCTTATCATCATGTTGGCTTCCGGAGGCTGAGCCCTTGCTCCCCGGCCTCTCTTGCACACCCAGCATGGCTGGCCTGTGGACAGAGCTGTCTGGCCAGCCAAATGCCCCCAGCTGCTGGGCTGCATGTGCCTCATGGGCCAGGGCCAGTCTTGCAGACATGGCTGCTGGACAAGGCTGCAAAAAACCTGCCCACCTTCTCTGGCTCTGGACAGAGTGCTGGCAAAGGGGCGGGGCTGTCTGGGAGCCCGCGTGCTCTCCACAGAGCAGCTGGCCCACTGCCCTCAAGGACTCCCGCCCAGGGCCTGCCCAGCAGTCACACGGCCAACCCCAGCCCTCGCCCAGCTGGACCCACGCTGGCCATGACAGCTGAGCTCCTCTTCACCTCCTCCTCGAGGGCTGGGTGAGCGCCTTGTGTGTGCCAGGCCCGCACCAGGCACGGGGTGAGTCCGCCATGAACGAGGCAGGCTTGGTCCCTGTGCGGTGCCGCCTACAGCCAGCAGAAAGGGGTCAGATTAAGAAACAATACTTTCTATTAATTTTACCCGTTTGTCTGTGGGCTTTCCCGAGGTTTTGCCACCTTCCCTGAGGCTCCAAGGAGGCTCTGGGCCTTGGTCCAGTGAAAAGGAAACTTTCCTTTCATACATTTAATAAAACATTGAAACATTTTGGGAGGGAGTTTCCCCTCTCAGGCTGCTATAAATTCTCACAGCATCCCGCACGGATGTCAGCTGCTCATGGAGGCTGCTCCTCCTGGCGGCTGGCCCTCTCTAAGCGAGCCGGCCTGGGCTGCAGGGGCCCTGAAACCTGGGGCATAGGCCTGAGCCTGAAAAGGTGCACGGCGCTCTGACAGGCAGAGCTGGGCTGAAGGAGATAGTCACACTCCCCCTGTGCTGGCCAGAAGCCGCGGAGGGGTCTGTACCTCGTAAAAGTGGCGGCGGAAACAGCCCCTGGCTGGCCCAGAGCAGCATTCCTGGAAGTTTCCACTGGCTGCTGCGAAACGCGCGCTGAGCCAAGCTCCAAAATCATTCCTCATCCAGACTTTTTCCGATGGCCCCGGACTCCAGGCCACAGTGGGGAGCCAGCCTGCTTTTCTTCTTTGCCCACCCCCTCCCCGCCCCTTTTAACTTTTCACAGGGACCGAGTCCTCAAATGTGGAGGCAGTGGGTACTGGGCCAATGTCAATACCAGGGGCGCCCCACATTTCACGAGGTCTCCACTTCGTTCCACGGGGGGCCCATACTCTAGCTCAGGAGAAATATGGCCATTTATCCATATTAAATTTCTTTAAAATAATAATAATAATAAATGAACACAACTCTTTCATAGGCCGCCCCCTGGAAGGAGGGTGCCAGCCTGGTTGTGGGCCTTTCCTTTGGGAGCTGTGAGGGGGTGCTTCGTGGCATGTTGTAGACAAAAAGGCTTAAAGTCCACTATTCCTCAAAATCTGCAGCTCCTCCTTCTCCCTGCCGTTCTCCCGCTTCTCCCCTTTTCCAGCTGCAGAAGACTCTGGAAGAGTCATCATCTCTGTGTTTGGTCTCTACTTCCAACTCCCCACACCCCCAGTGCACTCTCCCGAGATGCTGAGCGGCAGTCACCATCTGGGGCTGAGGTCCGCCGGGCTCTTCACGCTCACATTTGATCCCACCCGACCCCCATTTGAGCCAGAAGGATGGGCCGGGGAAAGGAGGACGATTTTCAGATATGTGTTCGTTAGAACACTGTCCGGCATTCTCTGTACCACTTTTCCTTAATAATCCTACTCTAATAAAGCGTGGGGTGTCATTTTCATGTAAAATGGCATCTTTCAAGATAAAGTGAAACCTAGAAATCCCAATGTCTAATTTCGCTGATGTATCTTCCCTCCACCAGGGGAAAGGTCTCCCCCACGACGGAAAGGCTGCCTTTGGGGCACTTGAGGAGCAGAGATCAAGCACGCTCAGGGCTGGCAGTGCAGACAGCAAGAGGGCAGGCGGGCCACCTGCGGGGACTCAGCCCAGGCCACCATGGTGCCACCATGCCTCCCAATTGCTGGGGCCTATGTGGGGACGGGAAAGCATCTGGGATAGCACATGGGCGGGCGAGGGCATCCCCAGCAAGGACCAGTTCTGGGCTGTACTGTGTGGCCTTGTTCACATATCAGGCATCCGGCAAGCCCCAGCGAATACATGCTGTCTCAGCATCCGGAGGGCAGAGGCTGTTCCTCCCGCTGCCCAGGGCCACACCAAGCAGGCTGCTCACCCCGCCTCGTGCTCCGGGTCCTGCCACACAGGGCGCAGAGATAAGGCCCACCTGCCCCAGAGGGTTGGAAGGAGCACTCCTGAAGCAAACAGCTCCACAGTCTTCCAGACACCCCCCGACCCCACCCCCAGCTCACCTTCTCACCCTCCTTTCACTCAGGGCAAATGACAGCTGGCCTTGCAAGCAGCCCCTGGGCCCACACGGCCCCTCCCCTTTCTCTGTGCAGAGAAGCGGTGGGTAAGAGGTCTGGTCCCAGCCTCTCCCCCTGATAAGTCCCACAGCTTATAAGTCCCCAAGGAGGTATAGGCTGGGTCTGGTGGCAGATGCTGAGGGAAGCAGCCCTGCCTGACCAGGGTGCCTGTGGGCCTCTGACTTTTCAGCAGGGCAAAGGAAAAGAGGAGAAAGGGCTGAGGAGGCCAGGCAGCTGGCTGCTGGGCAGACCTGTCAGGGCAAGGTGACCCATCTCCTAGGCCTCCTGCATGCTAGGGTCCAAACTCCTTCAGAAAGATCCCTCCTGTCTGTGGACCTTGGAGAAACCGGGCAACTCATCCCGTCTCCCTGGGCCTTGTGCCATCCGGGCAGCTTACTCTTGAGTCCCCTCTGTAACTGGGGTGTGGAGCCCAGACTTGAAGGGAGACTGGTGGGAAGACCCAAGACAGGGTCTGGGGAGGGGGGCGGTCATCCTAATGATTTCTGACACACTCTGCTCCAGGGGCTGCTCTTGGCAGCTGACATTCATGGAGTGCTCATGATACACCAAGCACTCCAACAATCCTTCAGGGCGGGAGCCTTCGTCATCCTCATTTTCACATGAGGAAACCAAGGCACAGTGCTATGAAGCAACTTGCCTAAAGTCCCACAGCTTGACAAGCCAGGGCTGGGAACTGCGGTGGCCCGGCTCAGAGTTTGGGCTAAGGCACTAGGAGCTGTACTTTTGCTCCATCCTCGTCATGCACGTATGAGGTGAGGCCTGGCCTTATTCCCCCCCACCTGCTCCACCCATGCCTGAAGACTACTGGCCATGTAACCCCAGGAGGCCTGTGTCCCCCCCACCCAATGCCCAAACTCAGGCAGCCTGAGAAGGAACCCGTGGATCTGTTCTTGCCCCCCAGCAGCCACCTTCTGTCCTGTCCAGGTCACCTGGCCGCGTGGCTCCAGATGAAATGAGCAGAAGCAGTGGGAAGAGACAACCCCCCAGGGTCACCCAGCAGCCCCCTCACACCATCAGGCCACCCTCCGAGGCAGGTCCCAGGCTGCAGACGCCCCATGCCCCGTAAAGCAGTCTCTCACCTGACCGAACATTTAGGTTTGGAATATTCATAAAAGTCACAATTTTGGCTACCAATTTGTGGATGAAAGGGACATACCAACAAGAACCTCTTAGTAGATACGCGATGAGAAACTATCCAAACACTTGAATTTTAGACACTGTCTTTCCCTGGGGTGCCGTGTCGCTCAGCATAAGTGATCAGTTCCCAACAACGCTATGGAACTCCCTCCACTCCCTGCTGGTGCCCCCCCACAACATGGGGCTCCACTAAACAAGGCACCTCTCTCTCTGAACCGCAGTGACAGGAAGCAGGATTCGGACTCCCCGCCCGGGCACCGTCACCCCTCGCCCAACACCGTCCACTTCCAAGGTCACAGGAGCCCCAGAAGTTTCATTGTCAAAGTCACACCTGTCAGAGGGTCACCTGGGGGCTGCTGTCACTGGCAATTTCCAGGAAGCCAGAGCCCTGGTCATGGGAAATAGCGCCCTTAGAAACATTCCTGTTTGCTGTTGAACGTATTCTGTTGTTTCTCTAGACTGAGGCCCGGCACACTCGGCTTGTGGCCCACTTCTGTAAGTAAGGTTCTGCTGTCATGCCCGCCTGTTTACGTATCGTCTGTGGCTGCTTTCTGGCGAGGATGGCAGGTTGCACAGCTGTGACAGAGACCCTCTGGCCCACAGAGCTGGAGAGTTACTGTTGAGAAAATTTGCAGAACCTTGACCCAAACTCTCTTCCCGCACTCCTCCTCAGCGCGCAACCCCGGAGCTGGCCTGTGTCGCCGAGGGTGACAACAGCACACACAGACTCGGCTGGGCCCGCAGGGTGCACACCGCTGTGCGGAGACGAGTCCTGTACCGCAGGACAGAGCAGCAGCGCGTGCTGGGAAGAACCGAGGGGTCTGGGTGGGGGGCGTGGCCCCAGGAAGGGAGGGGTGAGCAAAAGCTATGGAAGAGTTCAGCAGGCAGCGGGCAAGAAGGGCGCTGGGGACAGAGGGTCAGTGAGCACGGAGCCCAGAGGTGGCAGGGAGAGAAACGAACAGGAGGGATGGAGCAAAGGAGGCCCGTGTGCAGGAATGAGGAAGGTCCTCACAGAAGCGGGAGTTGGGGCCGGGGCCTGCAGACCATGCCAGGGGGCCTTGCCTTCAGCCTCCAAGCACAGGACGGTGCTGGTAGTCCTAGGCTGAGTGGGAAGCAGGCCTCTCTGGCTGCCACACGGGGATGTTCTGGAGAGGGCCTGCATGGCTGTGGTTAGGCGCCTTAGCGGCCTAACCAGAGACGCCCACGAGGCACGAACACCCACCACTTGTTGGTAAGTCAGATGGCGGGTGGGAGAAGGGACGTTCCCTGAGGCCCTGAACACAGGACTATCACAGGACAGGACGGCCCACAAGAGAGGTGCAGAATGGGCTCCAGACAGGACAGGTTAAGTGTGAGGCCCCTCTGAGGGGGCAGAACGGGGGACACGACGGGGGAGAGCAGTGGAGGCACAAGCCCCCGGGCCCTAGACAGAAGCTGGGGCATGATGATGCAAGGGATGCCGCTGAAGCCCTCTGGAAAGCAGCCTGGCCCCTCCGAGGGTGACAAGGAAGGGACAGCCCAATGCAGGAGACCCGACTGGGAGGAGGGTGCTGGAGGCATTGGGGACCAAAACCAAGAGCACGAGGGGGGCCAGCTCTGGCGGGGGGCGGGGAAGCGTCTGCGGCCTGACTTGGCTGCCTGAGCTCTCCAGAGGGAAATCCTCCCGGGGGACGCTGGACAAGGGCATCTTATTTGAATCCTCGTGCTCCTGCTAGCGGAGAGCAGACACTGATCTGTCCCGTCAAGCCAACACTAACGGGCGAGCAGCTTCTCTCACTCACAGTTCAAGATGTGTAAGACGGTTCATGTAACACCCTGAAGGGCCTTCTGAGTGGGGTATAAAAAGAACCGATTTTAAAGTGACAGGCTTGTATTTTTAGTCCCCTAAGAACTTCAGCGATGCTCCAAGAAGCTGCACCAAAATGCCAGTCCTCAGCCACATGTCTGGCACCCGGGGCCCCCAGCTCCAAGTGGGAGACAGCACAACACGAAGGACATTTCCACAGACACCGTGGCTCCGTACCTCGCCACCTCAGACGCCTTTTCCCGATTGGCATCAAGGTCTCCGAGGCCGGCCCAAGGCTGCGGGGCTCCAGCGGCTGGACAGTAGAGCCCAGCTCCCACGCTGTCCCCACACCCACCAATGGCCCAAACGGGCCAGTGTGGGTGCCCTGCGTGGGGCAGAGCCTGGGTGTGTATCTCCATTGACTTCCAAGGTGGCCAAGAGCACAGCCTCCACCCCTGGTGTGTGACAGGGACTCAGGCGTCTGTAGTGCTGCCAGAGGCCAAAGAGGGTTTGCAGGGCCTCTGCCTGACGGTGCTGCCCGAGAGGGCTGGGTGCTGGGGCTGGGGAGGCAGGGTGCTCCCACCGGCTCTGCACGGGCATCACGTGGAGGCGGTGAGAGTCCAGGGCTCCCTGAGGGAAGGAATCCTCCACCCTCGGAGGCCCCGCTCGCCTCACGGAGCAGTGCGCAGTCCTCTCGGGGCCACTCTCTCCCTGCCAGTTCCACCATCACGCTTTCCCTGGGCTTGGTGGGCTTCTCCTTTGTCCTTTCTGCCTACTTCCCAGCCCCCCACTTCCTCAAGGCATGACCTCCCCTTCTTTCAGCCCTGCTGGCCTCTTGTTTCTCCCCAGACTGGTTCTCTTTTGAGGCAGGCTTGTCCTGCATTTTTTCCTCAGCTCTTTCCCCTAGTCCTCATTTCTAGCTCCTTTTTAGTTCTCTTTTTCATCCCCTTTCCACTTGTGTTTGGGGAGAAGGCAAGAAAAGGAGCAGGATGTGTCTGTTCACAGAGAGTGAGCTCCAGGTGAAGTCCAGGCCCCTAACACGGCTCACCTCCTCTGGGGCTGACAGACCTGGGAAGGAACGCTCCAACTCAGTGCTTGGGAGGCCTTTGTGAGGAGATAACACAAGACGGGCTGAAGGAAATGCATGCCAAACACCAGCTACAGCAGGTACAAAGGCCCTGAGGCACAGAAGAATATGGCACACTTGGAACTCTCAAGGAGGTCAGTGTGGTTGGTCTGGAGTGGCTGAACAGGGAAGAGTGTGGTGGCCACAAGGAAGGTGAGGGAGGGGCCCCAGGGCTCTCAGCCAAAAAGCAACAGGAACCGGGAAGCCTCCACTCCCTGGCACTGCCTTATCACACTCACGGGTCTCAGCTAGTTTCTGAGTGGCCAGGTTTCAGAGCTGGTTCCAGAGTGAGTCTGGGGGAAGAGGCTCATTCCAGGAACTGGCCATGGCCAAGTGGAGCCTCAGCTGGAGGTGAAACGGAAGGGAGTGAACTGGCACTTCAGAACACAGACCCGGGGCAGACCCTCGGGGCCAGGGGCCTTATGGCAGCTGCTCCTCCGCCCACAGCACGGCTGCTACTAAGACCTTTGCTGAAAGCTTCTCCCCCATATAGCCCACAGGCAAATGTAGCAGGAAAGCTGAAGCCCTGACTTCCACGAAGCCCCGAGGGGCCACAGCACACCAACAGGGCCCTCCCAACACCCCCACCTCTGTCAGGTCCGCCACAGGCTGCACACAAGAGACTCTGGCTCAGAGGCGCTTCTAGGCACTGCTGTGGCCATAGCACCGGTCCTGTCTGGGTTGGCTTTGGGTGAAGTTGCTCGGCCACGACTAACAGCGAGTAACGTTTTGGAAGAAGGGAGAAAGATGGAGGGAGACCAGCCAGCCATTCTATGTGCCTTTCTCGGATATTCGGCCAGTTCCTTAGAGAACACTCCTGCACGTGGGGGCCGCACTCTAGGCCTCCCTGCAGCACTCCCCCATCCCAGCCTTCTCTCCTGCGGCCCCCTACCCCAGCCGGGGCGCTTCTCCGCGTCCACCTCCTGCTCTTAGTCAAAAGCCCTGGGTGAAGCATGGGGCCCCTCTTAGGTGGTTTTTATCATCAACATCCCCTCCCAGGTCTCCCTGGAACATGGAACGCAGGCAGGCCAGAGGTGGACAGGCTGGCTGGGCCAGAGAGCTCACCTCCAGCCACACGCCCCCCTCAAGCACTCTGCCGGGCTTGGGGCACAGGGTTGCGGGGCACTAAACCTGCCCTGGGACGGCAGTGTAGCCGGAAGCCAGGAGACCAAGCCATCGATGTCGGAACAGGGCAAGACAGACAGCGAGGCAAGAGGGTGAAGCAGTTGGGGCGGGGGCTGCCACATGAGCAGGTGCGTGCCGGGGCCGCAGAGCGGGGAGAGAGTCAGAGGGAGAGAAGTGAAGTACACAGGGCAGAGGCAGCACTGGGCAAAGGCCGCGAGAGAGCAGGGGGAGTGGTGAGCACAGTGGGGTGCTAGAGCGGGTGGGGGCTGCAGGAAGGGCTGACAGGGTGCAGGAAACCAATCCCGTGACTGGACTGTGTTGTCCCCGACCCCTCTGGCTGCTGAGTCAGGCTGGGCAGCGCCTCCACACCAGGGCTCTGCTCGAGGAGGGTCCTCACCAGATTCAGGCAGGCTACCCACGCCCCAGGGCCCCCAACGTGCGGCAGGTGCCCTAGGCCCCACCTTCCGCCTCAGTTTCCCAGGATTCCTGGGTCACCCTTCACCTCCACACCGCTTCTGCCATGTCCCTTCCCTGTGCAGGAGCTCATCAGGGATAAAGGACGGACTCAAGGCCCACGTTGCCTGTTACTACTGCTCTCTCTGACCAAAGCCACCTACCTAAAGCCCCACCCCAACCCCCAAAGTCCTCCAGGTCCCACCCTCACACTTGGGGTGCCCTCCTCCTCTCCCAGGATGTCCTGGCCATAGCACCAGGTGGGCCCTTGGAAAATGCTGTCATGGTAACCTCTGGTCCCCACCTTCGTCCTGTGTGGTAAGAGCACAAGCTCCAGAGTTGTCCTTCCTGGGTTCAAATCTGAACTTGACTACGAACTTGCTGAGCGGCCTTGGGCAAGTTATCTGACTTCAGATTCCTCATCTGTACAATGCATCTGTCCAGGCTCCGCTGTCACACCATATTAATAGCCATTATTTATGTGGCCCTTGCTCTGGACATGGGGGTGTACTGTGGGCAACATGGCTCCCCACCCCACAGGGGCCACGGCTGAGCTCTGGGCTGCAAGGGCCTTCAGGCACAGATGGGGCTTGATGGGGCCCCGAAGAAGGCAGCCTGCGGTAAGGCCTGGTAGGGACTGAGCCATCAGGGCACGTGGTGGTCTGGCTGCTCCTTAAAGTTCTCTTGTGACGGAAAGTTCCTTTTAATCACTTCCAGGCTTGTGGTTGACTTGGGCTCCTCCAGGCGGTCTCCCACAAGGGCTGGGACATCCCAGCCCCCTCCCCCCAACCCAGAAGCCAGATACCAGCAGTAGTGTCCCAGGCACCCTAGGGCTTAGGGGGAGGGCCCAGGTGCCCAACCACACCACTGGCGACCCTGGTGCCAGGCTGCGGGACACGTCCTGGGGTTGGCCACTGGCTCAACACCCTTGTCTCGACTGCCGCACAGAATGTCTAACTTTCCTTTGGTTTCATAGCAAAGATGGAAAAATGTGGAATTAATCTCCTTTGTAGCATGGTTTTGACTTCACTCAGATTTTAAAGATCTAAAACAGATGCAAGAAAAGGGGAATCTCTTTGCTGTGGGGTCTTGTGAGCTATCAAAACAAAGTGGGGCTGCCAGGCTCAGCGCCCGCACAGCTCTGCCTCATCTCCTGCCAGCTCCAGCTTTGTCTGCTGGTGTACGTCTGTGTGTGTGCGCACGCGTGTGCACACGCAGGGTGCTGTCTTGCGATGGTGCCCTGGCCAGCCAGCTGCCGTCTGTCGGGGGTGAACGGGGGCCGGAAGGGCCAGTACGGCTTCCTGGGGACGGGGCTGCTGGTCTGAGCCCAGCCCTTCCCACAAGCCAAGGCTCTGCCTCTCTGCCCCAGCCTCTGTCCAGGGCCCTGTGGTCTGTGGCACAGGGGCCTTCGAGTCAAAGGTGCAAATGCTGCCCCTCGACAGCCTGTTGACATCCATTAGTCCGAATGCCAGCCTCACCAGGACAGGGGCTTTTGTCTATTCTTGCTCACTGCGGTCTTCCTGTTTCCAAGCACAGCTCCTGGCACATAGTAGGTGCCACACTGGGCGCTGGATGGACAAATGCCAGGCCCTGAGCGTCACGAAGATGCAGACAATTTAGGTCCTGCACCAGCCAGCCCAGGTCCCCGTGAGCCCTCCTGGCTAGTGAGAACCCCCATCCCGAGCTTGGGCCTTGGACCTGGCAAGCTTGAGGGGCCAGTGGGGGAGGGACTGGAGGGTAGGTAGGCCAGAGGGGCCCCTGACAGCTGGCCTTGGCCTCAGCAGGATGTGGGGGTGCACAAAGTGGGGTGGGAGTCCAGGAAGCAGCCCACTTCCTCCCCTTCCCAGCTCAGGCCTCATTTGATGAGGGCAAACAGCTTCAAGCCCTGAGCTTCAGAGGGGAGAAATGGGAGATTCCCTCTCATGCTGACGTCTGACAGACTAACTTGCCCAGGATCACACACAGTCGATGCACACCAAAATGTGTTTCTGAAGACATTCCTTCCAATCTCTCTGGGCTCAGCAACTGTCTTTTTAACCAACCCCTTTCACCCCCTAGTCTGCCGCTAACAACACAAAATGAGCCTTTGTCCCTCGAGCCCACAGGTCCGTGTTTCTGTTTCACATTATCTCAGGGATATAGGATTTCTCTGACGTTTTTGCATCCCCCAGCCCCCAGCTCTACTGAGGATTAGCTCTCTTCGGGAGCAGATGAAACACTATTTTCTATTGGTGGATTAGCCACAGGATTAAGGAATCTTGGCTAATTTACCTTCCTTGTGGCTTAAAAGCAGCTCCTTTTAAATGAACACAGGCTTGTCCATCTTACTACTTACCCCCAAAAGAGAAGCTATAAGAAGTGGGTCCACTCACCACCATCCGTAAAACTGAAAGCTCCTGGGCCCCATGGGGTGCTACCCACACCAGGACAGAAGGTCTGAGCTGCATATCCCGCCAACACTGGCCTGAGTTCAAGCTCATCTCTTTGCCAGCCCTGGGCAGGCCACCAGGGAGGCAAGGTTCTAACCGGGACAGGCCCTAAGGTGCAGGATGCTAATCGCTGCTCGGCCAGAGGCTCTGCTGTACTCTGACTCCGGGGTGAGTCCAAACAGGGCTGAGCATGGAGCGTGAACCTTGGCTTGGACCACCCTCTGCATTCCATTTCTTGGAAGTTGATTCTTCCAACAATCTGTAATCCAATGTGGTAATTAATTTACCACAACCTGATAAAATACAATCATCCCAAGGCAGACAAACTGTCAGGTAGTTTGTTGGAGGCCTCAGGACAGCCTGACAACTCAACAGGACCAGCTCGGGGAGGAAGGGCTCACAGGATTCCCCTGCCCTGCCGAGGACCCACTGATCCATGGTAGGAAAGCTAGCCTCTCATCTTGGATGGTGTTCCAGAGCCACCAGCTGGGCCCAAATCAGAAAGAGGGGCATGGAACCACTCCCCCGGAAGCCATGCCTCTCTGAGTTTAAAGCATCTTTCTGGTTTTTCTCCCACAGTCCAGGCCTGCAGAGGGCTGTCCACGGGGCAGGCGGAAGAAGTGCCAGGCCCGACTGTAGCTCTCACCGACTCTGCTCTGGTGGCACTTCATTTGGGAGAGTGCCAAATGGCCACAGGGTCAGCTGTGACTTGGTTCACCACAGAGCCACGTAGGTCTATCTGGGACTGCCTGTCACAACCAGAACACTCATAGGCCCCTTCTTGGGGCCAGCGCTTAGCCCTTCCCTGGAGGGCCCCTGGGTCTGCAGAGGAGCGGGAGCAAACCACCCACAGTCCCCTTCCTCCCTCCTCTACAGTAATCGCAGAGTCAGTCTGAACAAGATTCCCCTGCATGGGCCCTGTTCTCCCACTCTAGCCCCTGCTCCCCTCTCCCCCGGCTCCAGGCCAGCTCAGGGCCTCACAGGCAAAATCTCCTAGGACCGTGAACATTCCTGGGCCCCCGAGGTAACCGCAGCCATCCCAAGCCCATCTGGTGGGCGGGGGGCTTCGATCTGCAGCTTCTTTGGAGAGGGGTGCTTTTTGCCACAACCGCCGAGGAGATGGAGCTGCCGCGCAGCCCACCATGCACGCATGAACACGAGCTGGTCCTGTCTTTGAGTGCCGCTAGCAGCGCCAGCCTTTGCTTTTTGCAAAGCCAGGGAAGCCGGTGGCTACACTGCCAAAACGAGCAACCGGGCTGGGGAAGGGCCAGGTCCTAGCCCCTCTGCAGCAGGCTACAATCAGACCCCAAGTATGCCTCTGACACAGACTAGAGTGTCCCGTCCCCAGGAAGCAGCCTCTTGACAAAGGAAAAACAAATCTCTTGTCTCCAAACCCCAAGTGGCGGGAGCGCAGGCTGTCCTGAACTTGACTTTGGCCCAAGGGCAGCTCTTGAATGTCTGTACAGAGGAGGACAGCTAGACCCCCTCTGAACGATGTAGGCCAGGTGGCCAGATGTGCCGACGTGGAGAGAGGGACCACGTTTGTGGGAAAGAGGAACCACCACCCTAGGCCACTGCCTGTCGGAGGGCTGCAAGCACCCTATAAACAGGAGTCCTGGCGGGGGGCGGGGCGAGATGTAAATTACGGCTGAATTATCTGATACATACATGCAAACGGAGCTTTCATGTTTGCGTGTTGCGCAGCTGGGGGCAGCTTGGCAGGATGACATTCACACGACACCTTCCAGATGGGTTCGGTCCGGACACACCTGGGAGGGCTGGCCCCCAGCTAAAACAGCACCACTGCTTTAAAATCTACAGTCTGTTTGTACAAATAACAGTTTGTCTGCCCAGGAAAGAGGTACAACGAGAGCCCGAGAGTTGTCAGGGCAGGCCTTGCGTTCCCACCTTCCCCACCAGCACAGAACTAGGCGCCTCACCCAAACTGCCCATCAAATAGGGAACCGCCAGGACCGTAGTGGGGAGGGTTGGGAGGTCTCAAAGCAAACAGGCCATTCCATCTAACTCCCCGAAGCACACAGACAAAATCCATAGCCTTGTTGAGTTAGGTCAGCAGAGTTACAACCTAGATGTTTCACAAACTCAAATGTCAGAGGCCCAAACAGCCGGGGCTGGGTGGGCTTGCCCCCGCCTGCTTCCCACTGCACGCATGTTCTAGTCCCGGAGCCCGGCGGCCCCTGGTGAGTCACAGGAACCTGAACGTGACATCACAGCATTGCTGTGGCCAGCCTGAAGCACGGGTGCCATAAAAAAACATAGTTGGAGCAGGAATTTCATGGTTTGGTATTTTTAAAAAGCAGAAAGATGTGAAACTGGAGTCGAAAATAACTCTGCTGTGGGCTTCTGAGGCGAAACCGCCAAGCCATGTGTCGGGCCCAGGCCCCTTGCCATAGCCTCCCCAGCTCTTGGGTACTGTCCTCGCCTCGGCGCCCCACCCCTTGCCCTTGAGGAAGATCCAGGGACTTTGCAACTCCAGACACCACCCGAAGCTCTGTCACTCACAAGTCGCAAAGGAAGCAAAGGGGGCCGACGAGGGAGGTGAGCTCCTGCAGCAAGGCTAGTTGTGGAAAGCAGCCTCTCCCTCCTCACAGGTGAGTTTTCCAGCCTTTGTGAAAGGGATCCCTAGATCACCTGACACCCCCCCCCAAGAACATGAAAGGAAAGGTCAGGGCCTCTGTTTTAGATACACATTGAATGCCCATCACCAAGCAGGCAGGCCTGGCAGCCACGGGGCCCACCCTGGAGTCCTTCCTCAAGGGGAGGGGAGATAGGAAAGTGACTCATGGAAAGAAGTCCCTAAGGGAAGTCCCGGCTCCACGTGAGGTGCTGACCTCTGCTGCCCACCCCACGGGACAGGCGGATGGGCAGTGCCTAAAGGCTCCCCTCTATAGCGGAGGAAACCAAGGCTTACTCAGATCTACACAGACAGAAAGAAGCAAAGCTGGGCCAGAGCAGCTGGGGCTCTTTTTCTGGACCTCGTAGTCCTCTCAAGTTGAGCCAAGTTTCGAAGACTTGGGGAAGGCCCAGCAGGTCAGTGATCCGTCGTAGCCATAGGGACAGGTGTGTGTTCTCTCCAGGGTGTGTGTGTGTGTATGTGTGTGTGTGTGTGTGAGGACAGGGTCACGAGAGGAAGAGGGGGTACCACTCAGCCCTAGCAGTTCTTGAGAATTCCCAAGCTGGGTTTTGAGGAACAAAAAGTTTCCAAAGAAAAGCCTAAACTCGGGGCACCTGGGTGGATCAGTCAAACATCTGCCTTCAGCTCAAGTCACGATCTCAGGGTCCTGGAATTGAGCCCCGCATGGGGCTCCCTGCTCATCAGGGAGCCTGCTTCTCCCTCTGCCCCTCTCCCCCTGCTTGTGCTCTCTTGCTCTCTCTATCAAATAAACAAAAACAAAAATCTTAAAAAAAAAAAAAAAAGAAGAAAAGAAAAGAAAAAGAAAAACCTAAACTCCATTGTTAGGAAATACATTTCCCCCCCAACAACCATTAAGATAACTGGATTCAAAGAACAGCTATTACAATAAGTTTATGTCTTGGAAGAGCTTTCGTCTTCGCCTAATGCCTGGGTCCAGGTTCAAGGCTCCCATCTAATGGGCTCCACGACCCATCCCTGATTTTCAACAGCCCCCATGCACCGCGGTCCCCCATCACCTCCTGGGCTCCCCTCCCTGGACCTGGGGAAAGAGCTCTTCTTTCTCTCCCTCTATCCTACTGCCTAATCAGACCACTAGAGTCTCACTGGCAGCTCAAGGGCATTCCTGGGACTCAAGTCCAGCAGCTGCAGAGGGCTGTGGAATGTCCACTCCCGACATGCCTGTGTTACCTGGCCAGCCTGGTACTTTCCCCACACTTTCCTGGGAGCCCATGGGCTTCGTGCTGTGCTTCACAGAACAGCTGCTGTCGGTCTAACACATCCAGTCAACCAAGGGCTTCCCAACAGTGCTCAGAGACACGAGCTTGCTCGACTGTCCCCACTTCACAAGGGAGGAAACTAAGGCTCTGGGGAACAATGTCTCCTGCCCAAAGTCACCCAAGTGATGAATGATGGGGTCGGTCCTCAAATCCAGGAGGGCAGGTGTGTCCAAGCTGATGGGCAGGTGGCTCACTCTACTCCCCACAGCTGGTAGGGATGTGTACGGCCAGACCCACCACAGCTGTTTGGAACATGGCATCCAGCTAGGATCGGGGTCCCAAGGAGCGCAGTGGAGAAATCAGTGAAGCCTCAAACAGCAACCTCACAGGGGTAAGGAGAGCTGTCTCCGACACAAAGAAGGGCCAGGGCGAGGGGGTGTACTCTCTGGCCTGGGACCTCAGGGCTACCAGGCTGTGATCACAGAGCAAGAACGTCTGGCCTTAACTTTCAGGAAGATCAAGTTTGGCTTGCAGATGGACTCCTCGATTAAGCTGTCCCTGACTACACCAAAACTCTCTAGCAGGGGAAGCTGCGGAGCCCTGGCCTACAGTGGGTTGAGCTCAGGATCACCTGGCATCCTGGAGAAGTCCCAGGCTGAGTGGCCCCTGGGGCTGGTCCGGGCCCAGCAAGCCGTTACTCACACCCTGTCCACACCTGGCATGATGCTAGCTGCTGGACACCAGGAGGCAGGATGACATGAGGGCCATGAAGGAGAGCCCTTGGAAAGTTGCAGGGCTCAGACAAACAGCGGGAGGAGGAAGCTGACGAGGAGAACATGATCCCCACCCTCTATGGACTTCCCATCTCAAACAACACTGTAGGGAGACCTGCGAGGCCAGGCCAGGCCAAAGGGCACACCCACCTGGGAGATGGACAAAGGCCTGTGAACCTTGCAATGCATTCCAAAGTTATCACCCCGAATGGGTACACTTTTAAAGAACAATGTATCACTTTATAGAAAAGGCATTCCTAAGAAAATAAAATGGTACAACCCCAACTGGGGAGTCAAAGGGCTGGAATTTGGATGTTGCACATGGCCTGAGGACAATTTGCTTCCCCGGGGATGATGGGCCTTTTGGCCCAAGAGAGAAGCCATGCTGCCCGCTTGCTGGTCTCAGACCCAGAGAGGGCTCGAGTGAGGAAGGGAACTCGCCACCCCCGCTGCGAGGGCTGAGACATGGCTCTTTTGGGCAGGGAGATAGTGGGGAACTGGGGGAGCTGTTTCCGGTGCTGCTGTGATCCTGCCGCCACCGCTGCCAAGCCCTGACTAATGACAAGCGCAGCACATGGCGCCGCTGAGCACTGCTCAGAGAGCCTCACAAGAGCCAACACGCCCAAACCTCACAACAGGCCCGTGAAGCGGCTACTCTTATCAGCTCTGTGCTCCACATTTGGAAACTGAGGCAGAGAAGTTAAGCACCTTGCCCAAGGTCACCGGGACGTACACTTAAGCAAGCTGATTCACTGCTCTCCGTGAGCGCGTGCTCAGCCGCCTCACCTCCGGGCCACTGAAGAGGACTGAGACTGGTCCCGGGCCTTCAGGCTGGCGCAGGTGGGCCACGAACATCCAGAGAGGAGGACTCAGTCACTGGGCCACACCAGCCTGTGGAGCAGGAAGGCAGTCTCAGAGGACTGTGAGCTTCTGCAACGGGGTGTCCTACACATGTCACCCAGGGGCTGAAGGCTCTGTGACTCACTCAGTAAACAGCCCCAGCCACTGCAGCCCCCCCCCCCTCAGTTCTTCCTTGGAGGATGTTCTGTGGGATGGAGGACTGGAGGACCCGGAAGGCAGCTTCCCTCTCAGAAGCCTCTTTGAAGTAGACTTCCTTGTGGGGGAGGGAAGGGGCAGGGAGGGGGGTGACACAGAGCAGAACAGCATGATTCAGACGACTCTGAAGTAGGAGTCCATGTTGGGGTAGCTGAGATACCCCTGCCCCTCCAGAGCACAGAGGCACATCAGGATGGTGGGGAGTGCTCGCTGAGGGCGTAGCGTGTGAGGCCCATCCCCACAGACCAAGGAGGCTCCGAGCCCGGCTGAGTGACCTACATGGGTAGCTATGCACAGCAGGGTCACCTGGCTCTAGGCATCGGGGAGCCTCCAGAGATGGGGCTGCCCACAGCCAAGCGGGTCCCAAGAGAAGGGAATGCCCAATCCCACAGGAGATGGCGCTGGTGTTGCTCAGAGACCTCAGCCAGAGCCCCAAATCCAGGAGAGGAGGTGAGTCTGGAAAACAACCAGCGACCAAGCTCAAGCACAGCATGCCAGTGAGCACAAATGCACCTCCTACCACTTTGAAACTAGGCTGAGGCCTCAAGTGGGGGCTTCATCTGTGGCAACCAAGATTCCTTCTCAAGATGTGTCAAGTCCGTTAGGAACACTCAGGAATGCACACTGTTTGGCAGAGCAGGTGACTGGCTGACGGGCCTGGCATCTGGCCGGGGGTGGAGTGCTGTTTGGATCTGCAAAGGGGCTGGACGGTGTGAGGTAGGACAAGGGAGCCACACAGCCATCCAGACCTGGGGCCAGAGGCCCAGGCCACAAGAGAGCCTTCATTATTCTTGGTGATGCCAGTTTCTTACAGAATTACTATCTCACTCCGAACTGCTAACACATAACAAAACCTCCCGTGCGCACCCCTGAAACACAGTGACGGGAAATGCTTCTAGGGCTATACTCCAATGAAGTGATCCAATGAAGCTATTTTTAACCACCTTCTCAGACTTAATTTCCAATTTTATCCTATAAAGTTCTAATTGATTCCACCTCCCCTGATCTCTCACTTGACAAGGCTGTGAAGAACAAGAGGCGGGCTTGGCAGTTTCTGACACGTTTGAGGTGGGGGATGTGCACGTTGCTCATACCTCTCTTTGCACAGACCTTCTTCTCAAGGGTTAACAGGCTTCCGGAAATGTCTGTCTGATGTGCCTATTATTCCCCACCATCACCACCACCACCATCCGCGGCCACTGATGCCTTTCCCTTCAAAGGTCCTTCCTTCCCTGGGCCCAAGGGGTGCAGGACCAGGCGGGAAGCCATGACATGCCGTGGACCACATGACATGATGGAGAGCCTTTCTCACCTGGCCCCATATCCAGAGGGAGGGAAAGGAGGGCATGCCACTTCAGGTCCATTTCTGCCAGAGACTCAGGGGTCCTTTGCCTTCCTCCCACACCCTTGGTTTACCCATGAGCTGGCACAGGAGAAGGCGGTCTATGCCCACAGCCGAGGTGAGGGAGGGGCCTGATGACCTTTAAATCCTGCCTTGCCACCCCCCCCCGCCCACCACCACCTACATGCCCCCCTACCAGCCACGCTGGGCTTTGCTCATTGTTTGGATGTGCCCGTGGCCCCCTCCAGTCCTACAGGCAGGCTGCTCCCTCTGCCAAGGCCACCCTCCTGCCCATGATGCCAGCTGCCACCTCTTGCCAGGGCATTCTGCTCTTACGGAAACTGCTGCACTCCAGTTCTGTATTAGGAACTGCCAGATGTACCTACACTCCAGAGGCCGGGGCCCACGTCTACCTTGCTGATGACACTGGTCAGCCCCACCGCTAGCATTTACTGATGGGTCCCTAGAGCCAGGCATAAGCCAAACACTTCCCACAGATCGCTGTCCTTTAATCCTGACCACGAACGGGACGTGGAATCCACGACCACCTCACATCACAGAGGAGCACAGCAGGGCTTGGAGAGCCGAAGGGATTCTGCCAAGGTTGCTTGCAGGATAAGAGCAATGCCAGCTCAAAGCCAGAGCCTGGGCTCCCAGATGCCTTGACTCACTGCTCACAGTTCCCTGGCACGCCCCTAGAGTGTGCCCACCCCACGATAAGTGGGATGAATGGACAGTGTTTCTTTCCAAGCTCTGCTGCGGCCCAGGCCAGCCCTGGGAGGGCACACCCTGGCAGAATCCAGCATTGTCGATTTTGGGGTCCAGGGGCTTGGCCAGGACTCAGATGGCTCTGAGAGCCAGGACCTCAGGGCAGGCACTGCAACTTCATTCATTTGGGCTGGAAAGTAGGTCCATTATGATGATGTTTTTTAAAAATACAGCACCTGCTGCCCAACTTCAAATGGTCCAAATGCCAGGCCAAGTGGGGTGAACGCACGTCACGGCCTACCTGGGTGAGGACGTCCAGCTGGCCCACTATGTGCTCCAGTGTGCTGGTCAGCGTCTGGGGCACGCTGATGGGCTCCTGGGGCTGGCTCTGCACCGACTCCTGACTCCTGCCTCTGCCTGGAGGGACGGGGAAATCCACTTCTGGCTAAAGACAATGAAAAGAAAGGGAGTCCTTTAGTCCTCATTCGGTGCTTAAAGAAACACGGAGAGAGGAATAGCCCCTCCAAAGGATGAAGTGGAAAACCACCAGCAAACGAGAACATGAGTTCCAAATACTGGTGAGAAACTCAGTGTGGCAGTACTCCTACACCCGGGCCACGCGCCCCCTTCAAGGACTTCCTTTCTGAGCAGAGGCCGTGAGTGAGGAGTGCCATCCGAGCACATGGCAGTGAGGGCTGGAGGAGCCTGGAAGCGAGGGGCAGGGGGGCTGCTGAGCGCCGCCCGTTGGCTCCTGGAGCTCATCAGAGTGGCCAGGCCAGCTGCCGGGCTTCTCATGCAGCCTGCACCCTCCAGCAGGCCCCTCAGAGTCCGGAGACCCTGAAGCCCATGCTGGCTCTGAAGTCACCCCTCTTCCTGGCAAGCTCAACGCCCATTCCCTAACCCCAGAGTGAGCATGGCCTAGAACTGGGGGGACGTTCTAACCCCGCCCTAGTGCAGAAGCCCTGAGAAAACAGGCATTGTATGTGAACATTCAGGTGCCTGGTGGGAATCAGAATCCAGGGGACAGGCACCCTAGGCTGTTGGAGACAGCCTTCCAAGGATGTGAGGGGTCCGTATTCCTGCCTGAGGTGCTCCAGGTCCCAAATGCAGAAGCCAGCCTAACCTTGCCACTACCTCCACCCTCAGATACACACCCGCAATCCCTGAGCACAGGTGATGTCCTAAGGGGACTCATCCCAGTCCAACATTGGTCCCCCCAAATTCAGGCACCACTCTCCATACAGATGAACATTTCTCCTAACCCAGGAAGCACACTGTGCATGTGCCCAGCAGGGTGGGATTCCCAGAGTCACCCAGTTCCCGAGGACACCGTCGGCAGATGCCCCAGTTTTGGTCTTGGAACCTTCCTCTGTGGACTTGCTCCCTGTGGGAATGACGTGCTGGGGGAGACTCACACTCTCGGCCAGCCCCAAAGCCCCAGTGACCCATAAAGGCAGCCACACTTGGGGCTCAGGGTTTTAAACCACGACCTCACAAACTTCCAAATGTTACCATGTCACTCCTTGGCTTTGCCAGTCCTCCAGGGCTCTCTACCGCCCTTGGGAGAAAATTCAAGCCCCTTGACAGGGCACCTCGCTCCAGCCTACCGCCTTCCACAGCTCTCCTCCTGCCTCTGCACCCTCTTGCCCAGTTCCCAAGCTCCCTATTGGAAGGCCCTCAGCCACCCTTCCTTCCCCCTGCCTCCAGCATCCTAGTCTCCACTCGCTTTGCAACCCCGAACACCTGATCAGCAGCTCTTCTGTGCCCCCCCACGCCGGTGCCTGCCCCACCCCTACCCCGTTCCTCCAGCTACTCCCTCTCCAGGGCCAGGACACACGAGTGGGACGAATCAAGGCTTGCTGCCCACAGGGCCCACTGCCCATTCATGGGTCCGTGTCCCTCTCCCTGTCTCCTGCCTACGCTCACCACCCCTGTCCCTTCTGAATCTGGGACATCACTGGGCTCGAGGCTTGCCAGCTACTCATGGGCCACAGAGCCAAGGCTACTCCACCCAGCCAGTAGAGTATACTGGCTATGACTGAGGCTCACCGAGGCCGCCTGCACACGTGCCCAGCAGTCAGCGTGCATCTGAGTCTGCCCATCTCCTGGACGGACCCACAGTGGCCCCGTCCTGGGAAGATGTTCTGCTCTGGACATGCTCACCTGGGCGGGCATCAGAGACTCTGAAGAAAATCAGCCCAGGAGAGGGTTCCCAACCAGCCAAGGAGGGCAATTTGGCACATGGACCCTACTGCCTATTTTCCTTTATTTGGAAAGTGCTCTAGTCTCATAGCTAGCAAACTCTCCAGGGCATGTCCATTTGAATCTGGAAAATCACAGGCTCTGGAGGGGAAAGGGAATTTGAAGGTGAGACACAGAGCTCGAAGGGTGTTCTCGAAAACAGGAGCAGTGCCACGCGCACAAGCCCATCATGAGCATGTCTGCTGTGTGCTGCAGCCGGTCTGTGAGACCTTCGCCCACCAAGGTGGGGGCCCCAGTCCCCAGAAATCAATGCACCTGACAGGTGTGGGGGTTTTCCTTCTGCTTTGTAATGCAAGTGCTTGACTTCTTAACTGCCCAGGCATCCACTTCAGAGAGGCAGCCACTCAAAGAGGGCTATCTTGAACAAACACGCTGCCAGCCCACGACCAGATAAAGAGCTGGGCCACCTCCCACCCACCATGGAGGCTCCTTTGTTTCTGAGATCTTGGTAGATTTTGATAACTGACCATATGGTCACGTCATTTTTTTCTTAAATTCCCACTCTTATGCTTAAAATTCACCAATGAAGAGTGAGCCCTTAAAACCCCTAGGCCTGCTACCCTCAACCCCAATAAAAGTGGAACCCCAGGGGCTCGCTCTATCTACCCTCTACCCTCAGCCTTGCTGCGCAGCCTCACGTGTGCTGTGTTATTTCTAGGTTCCTGTAGGTATTAAACCTTCATTTTTTTCAAAGGTTCCTGATGGTTACTACCGAACGGTATCTTGCAATTATAATAAGAACTACAAGGGCCGGTTCAACCACAACATTGGTGATTGACAGAGACTGGCACAGTTTCAGATCCCAATGCCTATGCAGGAGTCCACCCCAAAAGGAAACGTTTCAGAGGCCTCCACCAGCCCTCACCTCACCGCAGGAGCCCCCAGACCCAGGCAGCAATGTCTAGAGACAGCAGAGAGCTGCGGGGATTCAGAAAGGCCTTGGCTGACATCTGATCTCCAAGACTGATCGGCGAGGGGGCCCTGGGCAAGAGGCTTAACCTCTCTGGGCCTCTACTTCCTCACCTGCAAGATGGGGGTGATAATTGGGCCTGCCCCCCAAAGGGCTGGGCTGTGGAAGGCACTTCTCTGAAATCACCAGCAGGCCTTTCTTGAGAAGCAGCTCCAGGCCTGTGCCCACTGCTTCCGGAGGACCCCCTCCCCCACCACCACTTACAGACATGCACACTCTTCCTTTGGGCAGGGAGTCCCCATGGCTCTCTCAGGAAAGGCCACGAGAGGGAGGGTGGGAGCCAGGCAGCCCTCTGTCCCGACAGCCAGCATCCTCAAGGAGTGGCCAGACGGGTGCTGCCTGCTGCCTGGGAAGGACGGAATGGAAAGTCTGAGTGTTTCTGAAAAACGGCCCAGAAACTGACAGAGCCGAGCTGAGTCTCTGGAAGCACAGTGATGATGGGGAGTGGGGGGAGCAGGGGGGGAGCTCCGCTGACTCGCCATGGGAACCCTTCTTCTGAGCCCCAACGGAGCCGGCTCCAAAGGTGCACTAAGGACAGCAGCCACGTGCCGAGCCAGGGAGGCCGCCTGTGGAGGACAGGGCCGCAGGAACCGCCACATTTGCCTGCCCGCTCCGAGCTTCTTGCAGGCTGCGGCCCGGTTACAACAAAGGAGACGGAAGCTCAGGGAGCAAGTGACCGTCGGGAGGGCCCGGCATCAAGCCTCCCTCACAAGCCCGGGGTCCTGCCTGGCCCAGACTACCCCTCTGGCCGCGCTGTCTGGTCCTTGTCTTCCCTGCCCCAGCACACAGCCCTCTTCTGCTTCCTGTCCGCTGTCACTGGCAGACCCCACCGCACCTCACACGCCACCAGGCCAGCGTATAGAGATGGCGGTGGCTGCTGTCCACTTGTTACCTACCATGTGCCACCACGTGCCAGCATTTACACACATCACTTCACTTCACCCTTACACCAGCCCTTCACAGCAGGCGTCATTACGCTTATCTTTCAGATGGCGAAGCAGGCCCAGCGAGGTTAGCAATCTTGCTCGCAGTCACCCAGGGAATGACGGAGCTCGGATGGGAACCACCCATAGTCCAGGCCGTTCCCTGACATCAGGTCACCTCTGACGGGTGACACAGCCTGCAGTTGTGCCCCCCCATGCCTTCCACATACATCCTGTGTCTAGTACTTACTTTCTGCGTCACTGCCCCTTCCGCCGGCCCTGGAACCCCTGCCCAGTACAGAGCTGGACACAGAGCAGGCCCTCCACACACCCCGGCCGCCTCCAAGGGCCCAGCCCACCACGGTGACATTCCTGGGTAATGAGACCTTCCCCAGGCACGGGGCCCACGGCCCCACCCCACACAGCGCTGCAGCCACTCACCTGCACTCAGCACCTGCACTCCAGCACTGTAGAGATGCGGCCTTCCCCAGAGCTGGGCAAACAAGCCGTAAGCAGAGATAAGGAGATGACGAACGGGAGGGGGAACAGACGCACGTACCCGGCTGTGAGTAATGACAGTGACGGAACACCCGGAGCAGCACGTGTGGGGGAAACCTTATCAGTGCTTTGCCCGTTCAACATCAAAGTGTCCCGGGGGCCCTGCCTGGTGGTTCTCAGGAACATCGACATCAGCACACGCTACATAACTACTCAGCAGCATTCAGCTTTCATTTTTGCCCAACACAAACCTCTTCACATCAAAAGAAAAAAAAAGGTGAAAACTCAGAAAAGACCAATCTCTTTTACTTCGTGGAAATCTCACTTGGGGTCCGTAGGGGCCCCTCACACCCCGCCCTGGTATCAGATCCTGGGCTCTCACAGCAGGCTCATCTTCTACTTACCTCGGTGTCTGTTGCCGCCAGCCTGTCACATGCCACCAGGAGGTCAGCACTTTGCACACGGTAGAAACTGCAGAAATATCTGGTTGATCTCAGCCACTCGAACACATGGGTCCCCAACCCATACATTTATTAAAAAACAAAACAGAACAGCTTGTAGGTCTTCCCTGTGACAAGAAATCAACCCAACTGGACTGACTACAGTCTCCCTTGTTCATCACCAAGATGTAGATATGGATAAGGAGCCCCTGCCTAGGACGTAGAAAGTTGGGGAAAATATTAACCCCATGCTAACAAGAAAAAGACGGACAATCCTCAAGAATTGTAACTTTCTTAAATTGGAGAACTGAAGTCACAAAGCAAATAGCTAGACTGAAATCTAAGGGAAGAGACTCTTCTAAGGAAACCAAAGTGAGAGCGTCAGCTCCTCTCTGGCAAAGCATGGGAGGAAGAGACACTCAGTGCTACACAAGAGCGTGAGAAGAGCCGAGTAAAGCCAACACATTGCTAGAGGCTGAATATAGAGAGGGGGAGAGTGAAGAACCCCTGGCAGATACGGACACAAGGTGAGTTTGCGCCCACCCACAGGTTTCTCACAGACTTTCACTGGGGCTTCATGAAAAAAGACTGGGGGCAGGGCAGGAGATGTGAGAAAACCATCCTTGAGGGTGCAGACCTGGAGGAAGGGAGCGGGCACGAAGCCCTGGCAGGACCCTTTTCCCCTACAAAACACAACCCATACACTACTGGGAGGAGAACAGAGAAAGAAAAAAATCCTCTGCCCTTTGGAGGAGAGGCAGGCAACCATCCTGAGCCAAGATCACTCAAGCTTCCTATGGCTGAGGGAGGGGATGGCCTACTAAGAATGCCCTACTTCTGAGACCCAGGGAGGTAGGGCCTGCCTCAGACTGAAGCCGGGGCCAGGACAACAGAGAAAACCCGCAACAAAGCCAGACAGCACCAAGAACCAAGGAGCAGCAGCCTATTGCTGGGGTAGGGGTAAGAGCATGGAAACAGATGCCCTCTGAGGCACAGGCCCCCTAGGAAGGTTGAGAGCTGGGGATGGAACAGGAACGCTGAGAAAAATCCTCCTACACCCAGACCTCACCCTAAGTACACAGTGGCACTAAACTCAGCTCAACTCCTGATAAGACTATTTACTTCTGTCTCTACTAGCCAAACCATGATGTACTGCATTTAATCAAAAATTATGAGACACACAAAACGGCAAGGAAAAAAACCCCACTGTCAGACAGAAAGCAATCAGCAGGGGCACCTGGGTGGCTCAGTCGGTGAAGCGTCTGCCTTTGGCTCAGGTCATGATCCTGGAGTCCCAGGACTGAGCCCCACATGGGGCTCTGCACTCAGCTGGGAGCTTGCTTCTCCCTCTGCACCTCCCCACTCATGCTCTCTCTCTCAAATAAATAAATAAAATCTTAAAAAAAAAAAAAAAAAGAAAGAAAGCAATCAGCAGAATCAGGTGACTTTGATGTTGGCACTACCAGACATAACATTTAAAGTAACTATGACTAATATGTTAAAGGTTGTATTGGAAAGTGTGGACAACACACATGGACAGATGGGAATTCTACCAGAGAGGTAGAAATTATAAGAAAGAGTGTATGAAAATGCTAGAGGGGCGCCTGGGTGGCACAGCAGTTAAGCCTCTGCCTTCGGCTCAGGGCGTGATCCCAGCATTATGGGATCGAGCCCCACATCAGGCTCTTCTGCTATGAGCCTGCTTCTTCCTCTCCCACTCCCCCTGCTTGTGTTCCCTCTCTCACTGACTGTCTCTATCTCTGTCAAATAAATAAATAAAATCTTTAAAAAAAAAAAAAGAAAAGAAAATGCTAGAAATCGGAATCCCAGTAACAAACACAAAGAATGGCTTTGAGGGGCTAATTGGAAGCCTCAGCTCAGCAGAGGAAAATGAATCAATGTCCTTCAACATTGATCAGTTCCTGAACTGACATAATGGGGGGGGGGGAACAGAACAGAGCATCCTTAAACTGTGAGACAATATCAAATTGTCTAAGACATGTGACTGGAATCCCAGGACGAAAAAAGGGAGAAGAGAGACATTTCTTAAAGAGCAAATTAGCTGGTAGTAAACTCTCTGAGCTTTAGACTGAAAAAAAGTCTTTATTTTTCTTTCATTTTTAAGAGATATTGTTGCTAAGTACAGAATTCTGGGTTGACAGTCTTTTTCTTTCAATACTTTGAAGATGTTACTCCAGTAACTTCTGGATTGTATAGTTTCATATGAGAATTCTTCTGTGGTTTTTACCTTTGATCCTCTGTATATAATGTCTCTTTTCTGTCAACCTTCAAGATTTTCTCTTAATCTTTGATTTCCAGAAGTTTGAATGTAATTTGTGCAGGGTTTGTTTTTGTTTTTTTTTTAATTCAGCCTCTTGTCCTTTTTCTGAGCTTTTTGGATCTGAGGTTTGATGCCTTTCATTAATTTTAAAAAATCCTTGGCCATTATCTTTCCAGTAGCACCAAAAATCATGAAACGTGTTATTACTTTCCTACAGCTGTTCCAACAAATTGCCACACTTGGTGACTTAAAACAGCAGAAATTTATTCTCTCCATGTTCTAGAGGCCAGAAGTCCAAAATTAAGGTATCAACAGGGCCCCTGCCCTGTGGAAGCACTAAGAGAGAATCCTTTCTTGCCTCTTCCAGCTTCTGGTGGCTCCAGGATTCCCTGGTTTATGACTGCATAACTCCAGTCTCTACCTCCATTGTCACATGGTCTTTTCTTCTGTGTATCTCTTGTAAGGACAATTGTCATTGGATTTAGGGTCAACCCAATAATCCAGAATAATCTCAAGATTTAGCTTAATTTCATTGGCAAAGACCTTCTTCCCAAATAAGATCACATTCGCAGGTCCTGGGGGTCAGGACACAGACATATTTTTGAGGAGGCCACCATTCAACCCACTACAAAATGCTTAGACATAAATCTAACAATATATATGCAAAATCTATGCTGAAAACTACAGTACACTGATGAGTAAAATCAAAGAAGACCAATATCAATGAAGAGATATACCATGTTTGCATACTGAAGGCTCAATGTTGTTGCGATGTCAGTTCTCTCTGAAATCAGCTATAGGAAACAAGAAGCTGATTCTAAAATGTATATGAAAAGGCAAAGCAGCTGGAGAAGTCAAAACAATTTTGAAGAAGAAAATTAGAAAAACCACATTACCTGATTTCAAGACTTAGTTTAAAGCTACAGCAATCGAGACAGTGTGGTACTGGTAAAAAGATAGCTGCATAGATCAATGGAACAAATGCAGTCCAGAAATACACCTACAGATATCTGGTCAATTAATTTCTAACCAAGGCACACAAACAACTTAGTAAAGACAGTTGCTGGAACAATGGAATATCCATACGTAAAAGAATGAACTTTGGTACATACATCGTACCACATATAAAAAGTAACTAACTCAGAGTGGATCACAGACCTAAATGTAAAACCTAAAACTGTAATATTTATATAAGCTTTTCTTCTAAGACATAGAAGAAAATCCTTGTGACCTTGGATTAGGCAAAGATTTCTTAGGTATGACACCAGAAGCATGACCCAAAAAAGAAACCATTGCTAGAATGAACTTCATCAAAATTCAAAACTGCTCTTTGAAAGACACGGTTAAGAAAGTGAAAACACAAAATACAGACTGGCAGAAAATATTTGCAAGTCACTTTTTCTAGTAAGGACTTGTATACAGAATGTATAAGAACTTTCAAAACTCAATGAGAAGACAACCTAATTAGGGAGGACTGGGTGGCTCAGTCGTTAAGCATCTGCCTTCAGCCCAGGGCATGATTCCAGGATCCTGGGATCAAGCCCCGCATCAGGCTCCCTGCTCCACTGGGAGCCTGCTTCTTCCTCTCCCACACCCCCTGCTTGTGTTCCCTCTCTCGCTGGCTGTCTCTCTCTCTCTGTCAAATAAATAAAATCTAGAAAAAAAAAAAAAGACAACCTAATTAAAAGAAAAAAAACCACAAAGATTTGAATAGATATTTCACCAAAGAACATACAAAGATTGCAAACAAACACATAAAAGATGCTCGACATCATTAGCTTTTAGGAAAATGCAAGTTAAAAATCACAGTAAGAGGGACACCTGGGTGGCTCAGTCAGTTGGGCGTCTGCCTTCAGCTCAGGTCATGATCCCAGGTCCTGGGATCGAGCCCCACGTCAGGCTCCCTGCTCAGCAGGGAGTCTGCTTCTCCGTCTCCCTCTGCCCCTCCCCCTGCTCTTGCTCTCTCAAATAAATAAATAAATAAAATCTTTTGGAAAAAAAATCACAGTAAGATACCAGTATACACCTAGTAGAACAGTCTAAAGTTAAAAAGCCTGACCATACCAAGTGTTGGCGAGGAGGTAGAAAAATTCAAACTGAGACACTGCTGGGGAGAATGTAAGATGGTACAACCACTTCAGCAGAGTCTGACAGTCTCTTTGAAAGGCTAAACATACACTTGTATGTCCCAGCCATTCCACAGCTGCGTTTGTACCCAAGAGAAAGGGAAATATATGTCTGGAGAAAGATAAGTACATAAAAGTTAATGGCAGCTTTATTTGTAATAGCCAGAAATTGAAAATAACCCAGATGTTCACCAACAGGCAAATAAACAAATTATGGTATACCCATTCGATGGAGCACTACTCAGCAATAAAAAGAAAAGAACTACTGATACAGGTAACAACATGGGTGAATGTCAAAATAACTAGGCTAAGTGAAAAAAACCAGACCAAAAAGAATATATAACTACATGATTCCATTTATATCAAATTCTGAAATGCACACACTGATCTGCAGTGACAGAAAGCAGATTAGTGGTTGCCTACAGCTGGAGGTGGAAGAAGTACATTGAAATAAAGAGGCAAAAAGGAATTTTGGGGATGAAGGGAATATTCCGTACCTTGATCATGGTGGTGATTGTGTCTGTCCAAACTCATAGAGCAATTCACTTTTTAAAGATTTTATTTACTTTATTTATTTGAGAGAAAGAGAGAGCACACAAGCACGGGAAGGAGCAGAGGGAAAAGGAGAGGGAGGGAGGAAGGAGGGGGGAGGGAATCCCAAGCAGACTGTGCACTGAGCATGGCGCCCAATGTGGAGCTCAATCTCACGATCCTGGGATCATGACTTGAGCTGAAACCAAGAGTCGGATGTTTAACCGGCTGAGCTACCCAGCAGTTCATTTTTTAAAATGGTGAATGCTGGGCACATGGCTGGCTTAGTCGGTAGAGCATGTGAAGCTTGATTTCAGGGTCGTGAGTTCAAGCCCCATGCTGGACATAAAGCTTACTTTTAAAAAAATGGATAAATAAAATAAAATGGTGAAGGCTATGATTTGTATGTTAATAAGCCTAACTTTAAAAAAAAAAAAAAGATGCAGTTACAACTGAAATACCCCTAGAAGCCCAACTTAGAAGCCCATCACGTGACACTGCGCTTGGCACTACCCATCACGGCCACTCTGTACTCAAGGTGAACATCACTAGCTCTCCATTGGACATTACCAATGGGCCAAACCCCAGGCTGAAGACCCCAGGTGAGGCCCATGAGGCCCACCACTGGTCTGGGGATTACAGTTCCCAGATGCAGAAACCCAGCTCACGTTTCAGGGCAGTTCAATTTCCAAAGCCTCTATCTCCCTGGTTGTCAGTGGAGGTCCCCAGGCAGCGGCCACCCAGTCTGTGGAATGTCAGGCCCCAGCCACTCAGGGGTCCCTATGCAGCTTAACAGTCGGGAGCAAGCAAGGTCTGCACACACCTGGCCAGCAGCCAGGAGTGGCTGGAGATTTACCATAAAGATGCTGTGTGCGGATGTGACTGAAGGCCCTGCTCTGGTAAGTGGGGTGGTCAATTATTAACACCTGCTCAAGGTGGAAATTTCTCCTTCTCTTTTAATCTCTAACACTGGACCTTGACCCCTGCTCGGCCTGTTCTGGAAACAAACTCTGTCACAGACAAAAGCACCCAGGAACTGGTCCACGGCTTGACTCTGGGCCAGAAAGGGGAGAGGAAGGTGACTTGGGCCCAAGATGTGGGCTGTCTCACTGGTATGCAACTTGTACAGAACCAGGCGGCAGCCTGGCTGGCCACGGCCCACTGAAAACACCAAAGCATGTCACTGTGTTTCCAAAGCAGGACTGAGCACAGAACTGGAAGAAATGGAGAGATACACACACACCATGATTAAATCTTTTCAACTTAATCTTTCATGTAACTGCTCATTGCGCAGTCCGCTAAGTGAGGGTGCAGAGATTCGTGGACATGTTTCTTACAGCCTTTGCCTCAGGCCTTTGGCTTTGACAATTTGCCCTCATGAAAAGTTAATGGGTGTCTATGTCTGTCTGCCTCTGTTTGCTAAACCTGATCCTGGCAAGGACAACAGAAAAGAGGACAGAGCTCACTTGAGCTCATGTTTCTCTCCAACTCTTCAAGTGGAAAAAAGGCACGGCCGTTTTCTCGAATCAGAGCTCTGAAGAAACCTGGTACTGTATCCACCACACATATTTGTGGACCAGATATACAAGAGGCTTGCTTGCCCTATAATTTAGAGTTCCGGCCTGGAGTCCAACAAGAGAGAAAACTTCTGGTTCTAAACATAGCCCTGAACCCAAAAGGAATTCTGGTTGTCTTAAAATCATCTAATTGTTCGACAATCTTGCCAATGTTCTTCCAAGCCAGCCTAAGTATGAGTATGGGATTGGTTACCGTGTTGGCTTTTTTCTAGAGGATGAATGTGCAGGGTGACTTCATGTGTTCCCCACAGCAGGCTCCCAAGGAGGGCAGGGTGCTGGGTCATCTGCGTGCACAGAGGGAGCCAAGAGGCTCAGAGACACAAGGCCCGGGGCCAGCAGGGCAGCCTCCAAACTGAATTAAACGCTCCATGATGACAGACCACATTTGGGTCTAAGAACCATCCCTGGACCCCAGGCCCCCATTGACGGGAAGGGGACAGGGTGTCCTTTGAACTAAGAATTGTGAAGGGGTCGAAGGATGGGTCTAAAACAGAAGAGGGATCCACATGCTTGACCCACCCTGGGACTCCAGGTAGCTCAGCCCACTCTCACCCCACAGGGCTCTTCTCAGAGAGGGAGCGGGCCCTTTGAGGCGGGTGGCATCCTATCACACCTGCTGTCACTCACAGACCTGAGGGGCATGTGGGAGATGCTAAAGGCACAAACCAAGGAACCCCATCTCCTGACCCAGGCTCAAAGCAAGGCTGAGGCCTCCATACCCAGGTTCGACCAGCCACTCCTGGGCTCCACCCGTGGCGACCTCCAGCTGCCCCCCAGCCACTCTTGGAGACTTTCCAAGTATCTCCCCCACACAAGAGGGCTGATATATAAAGCCAATTTTTTGAAGGAGTGAAAGGATTGCCCTGATAAGCAGGAACTGGAAAGTGATTCCAATGACCAAATATGCCCCTCAGAGAAAGTAGTGGAGCTGGGAAAGTCTGTCTCACCGCAGTGGCGTACCCAGGTGAGGGGAGCTGTGGGGGGAGAAAAGAGCAAGGATGAGCAGGGGGAGGAAGACCCGGCAATTGCAAATGGGTGGAGGCCATGAGAGAGCAAGCGGGCCATCGGGCAGCGAGAACTTTCCTTGGCACAGAGGGGGTCCCTGGCCCTCCTCCCCAGAGGGGTGCTGAGGGAGCAGGAAAACACCCCAGACCTTTAGGGGATGATGCCCTCCAGGCTCTCATACCTGGTACAGCCAGAAACACACACAGGTGGGCTGCAAGGCAAAGCTGGGGGCCAGCAACAGGGACAGGAAGGAAGAGGGCAGGGGTGGGGTGGGGTCGTCTGCTCGGCCCGAGGAGGCCACAGGAGAAGGCAGGTCCGTCATGAGCCTGTGCTCGGGCCAGAGAACACCTGCTGAGTCTGCCCCACAGCTCCTGGAGCGGATGTGCACGCTGGAGCATCTGCACAAGCTACATGACTGACAAGCAGAGAAGCCGCCCCGCAGCCCCCACGGCGGTCAGCAGCACCGCTGTAAGACCATTCCCTCTGAACACGACCTGCTTCTTCCAGGGACAGCTCTTGCTCAGTTCCATCCCACAAACGTGACCACGGGGCCCACTCAGGGCTGGGCACTCACTGAGCGCCTTAGGGTCACCTACCCCCTCCCTCGAGACAGAAACACCTACCCTCCCACCGCAAACACCTGAACCGCATCACCCAGGGAGGAAGACGAAGCCCAAGGACTGACTGGAGATTTTCTTTTAAAAAATTAGACTGCTTTGAACTAATTTTAGACTTAGAGAAAAGTTGCAAAAAATAGTACAGAGAATTTCCATATATCCCTCCCCCAGGCTTCCCCAGTGCTAACCTCTTACATAACCATGAGGACAATGATCAGAGCAGGAAATTAACCTTGGGACAATACCATTAACCAAACTAAGGGCCCCAGTTGAGCTTCACCAATTTTTCTACTAATGTCCTTGGATCCTGCTGTTCCAGAATCCCAACCACGACCTCATGCTGCATTGAGTTACTTCTCCATGGTCTCCTGCAATCTGGGTCAGCTCCTCAGTTTTCCCTTGTCTTTCATGACCTTGACACTTTCGAAGAGTACTGATCAGTTCTGTTGTCAAATGTCCCTCGATGTGGGTCTGCCCGATGTTTTCTCATGATCGGAACAAGGTTATTCATTTTTTGACGAGAACACCACAAAAGCCAACCGCCTGACATCGCAGGACTCATGTGGACAGGACGTATTATCAGGGGCACTGACCTTGATCAATGGTCATGGCCTCTCTGCCAGGCTTCTCCAATGCGAAAATACATCTTTCCCTGTGTAGTTAATCTTGGCTTTGAAAATGTGGCTTTTTAAAAGGGAACGTGGTGCTGTCATTACAAACTCCGCGCTGTCAGCCCAGCCTGCTGATGGCTGCAGCTGCCCTACAGATGAGAGGCAGCTAATGAAGATGAGCGGCAGAGCCGACGTCTCTGGAAGACGCCGGAGCTCTCGGTGACAAAGAGGAACAGTAGCAGTTTATTTATAGATCCACTTGAAGACAGCTCATTGTAACTACTGGGGTTGAATTTTTAAAACCTCGGGAACAAAGGCTGGCTATTTTAAACTCTCCTTGCACTTAGTTCAATGGAGAGTGTTACAGGCACCGACCACACCCGGGCATCACTCCCAAGCTCGGCAATTCAGATTTTGTGTAGCATCTCAGGACACAAGCACAGCCTGCCAAGACAGATAACCACGACTGGCTCTATCTACCCCGCAGAGGCAGCAGGCCTCTTATGGGCCAAAGCCCTCACCCCCAGGGAGGAGTCGAGGGAGGGCTGCATCCCATGGGGTCTCTCACCCTCCTCTTCCTGGAAAATTAACTTGCACACAGCTGTTGTGAACCAAGGTTACATCACCTCTCTCCCTGCCTCCCCCTGCAGGCTGTAAAGAGGGACAGCGCCCTCCAGCGAATGCCTGCCCCAGGACAGCAGGCGCTGGCTGACACATCTCCAGGCAGGAACAAGGGTGTCCTGGAGTTCGCAGTATACAAATGCCCTGGAGGACAGTGGAACAGTGGCACCCCGGAGCTCCCGAGCTCCCGGCCCCAGCCCAACTGCACCTCTAGCCAAGACTGCTCAATCTCTCCAGGCAGCAGAACCATGGTGGGGAAGGGAGACGTGGGTTTTCTCAAAGCCTCCCACGTCCTTATTTGAACAAGAAGCACAGAGCCATATTCTTGACACAATGTGGAATAACGTGAGTATGGACTAGGCATTTGATAGTAAGGGATTATTAATTTTGTTGGATGTGACAAAAGCACTGCAGTTATATAACCGAGAAAAGTCTTTATTTAGGGTAAAATAATGTATCTGGGATTAAACAAAAATACTCCAACTCTTCTAAAAAAAATGGGGGGAGGGAGATGAACAAAATAGACTGGCAAAACGCTGAAGCTAGATGAAAGATACATGCGGGTCTGTTATACTGCTCTCTCTACTTTTTGTGCTAGCTTGAAATTTTCTATAATATAAAGAGTTTTTGTTTCGTTTTATTTAGTAAAAAAGAAAAAGCTCCCGAGTGCCTGGATAGAGCCGTGGAGCTGAGGCCAGGCGAGTGAGACCCCAGGGAGAGGCTGAGGACATGTCCCCAGTCCGGTGTCCTGGCATCTGCGAGCACAGGAGGCAGATTTGTCTGAATCCATCAATGCTTGGGCCGCTCTTTGGCACGGCCACAGAGAAATCCCCCAATGGCACCACAAGCATTCTGTGAACCCTGCAGCAATGTCCAGACCGTCAAAGAAACTAATTTTAAGATAATCTCCATGGAAACCATCTATTCTGATTTTTTCCATGGTAACCGATGAGAACATAAACACAAGCACTATCTCACCCTTACACCACATGGGCCAACGCTGCCATCCAATCTGGAGAATTCAAGCTGCAAAGGGCTTTTTTCTACTGAAAATGAGAAGTACTGAAACTTCTAGTCCAGACATGCGTATTCTCCCACCTCCATTGCGCAGTCACTGCCCATACCACTCCATACACCTGCCCCCAAACTGACAAACAGGTCAGAAAGTGGTTTCCTTCATTTAACCTTGGGACCATCAAAAACACCAAAAGAAAGAGCCAGAGCCTGCCTCTTGCCTCACTGCCTCAACCCATGCTGCCCACAGACTGCAGGCATGTGTCCACTGAGCTTGGATTTCCAGAACATTCTGTGTTCCGGTGGCAGGCTGGGCACCACAAAGAGACCAAGGACCCAGCCCTCCGGGGAGACCACAGGCCAGCGAATAACTGACTACAGGAAGAGGGGCTGCTCCAGCAAGCAGACCGCTCCGGCAGGTGGGGTGGGAGTTCACAAGCTGCAGGCCTCCCTGGGAAGGCTGCATGGAGGAGAGGTCATGGAAGAAGGGAAATGGCAGAGTAGAGCTCTGCTGGGGAACAGGGGGTGCAGCCCAAAGAATCATAGTCAGACTCAAGCAATGCAGTCTCTTTCCACTTGTGGCTCATTTCTTCCATTTTCAGGTTTCTGGGTTTGAAAAGATAGCTCGGAACTCAGGAAGACCCTCAGATCCCAACAGCCTCAGTTGGGGGCCACCCTCTCTGTTTTGGAGTCATACGTGGTCTCTGTTGGCTCTCCTGTGAAGGAGACACAACAGCGTGGCCTGACTGACGGGGCTGTAGATGCTTGTCACCACTGTCAGCAAAATGGCAGTGTCACGGCAGTGGTCCTGGGTCATGTGTGTCTTGTAGTAAAGCATCACGAGACATCACGATATCAGGACCCCAACTCCCACTGTCCTCATTTCCCCACGTGCAATGTGGAATCTCCACTGACCTTGAACCACACTTTGGGTACCAGGGGGACAAGAAAACCTCAAACAGTTATGAGACCCTTGAAAGAGATAACAGAGCTCTGAAAGGTGTGTGTATATGTGTGTGTCCAGGCTCATGCTCCGGATGTGTCCCCAAGCACGCAGAGCTAGACGCAAGGGCCCTCCGGGCCTTGTGTGGATCCCAGAGTCAGGTTCTTTGATCTTCCTGACACTGTGAATGTCTTACCATGCCTTGCCTGGGATTTCCAAGATCATGCCTCCTTCCTGTTGGCTTAAGTCATTAAATAGGCTTTCCTTCCTAAGCATCCTGCCACTCTCCTCTGGATAGGGACCTACCTGTTTGTGGAACAGATGAGAATTTTCCAGGGGCAGGAAACTACCACTCCAAGGGGCTACTCTGAGAATGGGGTACAGCCTCTGCCCCATCCTACAGCCCTATCCTCTCACTGCCACTGCTGTTACCGCTGTTTTGAGATTTGGTCCTATTCCTGATACCTGGAGGGACTTCCCCAGAAGGCTCCGGAAAGCAGACCTTCACCTGAGGCCTTAAATGTTGAGCCACCAGCGGCCAGGTCATCTCAAGCTCAGGGCCAGAGACTCTCACCCACCAGCATCCCGAGAGGCCCCACAGGCTCTGGAGGATGGGGGCTGATGGAGGCACCCACTTATGCACGGCAGGAGGCAGGGACACTGAGGACAAAAGGCAAGTGGCCCACAGAATGCAGTTTCAAGAGCAGGTCACTGGACCAATGCAGCAGCACTGACGGACAGAACAAGAGCCGAGACAGGAGGACCGGTGGCAGAGGCCCACAGAGGGCTGTGCTGGGTACCATCCTCCCCCCTAGTGCATTGTGGCTGGTAATAAAACCATCCAGCTGCCTGCCCAGTTGTAAGCAGAGCCCAGTGGGTGCCTCTAGGTTTAAAGAGCCCAGAAGGAAGCACTGGGATTTCTTTTAACGCTAGACTGAGATGAAAACCGAAGCCATAGCACTTTTCCTCTTTTGGAAAGAGGCGGACTACAATTCTCCAAATTGAGCTGAAAGGGACCCCAATTCTCCAAGTGCTTCTTCCAAACTGTAGTCCCCACGACCCACGGAAACTTCCCAAGATGGTCAGAGACTCTCTTCTTCCCCCATGTCCCTGCCCAGGATGCCACGGTCACAACTGGCTAGACTGTTTTCCAATAGGCCAGTGACTCTCAGAATGGGTCCCTGGACCATCGACATGACCTAGAAATTGCCAATTCCTTACCAAGTCAGACACTCTGGGGATGGGGCAAGCTGTGTTTGACAAGCCCTCGGGGTGATTCAGAAGCATACTGAGGTTTGAGAGCCACGGGCAAGAGGCTTATTGCAACCCACGTGAACCGGTTGAAGGCATGTCTCCTCACTGCACCGCCAAAGGCAACTTCCTCCTTCCGGTAAACACAGTCATTATTTAATGAGCCTGGTAGCAGCCCTGACCCACCTCCCAGTAAACTCGGTTGTGGCCTCTGGAAGGAAAAGGAGAGGGGATCTGGCCTGTTCCCCAGGAGCAGACGCAACAGGTCAGAGGCTGAGGGAAGGGCCCAGCCCCCCATGCTGATCCCCAGGGCCAGGGTGCCCCTCTGCAGGGCACATCGGAATCTTTGGTGCTCCTAGACTTGGCGCAGCCACATTACCCGCCCCCCACCCTCACCCCCCTCCACTGTCCAAGGATGCTCTGACTCCAGCAGGAACTTTCTTTAAAGATTGTAGCTTGGTAACAAATATTGAATCCTCTTTATTTCTATTCTCCTGTCTTCCCGTGGAAACTAAGAAACCCAGGGCACTTCCCATGACTTCCACTCTGGTAAAGGTGAGGAAAATGCAATCCCAGTTTGAAGCGAAGCATCTTGTCTGGGGGCCGCTGCCGCCCAGAGTCGGCAAAGGTCTCTGTGATCACCCTGCCCCCACCCCTGCAGGAGGATCTTCTACACAGTGAGCCGGGAAAATGGAAATGTCCAAAGGATGTACTGGAGGCTGAGAAATCGGAGCACAGAGAATCAAGACGAACGCTTGAGGTTACAGGAGAGACTTGCCACGTCAGGCCAGGCTCCAGCTTCATCACGGATCAGCAAATAGGCACAGTACAGCTCTTAAACTGCCAACCAAGTGGTTAAAGGCTGTCGGGAGTCTGGACCCCATGAAACCAACCCTCTTGCAAGATGTTACGTGCCCTGGTCTATCCCGACTCACCTGCTGACAAGAGCCCCTTTTACTAGTCCTGGGAAATTCAGAGCCGGAACAGGGTCAGTTGGGGAAAGGAGAGACTCCCTTCTAAGACACGTAACTCTGCGGTTCACTCCTGCTGGAAACACCCACAATGCCCTGTCTGCCAAGCGTCCCCTCGAATCCATACGTCTCCCCACTACTGAAAACAAATGCCAGCCAGAAATCTGTCCTCCATGCTCCCAAACAGAGGGAAATCCACAAGGCAGGTGGAAATGGACCCCATCCTCTGCCTCAACTCCGACTCCTCAGGCTAGGTGCCTGGAGTGAGAACCCAGGTGCCTCAGATCCTCCTCATGAGGTAAGATCCAGCATCAAGACTGGAATCAGAGCCCAAGAACCCCTACGTCAAGCCCACCCCTGGGTAGCACCCCAACACAGAAAGTGGGAGTGGAGACAGGGGTGCAGAAGGTGGCTGGGGCTTCACCCTCAGAACCAGAGGAACTAGGAAGAAGAAACAGGCCATCCTCAGGGAAGGCTGAGCCCTCAGTTCAGGTATTCTTGGCTAACCTCGCCTCCTCCTCCTGGGGACAGTTCTAGCACTGAGGCTCTGGGGGGGCCCAGCCACTTTGCTTTGAGGAGTCATGGGAGTGGCGGAGGAAGAGAAGCCTGTTTCCATTCACCTCATGGATTTGCTTTTGCATCTGGGAGCAGAGAGGACTCGGGTCTCTCATCCGAAAGCAGAACTGATTCCTGCAAGGGTCTAAAACCCTCACTGGACCTCACAAAGAAGACCTGCAGAGAGGAGTCAACATCAAAAAAGAGCTCAGTCAGAATCACCCCCTCTACTGCATGTTGTCCCCCACCTTAGCAAACTGGGAACACACAATCACCGCGACCGGGCGGGGGGCTCATCCTGCTCTCAGTCAGACAGAGGAAGGAAGAGGGACATTTTTAAAATAGCTACAACTTGGTGAGCGCTTGCCATGTGCCAGGCGCGGTTCCAAGTGCCTGCTTGGCATGTACCACTTCGTGAAATCTCATGAAGGAAGGCCTGGCGTCTCCTCATCCGAGGTTGAGGGGCCCCAGAATTCAAGGTTACTGTCTGAACTGGAGGGCAGCCAGCCCTGAGAACTCGGGAAGCACTTTTCAGTTTTCCTGAATTACCTGGAATTCTGCATTCTTCCCCTCCCACCCCGCCTAGCACAACCTTCCCTCGCAATTGCACAATGGGCTCTCAGGTGTTTGGAGGAAAGGCAAGAAGAGTGAAGCAGAACAAATGCATCTTCGCTGTTAAAAGTGGTTTTAAGGGGCGCCTGGGTGGCTCAGTCGTTAAGTGTCTGCCTTCGGCTCAGGGCGTGATCCCAGCGTTCTGGGATCAAGCCCCACATCAGGCTCCTCTGCTGGGACCCTGCTTCTTCCTCTCCCACTCCCCCTGCTTGTGTTCCCTCTCTCACTGGCTGTCTCTCTGTCAAATAAATGAATAATATCTTTAAAAAGAAATAATAACAAATATAAAAAAAATAAAAGTGGTTTTAAAAATGCTTCTGTGGTTGAGGCAGAAATCAGTCCTATGGCAGCTGGGCGTGGGGAGCAGGGGCCAAATCCAAGGTCAGCCAAGACACAGTGACCCTGATGCCTCACAGGCTGGCCCCAAAGCACTCATGGCAGGAGGGAGCTGGGAGGGAGTTAGAACCTGAGTGGCTGAGTGTGGAGAGGACCAAGGGAGGCCTGGGCTGCAGCATAGGGCAGAGGTGAGCACCAGACCCTTGAAGATAGCAGCCTGAGCGCCTGCTGCAGACGACTCGCAGGGCCCACCCCCTACCCCCACACATGCCCCTCTGAGGAGGCACTCTTCTGCTCGCAAGCAGCCCTCCCGACCTTCCTCCAGCCTTGCAGCATGTCACAGGGCAGAACATGGAGCTTCCTGGCCACCCTCAGCCCAGCTATTGGGCTGGAGTCCTTCTTCTGCAGACTTCCAAGCAGAGAAAGCTCCCCAGTCACAGCCCTAAGCTCTCTCCTCCACAACTGAGCCAGGAATAGAAGGAAAATGGAACCCATTATTCTCATTCTGAAGGGCTGGGAAATGGCTTGTGCTTTTCAACATGAAATGTGCCTAAAAATAAGCTGTGAATTTCAACCAGAGGTTGAAAATAGCTCTGGCAGTGAACAGAGCTCTGTTCAGAGTGAGCTCAAGGATGGCCTTCATTCCAAGAGTGAGAGCTGAAGGCTGCAGTCCGAGCAGGGGTCCAGGGCAGGGGGCTCTCCGGGGCAGAGGGGCTGTCATGCGCTCACAGGGCTGCCCTCGCCATGCTCCACCGGTCGGCCTGCCCTCTGGCTTTAAAATGCCATACTCTATAAGACATATGAGACACACAGTACCTGGCCTGGTAGCTCCGTAAGAGCCCCAAATGCTCAGGTGCATCTCAGGCAGCTTTAGGGCCCCAGGACCAGGGGATAAACAGAGCTAGAGGGGGAGGGGGTCATAAGGTTCAAGAGCTCCTGGGGCCTAGGCCAGGTCAAGCCACCCTGGCCAGCCACCAAACCACTCACCAGTTACTATCTCAGAGCCAGGGAAGCCAGCAGGCAGGAAGGGCAATGGTAAGTAAAGAAAACCAAGTTGCTAAAGGTCCTTTTTGTTGTTTACCATCACCTCTGGAAGATTCCAAAGTTTAACAGGCCAAAATGACATTTCCAAAAAATAGACTTGGATTAGAAAGAGTCTAGAGACCTGAGCCACAGCTGCCAGGGTGAGCCCAAATCTGGCGCAATCGAGCAGAGCCCCTGGCTCTGCTCACACTCGGGGCAGCCCACCCTCCGCGCCATGGCCGCGCTCCTCCTGCCAGAGAGACAGCCCCACCCCACCCCCATTCCTACACTCCTGCTGCTGCATCCGCTTCCGTTCTGGGCTCGCTCCCAATGCAGGAGTTACTGTGGTGATTCTCACCTGGAGGCCATTCTGCTCCCCGGAAGAGATCTGGCAATGCCTGAAGATGTTCTGGGTTGTCACAACGAAGGGTGGGGAGATGCTACCGGCCGCTAGCGGGGAGAGGCCAGGGATGCCGCTAAACACCCTGCAAGGCCCAGGATGGCCCGCCCAGCAGCCTCAGCAGCTGCGGGGGCGCAAGCTGATCAGACGCACCAGTTCCTGGCACGTGGTGGAGCCGAGACGCCGGCTAGCCATGGACTCGGTCACCAACTCAGGGCCAGGGAAGCCTGGGGGCAGGGAAGGGGAGACTATACTCCTCGGCTTCCCTTCCCACCCCAGGGGCAAACCTAGCTGCTGGGCAGGGCTGGACCAACTGGCTCTCCTGGGCGTGGGGAGGCGAAAACACTCTGGGGACGATAGTGGTAATGGTTGTACACAGGTGTGAACGTACTTCACACCATTCAACTGTACACTTCAAAATGGTTCAGAAGGGAAATTTTATGTCCTCTCTATAAAACCAAACCAAACCAACCAACCCACCCAAAACCCCTTAGCTCTCCTCTTGGCCTGGGAGTCCTGAGGTCAGAGACGCCCTTGGAAGTGGACCCCACGAGGTGCGTACGCTTTGGCGCGAGTGTGTGTCTGGATGAGGGCCCATATACCGCCTCAGCGTCCCACAGGAGCTTGTGACAAATAAGGGAAAAGCCATAAACAACAATTTTAGGGCTAATAAGTCAAGTCACTGTGCGGGTTAGCAGAGTTCACCTCTGTCCCACATGGGGTCCTGAGAGCCTGCCTAGGGGAGTACTCAGGTCCCACTGTAGAAAAAGAGGCATGGGAAGAATGGGTGCTTTGTCTGGGACCACACAGCCAGGATTCAGAACCAGTTCTCTGACCCCACAGCCCATACCCTTTCCCCTGTGGGAGCACCACAGGGCGATACCCAGTGGAACTGTGGCTCCGGCTCCGGTGTGGGCCGAAAAGGTAGTATGAGAACACACGGGAACACATGAGCTATTCACCCGTCCATGCCAAACCCTGCCCTGTCCTGCTGGCTTCCCCCGCCCAGAAGGCCTTCGCGCTAGATTATCAGGCCCCGCAGCTCTGGGACGCAAGGGCGCTCCACACCCCTTATCTGAGCAGGACTGAAGGGACAAGAGGCAGCTTGTCCAAGCCGCTTGCCTAATAACGACAAGAAAAGGAGTATGGGATTCTCCCCTTGCTGGTGATTACTAACCATTACCAAGAGGCAGGTGGCAGTGCCCTCTCCTGGGGTGGGGGAGAGCTGCCAGGCAGCCCTCTGCCACCTACAGTTTCTAGCTTGGTCAGCCTTGCTCAGAGGGGCCAGTGTGGTGAGCCTCCAGGTGCAGGCATCCAGGCAGGTGACTAAGCCCCCGGGGTCTCATCTGGGAATGACAGTAGTAACTTTATCCACCCAGCTTGGGCTCAGCTCACTGTAAATAAATGTCCAGCACATGGGGAGCTAGAGGGGAGATGGCGCTCACCCCACAGGAACCCAGTCCTGCAGTTTGAAAAATGCCTTTCTAGGCAGAAGACCAAACAGCAGCCAGCAGACCACCATGCAACCTAGTCATCCCCACCAAATCCAAAAGCTGAGAATTGGCTACTCATTAGCAAATGTGGAGAGAGAACAAAGCCTCCCCACCCAGGGCAACCCTTGGAAGAAAAGCTTTAACTCTCAACCTGGTCTATTCCTAGAGGTAGCCCCAACACACAGAATGGGGGTGTGTGTGCATGTGTCTCAGGCTGGGGTGGGGGATCCCTCTGCTGGAGCCAAAGAAACCCCAGGATGGACTCAGAGGCTTCCTGGATCTATTCTGGGCCAGCCTTGACTTGCTGGGGGCCTCGGGCAAGCCGTTTCCTGTTGTCCAGGCCGGTTTCCCTGCGTGGGAGAGGCTACACTGCCTCCAGGGCTCAGAAGGGAGAGATTTAAACACCCTGCGGCCCCTGGGGCTAAAAACCCTCAGGGCTCCACATCCTTGGCTTGAAAGCTTATTGCAGCCAAAGCGGAATGCAACTTTATTCAATGAGATCCTATCAGTTATCAAATTTTTCCCCAAAAGTATCTGTCAAAAAATATTATTAACTATTTTAACTCAGGAACACTAAATGCCCTTTTACTGACAAAGGTACTAAAAATGGTTTGTGGCTGAGGAACTTCCTTTCCATGGTTTAAAAAAAAAAAAAAAGGGAAGTGAGAGCAACAGGGCTGGGCCTTTCCCATCCGTCCCAGCTGTGGCTCAGGCCCCACGCCCTCTAGGAACTCTCCATCGGGTCCTGTGGCCCAAGGTTCGGCATGGGACAGGTCCTCCCTTTCCTCAACCAACAGTAGCCTGTGCTGTGGAAACACTCCCCCGCCAGACGGCACAGGGCCTCGCACCCAGCGGTCTCATGGCTTGTTTGTACATTCTAGATTTGAAACAAAGAACCACAAGTGCCAAAGTATTATTTGCTGGTCACCATGACCCCCCCTCCAGAATTTCAGGGCTCAGGACATGCCCACTGAGCCACTTACCAGATTCCCGGAGGACGTGGCCAGCGGGGCTGGGGGCCTGTGCACTTTTATGACTTCTCCATAATCCACAACATCAAAGTTACTCTTCCAAACCATCACCTGCCAAGAGCAACAAGCAGACAGACATCACACCAGCCCTCCTTCACGGAAAAAATGAGCCCAGAGGTGACCCCCAAAGTTCTGGGCCAGTTGCAAGACAGTCCTCATCCGACACCCCAGCTCAACTCTGGGACCTGCCCCACCTTCCAGGCTTTTTAGACAGACTCGAGAAGACCTGGGCTCACCACCAGGATGGAGTCGCTGCCTGCCACCACTAGGCCTTGCCCTTGCTGGCCCCTCCCTACAGCGCCCCCGCGTCATTGGAGCTGGCTCCTCCGGCTAAAGTGCCTGCTGCAGCCACACCTTCCCGGAGACACCGTCCCTGGTCTCCTGCTAATCTTTATCATGACCCTCTATTGATGTCTGTCCGAGCATCAGGCTCAGAAGTTGTTTAATTTCTGTGTCTTTCTTCCTTGTGTATCGTCTGTCTCCCCACCAAAACAGAAGCTCCCAAGCGGAGTGGCCGGGCCTTCAGTTACACCAGACCACTGCAGTTAAATTCCTGGGTCCACCCTTTACTGTGTGGCTCCAGGCAAGGGACTCAATCTCTCTGTGCCGCAGGCTCCTCATCTATGACGAGGGGATGATCCTAGTTCCAACCTCACAGGGCCCTGTGACGCTCACAGGAGACAGCTTGGCACAGACACTGGTACCCAGGGAGCCATGGGTAATACACCCATTATTCCATGGTCCACTTGAAGGATCTTCACGTCCTGAGGCCCCCCAGCCAAAGGTTGGCAAAGGGCCCTGCTGGGGAGCCACAGTGCCCCTGCTAGAGGGTGACAGCCCCAGGCGGCTGTCCTCTGCCAGGGTCACTTACAGTGTGGCAAGAACTGTGGAGTGTGGCCAGTGCTCAACGGAGGCCGCAGAAAGAGCCCCAAACCCACGTGAGATGAACACTCAGCGTGCCTAGGATGCTTTCCTCGTTGCAACGCAGCCACGAGCCTGGCTCTTTGGGCGGCTGCTCGCCACTCCTAGAGCCCTCTGTTCACTGCTCCCCGACTGATGGGCACTAAGGCCTTCATTCCTCCTTCTGTTTACAAACAGAATTAGCACGCGCCCCCTTGTTTGTAGGGCCTTGTGTAACTGCACTAGTGCCAACAGCTGAATACATTCCTGGGAGTGGAACAGATTCGCATGTCTCTCCAAAAAGGCTCTCAGAGTTGACTTTAAGAAGGCAGCCAGAGAGTTGCTCGCAGTGACCGCCTGAGGAGGGGCCACAGTGGGCGGAAGCCCTACTTTCTACCGAGCTGCCTCTTGTACCACGTGAATTTCTTTTACCAGGACTATTTATAGTGTGACTTTACTGTACTATTTTCCCTTGTTTAAGCAATGAGCCAGGCCTCCACACTCAGGGACAGCTCAGGGGTCCCCTGGGCCTTCCTCCTCCCTTGTTTGGTTAGCACAGGAACCGGTGCTGGGATGGGAAGACGCCCACGGTTTCTTATCCAGGCTGTGCTGAAAAAGCCTCCAACTACCTTCTGCTTTCCTGGCAGAAGCTCAACCCGGGTCGGTCCATGGGGTTGGGGCTGGGGCTCACTGGGAGGCCAATGGGACTTTCCTGGGCTGAGCAGTCAGAGCTGTGAGGCCCAGCGTCAAGAGAATGAACATTCTGGGCAGGAAGCTCCAGGGCTGACAGGCACAGAGCCTCAGCACAAAGGGTGACAAAACAGGGCTGGACCTCTTCACACATGTTTTCTCCCCGCAGCCAAGCAGTTTGAAAACGGGGTCCCTCAAATAGCTCACGAGCAGAGCACCCTGGGTCTGAGCGCCTCACCCCAAGGCTTAGCCTTCATGGTCGCCGAAAGCCACCAAGGAACCTGGTGAAACCTGGTCCCTCCTCAAGGCGCCTTGGCCTCCTCTTCTCTTCTGATAAGTATCAGCCAACATTCCTCACACAGTTCTTTACTTACTTGCTCATCAGACCCTCCAGAAGCAAAATACTCTCCTGTTCTTGAAAAGGCAACAGTAGTGGCTGGGCCCTAGCAGAACAAACAAAAAAGAACAAACACCAAAGGTCACTTGAGCTTCTAAATGCACAGGAAGCAAACCAGCTCCCAAACAAGAGCCGCGGCAGGACAAAGGGCTGAGCACCTCACCGAGCCCCTAGTCCTCCCCAGGCTTCGGCAGAGGCACCTGCAGGAGCTCAGCCACGAGTGTCACTGCTGAGGCCTCTGTTCCCGAGCACTGCTGACAGCACAAAGGCCGCGCCACAGGGTCGTGGGTGGGCAGAGAGGAATGAGCAGGACAATGCGCCCTGATGGCCCTGCTGGGTTGACATCACCATTCCCGCTTCCCAAGGGCAAGCTGGAGGTCAGAGAGGTGCACTGACTCATCCCAGGCCCAGCACCGGCTCCAGAACTTGGTCCCCTCCGGCCCAGGCCATGCTCCCCCCCCTCCCCCGCAGCCGACCAGAAAGGCACGCGGCCCCAAGGAGGAGCCAATGAGCGGAAGCAGGGTGCCATCGTCAGGGAATCCAGGGAATACTAGAGGCCAGAACCGGGGCAGGAAGGAGGCTGAGGAAGGGATTATCAAAGGTGCCTAAGCAGAGGAGCCACAAGATGCAGCCCCCTAATGAGCATGTCACATGCCTTATGTTAGGACCTTGGGAGGAGAAGGGCCCGCTCTGGCTTCCCCGGGGCTGAAGGTCTGCACAACTATGGGAAGGGTGATGCCAGACCAGTGCAGGCAGCGCGTGGAGGGCCTGTGAGCACACCCAGGCTTGGAGGAGCAGAGTCATGATCTCCCAGGAAAGAGTGAAGGCTCTTTCCCACATGCCTGAAATCCACTGCAGAAAGAGGCACGGAACAAGACTGTTCACACAGCGCGGTGAACCAGCAATTCCTCCTGGCCAAAGTGTCAGTCTGCCAGTGCCTGGCATTCCTCAACAAAACCAGAAAAAAGAGGTTCTCTCCTAACCGATGACACTGTGGCCACGGCCACAAAGGCTGCCCCCGTTCCTCCGGACCAGAGCAGGGAGAAATAAGAGCCCCAGTTGCCCAAATGAGGTGCCTCCGGCCGTGGGGCTGGCAGAAGCAGGGACAAGGGGAACACTGGGATGCACCCTCCACTTGATGCCAGAAAAGGCCAGACAAGTTATGGGCTAGAAAAGGGATCTGTGGTCATGGACCAAGAACAGCTTCTGCCTGCCTAGAAGGGACAGGCAGGTGGAAAGCTGCCCCCTGGACCCAAGCATCCTGGGCAGGACAGAACATTCTTCCACTTCCCGAATCTACCCGTGGCTCCTCCTCTCCACGATGCCCATAAGGAGGGTGGCGAGGAAGAAAGTAAGTACGAGCCAGTTAACACTGACCTGCACTAACCCACTTAATCTTCGGAGGACGGTTTGCATGCTGACCCCTCCTATGGGTGACACGTCCCAGAGGGGAGACCAAGGCCTGAAAGGTCCTGCCTCCTCCCTCTGTGCCTCTCCCTGCCTTCGCTCACAGGTGGGGCTCCCAGGGCCTGGGGATCAGGGCAGCCGGGCGTCCTACATGGCCATCCAATAGGACAAAGGAGATCCACCCTTATGACCGGGAACGACATCAATGACATCGGTGAGTGTGAAATGCCAGGTGCAAGGCATCACGGGCTGCCAGTGTGGGGCTGAGTGCGGGAGGGGGAGGGGGCAAGTCGAGCATCCCTCAGATACTCTTCCACATGGACAACCCCCAAGGCTAGACAAGGTGAACAGGACTTATGGGGTGGTAGGGGGAGGAAATTTCAGATGACTCTTACTTGATTCTTGGAAATCCTGTAATTTCCCAAACTTTGAATTCTTAAACAATGAGTATATGGCGTTACTATGTTAATATAAAAACAAAACAACAAAACTATTTTCATTTTGAGGAAAAACAAAGAGGGAAGAGGGAAAAGAAAAGGAAACCAGGACATGGAGTGTCAAAAGAGCCAGGCTCTTTGCCTGCCCAGAGTGCATGGAGGAACAGCCAGTTTCCAAGAAGTCACAGCAACTAAGGAACCACACAAATACTCATCAGTCTCCTTTCCTGCTGTCACTCAACCACCAGATGCCAAGCTGGGAACGAGATGCTAGAGGCCAAGCTGTGGCAGTGCCCCTGAAGAAGGCGGCCGGCAGTCCAAGGCTTGGTGGGGGACTGGGACCAGAGAGCAAGTGCTAGAGCTTTCCCCAGAGTCCAACTGCCCAGATACTCTGGGGATGGCGCCGGCAATAGGCGAGCAATAAGGGGGCAGGGCCCGCAGTCCTTCCCAGCAGTGCCCGTTTATCCAGAGGACAGCTTGCCTCCTGCACCGGGTACCTTGCTGTTCCCAGAGAGAGCACCTTTCCACGGAGGCTCTCGCCTGTCTGTCTGTGGCCCACGAAAGCAGCTCTGCCACAGGCCAGAGGCAGCAGGGACCGGAATGAAGACCAGGCTTCTCTACTACTTCATCCCACCCTTTCTGGGGCCCAGACAATCCCGGGCCCCACCGACCTCGCCAGACCACCCCCGCTTCCTGCCCCCACTGGTTCTCCAGCCCCACCAGCCTGCTCACTGCTCCTCAACGCAAGCTCCAGAGGGTCTCATCTTGCTTCAGGATCTTCTGGCGACTTTCTGCATTGAGCTCTTAATTCAGTTATTTCCAATCTTTCTCAGTTTTAAATAAACTCCTTTAAGGCAACACACTGGCCTCTGATTTACTACTTTCGATACACCCCCCAAGTTTCCAACACGCAGCATTCTCACTGGCAGCCGCCTCCAGATGTTTAGTTTCCACTGCAGTTCTCTTTAGCCCAACAGTCATTTAGGTGTGCGTTCAGGCTTCCAAACCACCGGGGCTTGGGCGAGGGTCCCTTTTATCACTGATAACGATCAGATGGGATCCATGTTCTTTGAGATCATTCTGCTTTCAAGGTGGTTACTCTTTTCAGTTAATTAGTCACTCTCAACGCATTAGTTCACTGGCTCGGGGCAGAGATGTTGTCAAGTTGTTTCTGCTCCCAGGCAAGACCAGCTTCTGCCTGCCCAGAAGGGACAGGTGAATGGAAAGCTGCCCCCTGGACCCAAGCATCCTGGGCAGGATGGAAAGTTCTTCCACTTCCCGAATCTACCCGTAGCTCGTCTCCAAGGTGACTCCTGAGAGGGACTCCTGAGAGGGACTCTGAGCTCCTGGCTGAGATTTCAGCAGTGTGGTCTGATTGCCGGAGGCGCCCACTGCCTGACATCCCGGTCCCCATCTGCCTGCAGGCCACATCCACTGGCAGGGACTCCTCACAGGCTCAACCAGATCCTTCCCTCCCTCTCCAGATCTGGCCAATCGGTCTTTGGTGAGATGATTCTGCTTGGTCGTCCCAAGCACGGGATGCAGCCTGGCCTCCCACTCCACCCACCTTCCTGACCCAGCCACACATGGCCCTCCGGCTTGGCTGGACCCACACACAGTCACTTCATCACATACTGTCTGCCTTGACAACCTCCAGACCCAAGGGACCCACAGAGTCTGCTTTCTTCACTCTCACACGGCAAAGCGTCAAGCATCAATCAAATCAATCAAGAAAGTTAAAAAAAAAAAAAAAAAAGAGGGAAAACAAAGGAGCCTGGTGTTTAGATCCCACAGCTCCTAGTGACTGTCCCTCCACAGCCCCTGCAGCTTGTCCAGACCCCTCCACTCTCCTCACCCCCTTCCACCTGACTCCCTGAGGCCTCTACGCGCCAGAAACTTTGGCCACTGTGTCCACAACAGCTATGCTGGCAAAGACCCAGCCAGGTACCCCAAACAACACCACCTAACAAGGGTTTGAAATGTTTCTCACTGGCTGCCAGAAAACAAATAGGAACGTCACACCACATGCCTTGAGTCAGAGGTAAAAGAGTGACCATCCAACAAAGATATGGAGACCAAGGAGGCCTGAGAAGCCCCTGGCATGGGAACTCTGGTCTCTGACGCACCCAGGCTGCTCCTTCCACAAACCCTCACACCAGGGAGAATCCTGCAGTCGCTTGGCAGCACCTGCCGTGGGCTGACTCTTATGTCTGAGTAGTGACTCTGGGGACAAGGAGTGGCCTCTGGGAGGAGCTGGGGTCCAGGAATGCTGAGGCTCTCTCCTGACCTTGGCCAAGGACACCGGCTCCCAATCCTCAACCTGGGCTGCTGGCAGGGGACAGAAGGCCAGGCTGACCTCTTGGTTTACCGAGGTTGGAGTAAATGAGCTGTTCTCCCTCTTGATGTCCTCTCACCTCTCCCAGGAGGTGCCCAGCCATCCACGCTGGGTCTGAGCCTCCCAGGGATAAACATAATTCTCCAAAATGAAATGACTACACAAGGCCGCAGAACGCTGGAAGAAATGAGCAGGGGGGCATGTTCGGAGAGCTTCCTTCCACCTGGAGCCACCTGAGGGGCAGCCCACGGGCTCCAGGCCACGCTGTTACACTGCCACCTCTCCTCCTCGACCCTGTGTCCCCCTTAATGCCACTTCCCCAGCCCCAGCCTTGGCTCTGGCACGGCACAAGCTCCCGGTAACCCTGGTGGATCCTATACCCTGAGGCTGTGATTTCACAACAACCAAGCCTCAGAGCACAGCCCCGGGTATGGACGGCAGTCCTGGTTTGGGGTTCTAGGCCCTCGAGCCAGACGGGGTGCATGGAACCACAAGCCCAGTGGTCCCCGTGGAGCTCAGTCACTCCGCAGCAACACGAACGCCAACTGCCTAGCCAGAAACACCAGATTTAACTCCCACCCACGTCCTGCCCACCATCCTCTCCCAAATAGCTCTGGGGACTGAAACCAAATGAGCATGGCTCAAGATTATGTTTCAGAAAATACAGAAAAATAAGTCTGTATTTCTAGCACACTGCCCCCACACTTGCCACAGAGAGCTATGTGGGCCTCGCTCAGGGCACAGGGCTTTGGACAACAGCTGTACCTGGTGGGAAAGCTCTTCCTTCTCTTGCTCTTCCCTCCTGCAAGGTGAGGGGTGGGAGACACTGTATGCTGACATCCCTAAGTTACTCTACCGGATCCAGCAAGAAGCAGGGACTCCTCTTTCTCCTCCTTAACTGCCACCGCTGTGGCTGATCCCCAGAGCAAGACCTTCCAGAGCCTCAGAGAGGGCAATGGCACCCCTGCCAGCCCATTGCCAAGACATCTGGAGTCTTGCCAAGTCCTCCAGGAGTCAGGCCCTAGAAAAGATGGCCTGATGGGCGGGACTCATAAAGGGCACTGCCAACAGACCTGTGGACCAAGGCCCCAGCAGGCCACACCGACTCAGAGCAACTGGACGGGACAAGTGCATTTAGGCAGACAGTCCCCACAAGGACGGATTTCAGGAGCTGTGTGGCCAACGAGAAGCCAAAGCGAGAGGATGTTCTGGAGGAGATGAGGACAAGCATAAACAAAACGAAGACCTAGATAAACCCTTCAAAGACTCCGTGGCTGATGGAAGGAAGGGAGACAGGCACTCCCCAGCCCAGAAGGGGAGGGGCTGTAACTTTGGCCCATGCCCACCAGAGGGGGCACAGCCATCAGAGACTCCTACTGTGGACTCCTTTTCCTTCCAAAGACTGACTGCCCACCCAGGGTGCCAGGAGCGTGCCCGTAACAGAAACGTTCAATGGCCTTTTAAAGAGCTCTCACCTGGGGCCTCCTGGGATCTTTTCTAAGACCTGAAGTGGAAAAGGACTGGTACCTGTGAAGACCTACCATGCCGGGTGCTGGGGCCTGTAGACACGCGCTCTCCTGGTATGAGGCAGATGCAGCAGTTCTTACAAATAAGGAAAAGCTCAAGGTCCTGCCCAATGTCCCAGGGTAAGAGGCAAAGCTGGAATGGTGTGACCTGGACGCCCTTCTTCCCGTCTACAGCCTCCTGGAGCTCAGGCTTTTCGGCTGAACTAGATGGGAAAGTACCCATGGCTTTTCCAAAGCAGAAACATGTGGGTTCAAGCTATTTGTTCCTGGAAATATTGGGATGTTTCCTTAAAAAAGCGGGGCACTATCACCTGCCAGACAAGGCTGTGTGACCCCCCCCTCACTGAGTGCCTCCTAGCACTCAGCCTCCATCAAAGATGCTGGCAAAGTGACTGGTGCAGGCTCTTTACCAGTTCAGTCTGCGGACAGAGAAATTGCACTGGTGTTCCCAGGGCCGAAGGCAGAGGAAAGAGGGCGATGCGCCACACCCAGGCTGGCAGTGCCCTCCCTACTCTGTCCACCCTCCGCCTGGGGTGGGCAGATTGGCCGGAGGTAGAGGGCTACCCTATCTCTCAGCCCCACAGGCTCCTCAGCCTGTCCCGCCACCCCCTGCCTTGGCAGAAGCTCCAGTGTCGGCTCAGGCTGTGTCTGGAAGCCTCCACCACCCGCTGCCTCCTCACGGCTGAGGGCCCTCCCGGCTGGAGCCCCAGAGCCGTTGAGAGGCTGGGGCCTCAGGGCTGGAGAGCAAAGGGCCTGCCCAGCTCTCAGCCTGGCACCTCGTGGTCCATAACTTGAAGACACATGGCGGAGGCCTCTGAGGAGACACACGGGCCCCAGCCACAGCCAAGGAACCATTCCCGGGTACAGCCGAGGTAGCGTCCAGTTCCTGTGGGGCAGAAGCCTCTCTCAGCCCCCAGCAACATCCCCTGAATGACCCTTTGTAGCTCAGAGGCCCAAAGCCAGGACTGCAGGAGAGAAACACCAAAATCCTTGAGGCCCACATAACCTTATAATTGACGTCCACCTGTAACCTCACAAAGGGAGCCAGCTCCACACGGGCTGATGGGAGGTACGGCCGACTGCATGCCAGACAAGCACCAAACTATGGCTACGGTCAGACCCCTGGGCTGACGAGCTGCCCTCAGCGCAGCACAGGAGACCTGGGCTATGCGGGGTGAGCCTGATCTTAGTTTGCACGCTTGGCAAGTATCTCCATCCTGGTGCCCCTGTGCCTTTAGGAGACCACTGAATGGCATAAGACCCTTCTAGCCTCAACCCAGATAAGAGAGCGTCAGCCCAACAGCACTGCCTCCCCTGAGCCTTCTTTTCTACACTGACCCTCCCTCACTGTTCCCCCAGAGGGGCTGGCTCAGGCCCTGCCCTCACAAGGGACAGACAGACACTTCCCAGAGCCCCCTCCTGGCCAAGGACTGTCTCCCACCGGCATCAGCTCCCTTTGGCTGGCTCCTCTCGGCGGGCCTGACCCTGAGCCTGCGCTGGCCCTCCTCGCAGGTGTGGAACCGGAAGCATGAGGCGATGTGCTCCACTTGGCAGAACAACTTAATAGCCTTCCCTCCCATGCCTGGGGACTGTCCCAAGGAGGGCCTCTAAGTCCAAACTGAAGTTTCATGGGGTTCCCTCCTGCTGGACCAGAATGAGGTCACATAGCAACAAGGCTGGGACACAAGCACCCACAAAGCCCGTGGGCCTCCTACATAGACCAGTGATCTCAAAACACGAGCGAAATCACAACTCAACAGCTAAAAGCTGGACGTGTGAGACAAGTGAGTAGGGTGGAAACCGCAGAGACTTGAATACCAATCCCAGCTCTGCCACCCTAAGCTGCGTGGGACCCCTACAATTCCAAACCAGTCCCTGGGCCTCGGCAGCCCCCACCTGGATCAAAAGTACTTTCAAATCGGCCATCTTTTTGCCTGTGGGTCAGAATCCCTGGGCACCGAGGATCCACTCGGGAGCCCTGGGGCTGCTCAGTCCCATGCTTCGGAAAGTGGCTGGTGGCACCTGGGCCTGATGGGGACACTGAGCCACCTCCCGGAGCAGAACGTGAATGCTCAAGTCCCCAAAGAGCCCAGGTGTGCAGCTTCCTGGAAAGACAGGCCAAGGAACGGACTTCACAAGCCGGGAGCCTATGAGGACACCACACCTGCACCGGGCTGTGCCAACTGCCAGCTGTCCCTCAGCCTAGTTCTCCCATTTCCAGGTTCCACAGCAGACAAGCAACTGCGGTTTCCCTTGGTCCCTGTGTCACTTCTCCAGGAGAACGTCAACAGGTTTCCTTTATGTGCTTGAGGCTGTGCCCGAACATGGGACTGGCATCTTAGACATCACATTTAAGGGTTATCAGGCTAAGAGGTGAGTCAGCAGTTTAAAGAAACCTCACACTCACTCACACACACGCACGTACACAAACATCGCAAAAGCCCTAGGTAGGTAATCACTTGGCATGCCTCTGTTTGCATGATGTTTCTGGATATTGCTTTTTCTTTCTGTGGGGAGTGGGGGAGATAGCACCATTCGTGGGGTTTTCAAATGTCCTCCTGGTTATACGATCTCAAACTGGTTACGCGTGACTCTGAATAACTGACTTGCCAAAGGGCTAACAAGGTGGCTTCCCAAGAAGCTTGTGGCGCAGCCATCGCCGCGCCCAGAGGCCAGACAATACACTAGATGGGCCGGCCCCGGGGTGGGGGATGGCACCGCCAGTCCCGCACTCCAGACACGTGACAGGGAGGACGAGCGGTACCATGGGTGAGGGGAGCAGGCAGCCTTCCAAGTCCCAAGAGAACAGAAGAAAAGGCCCACACTCCCACCCCAAGCCATGGCCAGTGGCCCCCACATGCCCGACTCAGCTCGCAGTGGAATCCAGAGCCCCAGCTAGACCCCTCACACCTTGCTGCCAGCCCAAGACACACAAGCTCTCTCCTCTCTGCCTGCCTCCTGCTCACGGTGCGGAGGGGGAGGAACTGAAAGCTCTTGTCTCTGCACCCCCGGCCCCACTTGGGTGTGGCAATTAGGTCCCAATAGGAGACATTCCAATGACTGCTCGGCTCTGCAGGAGACAGCTCAGCCGCACTTCCCGACAGGGTCGGTGTCAGAGGCCGGCACTCAGGCCAGCAGCTAGGGAGCGCTGCCAGCGGCCCCCCTCACCACGGCCTGCCCGCAGGGGCTGGTGCCTGGTCACTGCCCACCCAGGGAGTCCAGGCCACCGGCTGCACTGGCAAAAGTCATTCAGAGAGAAGGCCTCTGCTGCCTCGATTCAATTCCAGGAATTCGCAAATACACACACACAGGAAGATGTCCCCCCTTAGCACCTGCCTCTGAGACACCTTTCTGTCTGCAAAGTCATCAATGCCTGCAGAACCCCCAAGAGATCCCAATTCAGGGCAGGGGTTCTGGGGCTCTACTCAACTGCTGGACCAAGAGACTCCTGAGATCACTGTGAGACAGAGTCTATGCAGCCCCCTGTGGGAAGTGTGTCGACCACTTCCAGAGGCCTCCCCTCCCACCCTCACCCCAGTTAATTCCCGCACTCTCTTCCCAGCTGCAGTACCAGGCCTAGTACTTCTGCCAGAGGTCAGAGGTCCTGTGAGGAGCAAACCTGTTTCTGCATCTCACCCCACTGCCCAGGCTGTGAGGGGACCACAGAAACCGTCCCCAACGGGCTCCAAGGGAAGGGCCACCTCGGGTGAACTCCAACCCCACATGGGCCTCGAGATGGCACCTCCGCCTCCCTCCACACCACTCAGCGCCAGGCTGATGCCCTCACCTGATGCCCATGGAGCGTGTAGAGCAGCCGGCCCTCCATGAGGTCCAGAATCTTCAGGGTCGAGTCGCTGGAGGCCGTGAGCAGGTAGTTTCCGGACGGGTGGAAGGAGAGGGCATTCACCGCTGCGCTGTGCACTAGGGGAGGGACATCGGTCAGGCGCTGGCTGGGAGGCCCAGAGATGCAGCTGGAGCCTGAAGATGGGCAACCGGGGCCAACAGAGGCTCGGCACAGGGCTGGGCCAGGGTGGCCACAGCTGCAACGACGTGGGGAGCCCCACAACCAAAGAACAGGAGCGGACTCATCCAGAGCCGAGGACAGGCAGCAGGAGACACAGGGCAGGCAGGAGCCCAGGCAACAAGGCCAGAGGGATCAGGCGATTCCTCAAGCTCTCCCGCCACACGGAGCAGTCGAGCTGGAGAACGGAGTGCTCAAACTCAAACGTAATGCCCAATCTGTCTCTCACACCACTACTTAGGGGAAACCGAACAGAAAAGACAGTCCCTGAGGTGCCAGTTTGATGCCCCTGCTCTAGGAGAGTATGCGTGTGGGGCAGGCAGGCAGACGGTAAGATACACGCTCAGGAGCCCATCAGGCCTGGGTTCTAATCCCGGCCTCACCACTATTCCTCACCCTAAGGCCCTGAACCCGCACCCTGACACGCTGTGCCAGCTTCTCCTGCTGTATCACGGCACCCAGGTGCTGGGGCGCGGCAGGGAGGAGCCTGCCTGTGAGGCCTCTGTACAGAGGGAGCCCTCCGATGGGCCTCTCTGCTGTCCCACACAGCTTCCAGGTCCTGCCGCCCTACCCACTCCACAGCCCAACGTCACCTGTGACTTCCTTTCCCCAGTGGCCTGGCCCGAGCCCCACCATCCATCCTGGTGACCCTCACTCAGCGAGATCCAGCCACCCCAGCCCTGTCAGCTCCCCAGCTGAGACTTTTGCCCACCTCTTCCCCTGACCTCGAAGCTCACTGCTCAGTCACCTCCTCAAGGAAGCCCCCCGACCCCACGGGGACCACCCCCTTGAACTGCCCTCCTGAAGCGCCGTAAGTCTCCGCTGGGCGCACTCCTCACCGCCGTGTTTTACATTTCTGTGTAGCTCTGACTCATGGCCGGGTCCCCCACGAGACCCTGTGCTCCGTCAGGCAGGGGCTGTGCTGGGTCCTTGCCGCCTGGCTCAGTGCCAGGCACTGAGCAGGACTCAGAAAGCGGCTGGTGAGTGAGGGAGCCAGACCCAGGCAGGCCACATGGGGACGACAACGTGAGGACCCCCTACATCACAGCTTCTTAAAGCAGCTGCTGAAGACGACCTCGGTGCTTCATCCCCACTACCCCGGGCCAGGTGGGGGACACCAGTGGGGGTGGGGTAACCGGGGCCCACGGAATCAGAACCGCTACAAACAGAAAGACAAATTCTAAAATCAACCCCTCACCCTGGCCCTGGGAGGCCTCCAGAACCAGTGTGAGGCCAGGAAACACATCCGCCGCAGGTCAGCCTTCTGCAGAGCCCATGGGGTGGGGGAGGCCTCAGACACCAGCCCAGCTGATGTGCCAATATGCCTGCGGAGTGTGGGTACATGTTCCCAAGCACACTTAGGGGAGACAGCCAGGGCTTTACATAACACGGTATTTATGTCTGAGCACCCTCTAAGCACCAGAGCTCCAGAAGCCGGCCTCGGAGGGGCCAATGGGGTCTCCACAGAGACAGCACAGAGCCCTCACAGCCGGTCGCGCTCCCCACACTCGCGGCCGTGGTGGGGGAGGGGGAGGTCAGCATCCTCAGTGTTTACCAAGACTTGGGGCATGGAGAGCCAAAGAATAGAGTCATAGCTGACCCCATCAGGAACCGAACAGGCACCAGTCACAAGCAGTAGCAGAAAGAACATCTGTAACGCAGAGTGTGACTGCCACTACCCACATGTGGAAGGGGACACATAATGCAGACAGAAGTGGATGGAAGCCCCAGATACAGACCTTCTATAGAGTCCCCTGGGGAGGACAGGAATACAGGGACTTCTCATTTTTACTCTGCATACTTCCAGATCTTTTTTTTTTTTTTTTTTAAACCATCGGAACACAGTCACTGTGATTACACAACTGGGTGAATGATAAAAAGTGAATCCTTCCTTCCCCACAAAAGAGTGAGTCATGTCCCGCTGAGTCTACAAGCTAAGAGCTAGTGCCCTGCACTCCCAAGGGGCCCGTGATGCTCGCCAGATGGCTGGTTCACACTGGCAGGGAAGTGCGGTGGGGGGAGGGGAGCCCTGTTACCCTCAACCCCTCAGCCCCACAGCAGGACAGCTCTAAGAGGCAGCCTGCCCCCCATCTACCTCCCCAAGTCCTATCTCCCTTTGGGCTCCTTCAAATGGCATGTCTACCTCCCCAAGCCTGGAGAAGGGCACGCTATTCTCGTTTCTGCAGCCCTTGGCAGCCTGTTCTGGAATGAACGCCACCCGCCCCACCTGAGACAAAGCTGGCAGGGGAGCAGCTGGGGCAATACGGTGCATCAGGGGAGCGTGAGCTCAGGAAGCCCAGGGCTTCCCAGCACCACCAGGGAAACGGGGTCAGGATGTGGATACCACGCCAGGGCCTCCCAGCTGGGCAAGTCTACCCCAGGGAGGGAATCTCCCCCAGAGGAAGGGCACCAAAAGCCCTGCTCCACTCTAAATGACAGTGATATCCAAGGCCTCCTCGCTGGGGCAGAAACATCTGGAGCCATTTACTCCAGAAGAGGGCTCAGCTTGGGGGAGAGGATGTATTAGACACCAGGACCCATTGCCTTTCCCTCCTCATTCTCCTGCATCACCCACCAGCCCCACCAGCCTGGGGCAGCCTCTCTGGCTCTACAGAGCTGGGAGATACATTCTAGGGAAGTCGCATCCTAAGAATCATCCCTGCATGACAGTCCCCAGGTAGGCTCCCGCCATAAAGTCCTGAGCAGGGACTGGCCAAGAATAATCCACTTCTCATCAAACCCAAAGCTTGCAGGCCTTCTTCTTGCTTCCATGGCAGTGATCGGTGACAACTGATGGCAGAGCGCCATTTGGGGACAGCCATGGGCTCCTGGCTATGATCCCCCAGAGAAGAGACTCCAGCTCAAGGTCAGAGACGTACCAACATCAAGACTCTACAGGTCACCAGGAGCCAGAGAGGGTGGCACCGAGACCACTGCAGATCCTGCCCCTAAGCCCTGGGCCATAGCTGTGGGCAGCAGGTGGCCTAAGGAGAGTCCTAGGTACCCATGATCCACTCTGCCCACACAGCGCTGCCATGTACCAGCCCCCAGAAAACCTGGCCCACTGCCCAGTGGGCTCCAAACTGACCAAGGGGCCCAGAGAAGCCCCAGGTACCCAAGTCGGAGGTACCTTTCTAAGGCAGGCCACACCAGGCCGAGCCCCAGCCCACCGCCATCAAAAAAGGGCTCAGCGCCCTTCACCCAGGGTGGCTTCTCATAATGTGCAACTGGCATCAGCAGCAACTCTGGGTTGACGAGGGGCTACGGAGTCATACGATGACGGTGCCCTGATACCAGCAGGTAAGGATGCTCATAAACCCCTCTGTGGGAATGTCACATAAATGCTGGCTTAGGGACGGTGGGAAAGGGCCAGTGAGCTGGCCAGAGCAAGTGGAACAGTGCACTGGCCTCCTGACCAACCCTCTTGGTCTCAAAACGTCAAGCAAAGGCTACAGGCCTGCCCCACCAGATGCATGGCTGCCTCAACATCTTCCATGACCGGATCTGGGGTACGGCGGAGGGGCGTGTTAACAACCAGGGGACAGAGAACCTGGGACTCCGAGTTCTAACCAGAATTTCTGGAGAGGGCCGAGCCAAGCCCTCCCAGGGACCTCAGGAAGCAAACGCCTAGAATCAACACAGTGTAAGGAAGGCAGCACGGGGTGGCAGACAGAACGCCGCATTCAGGGGCCTTCCGCTGGAGACTCAGAGTCCCAGCTTCCCAGCTGCAGGACCACGGGCAAGCCTCAAACTGCCCATCTGTGAAATGCGGAGGAGCCCTGCCCTGCTAGCCCCCCGGGCCGTCACTGGATAGCGGACCTGCACGTGCCTGTGAGCCGCAAACTGCATTATGGGCTCTGGATGGGGGTTGAGGCTCAGATGTCAGAACAGCCTTCATGTGGGCTTGGAGCATATGGAGCCTAACCCACCTCCGTGGGGCCCGGCACTCCCGGGGCTCCAGCAGCCCCACCGTCTCCTTGCTGAATTGGGAAACCAGAACTGCTCCCCACAGGGACAGGCCAGAGCCAAGAAACTCGTTGCCTGAGACAAATAGTGCCAGCTGCCTGCCGTTGCCCAAATTAACTCCCGACAAGCCAGCACGGGACAGGAAGTGTCCTCACGACTCTCGACTACGGGGAAGCTGGACCCAGGCAGGCTGGGGTTGCAGACCACACACTGCAGTACCAGGAATCAAAGGGTCTCAGAAAAGCCCAACAAACTCACGTGCCCCAGGCCCACCCAGGAGTGCCTGGTACTCAGCCAGAGTCCCCAAGGAAGACACTAGATGTCACGGTAGCCTTAAAAAACTTTCCTCTGGGGGTGCCTGGGTGGCTCAGTCATTAGGCGTCTGCCTTCCGCTCAGGGCGTGATCCCGATGTTCTGGGATCAAGTCCCACATCAGGCCTCTCCGCTGGGAGACTGCTTCTTCCTCTCCCACTCCCCCTGCTTGTGTTCCCTCTCTCACTGCCTGTCTCTCTGTCAAATAAATAAATAAAATCTTAAAAAACAAAAAAACAAAAAAACCAACTTTCCTCTGGGCTTCCCAGGGGTCAGGGACCGAAGACAGCTCAGGCATCTGCTACCAGAGTGCCAGGAGTCCTTCTCGGGGAATCAGCCTCCAAAGAGACGCCCCTGCACCTCTAAGGATGAGGGAGCACCTGCTACTCAGGGGCCGGGGGAGCCTCTCAGGTAGAAGGTTCGGCCGTGGAGCTCTTACGGGGAGCCGCTAGACCTGAGCAGAACTGGCCAGGTCCCTCAAGCAGCACAAAGGGTGAGGGGTACGTGTGCCAGCCCGTGTGCTCAGATCCACCGGGCTCTCCTTGAGCGCAGAGGGTGAGAGTAGAGGCAGGGGGAGGAACTTGCTGCCCCGTGCGCCGTGCACTGGGCAGGGAGCTGAGGAAACCCGATCGTTTGCGGGACACTCTGAGCCCCCCAAAACGTCTGATCTATACTGGGGTGGCTTAGGAACAAGACACTGGGTGGCTCTGTCATAGAAGCCGAGGACAACAGCAAAAACACACTGAAATCTCTCTGCAGAGCCTGTCAGCCTCATGCACCCCGGGTCNCCCCTCAAGAGCTCCAGGGACCTCTCCAGCACCCCCCACCCTCCTCGACTGCCCTACATCACTCCCCCTCCCGATCACGCTCTTCAGGAGACTCTGCGCTCCTTCATGCCCCTGGCTCTGCCCGTCAGCCCTCCCAAACTGGGAGACGGCTCCCACCCCTCACTCTGGCTGCTTTGTGGGCCTTTCCTTCCGCGGCCCCTCAATCTCAGGGACCCAGGATATGGCCTCAGCCCTTCTCGAGCCCCTGATTCCTGGGCGCAGCTGGCCACTCAACCCCCAGCATCACCTCCTGACTCCATTCAGTCTCCAAAACCTATCCCCCTGGGCCTTATCCCTGCCCCCCCTCAGAGGCCCAGCCCTCACTCAGACATCGGGCACAAGCGGGCCACCCACCAGTCACCCAGACACACCAGCTTCCCACCCATGCAGGCTCTCAGCACTGCTGTCCTCTCAGACAGACCTTCGTTCCTCGAGCAATGGGACCAGTCCCAGCACTGCCAGCCTGGTTGCATCTTTGGGACCATGGGCCAGAGTATGGCATTCCAGGTCCTCCCCAATGGGTATCTGTTGGTGCACCCTACAAACACCAGACCCATGCTCCTGATCCATCAGAGGTGAGGCTGGACCCTCCCAGGGTCACCTAGAGATCCTCTCCCTTCAGTGTCAAGACTTATGTGGTGAAAAGAAACAGTAACGAGAAATTAAAAGAAAAAGACTTATGTGGTACAAACCACATTTCCAGTACCGTCTTATAATCCTCACATGGATCCCCATCTGTCCTGACCCTACACTCAGAGGCATCTCCCCGCACTCCTCCACACCTGCCAACCTTCCCCCAGTCAATCGTGCAGATGTGCCCAATCTCCAACCCAGGCCTGGCCCAGAGCAGAAGACAGGCCTCTATAGTCTGAAGGAGGAGAAGGAGAGGTGTGGTCCCCAAGAAGAGTAGACCCATAGCTGCTCTGTTCTAGAAGCTCTGCCTGAGGGACGCCTGGGTGGTTCAGTCGGTTAAGCATTTGCCTTTGGCTCAGATCATGATCCCAGGGTCCTGGATTGGAGTCCCACATGGGGCTCCCTGCTCAGCGGGGAGTCTGCTTCTCCCGCTGCCCCTTACCCTGCTTGTTCGCTCTATCTCTCTCTGGAAAATAACTAAAAAAAATTTTTTAATTAAATTAAATTAAATCAAAATTAAAAAACGAATAGCAGCTCTGTCTGAAACCGCGGCTGTAACAAACCCCAGGGCTCTCTGTTGAGGAAGGAACCAGTTATGCGGCTAGCCCCTGCCACCTGGTGGTGGTGTAGGGCAGTGCAGGCCAGACTCCTACTCCAGGATCTCCAGGACCCCCGACTTGGCAACAGGGGCATCATGAACACAGTACCTGGTTCCTGCTTGTGCCAGGAGCTCTCTAAGCTCTTGACACAGACCAACTCATTACCCTCCCAACACCATCTGTGAGGGAGGCCCTATCACTGTCCCGGGGGGCCCAGAGGAGTCAAGTGACCTGACAAGTAGGAATGCTGAGGCTGGCCGCGGAGCCCACCCGCCACCATGTGCTTATTAATTTTTAAGACCAGGAGCCTCTCCCTCTTCTTGGGAGATATGCTTGCCTTGGTTACCTCAAGAAAGTGCTGTCCTCAACATCTGAGAATCAGCTAGGAAGGGCTCGTAGGGGGTGGAAAGGAGAGCTCCGAACCTCAAGCCCCAAACCTTCGTCAGACACATGCTTCCCATTTTCAGGTGTGAATTCTGAAACGTAGCCCATGGACTTCAAACTTTGTCCCAAGTCAACGACCACAGCTCTTCAAACAACTCTAGCTCTACCCCACCCCCATCTCAGCCCCAGGCCCACCCACCGTTTTGTCCCTTGCACAACTCCTAGTTCCTCCTGTGGCCCCTCACCAGCCTCCCTCCCTAGCCCCATCCCCACAACTCAGGTGGCTCATGGCCCTGCCCAGTCACACCGGCTCTCAAGACAGTTCCATCCTCCAGTACCCTCAGCTAGGTCATCCTAATCACACCCAAGTCTGTCCCTACCCCACCTCCTGGCTGGAGCCTGACACGGCCCATGTTGACTGCCTGCCACTCTGCCCTCCAAGGGCTACCATTAGATCAGGGGACACAGCCCCAGGGCTGCCTCCTGAGCGTGGTCTCTAGCCGAAGTTGACCCTCCATATGGTTCATGGCTCCATATCTATGGAGGACACCATGAGGCCAGAGGTGGCCAAGGTCCCACAAACACTGACTTCCTTTGACCTGCCCCCTTCGCCCTAGCCCTGGAGGCAAGTAGCACGGGCAGCCCCTGAGAAGGAGCCCTTGAGCAGAGCGCTGCCCAGAGGTCCACTGTGAGCTCCTCGTGTCGCCCTGCAGTACATGAGACTCTGCTGGCTCATGAACAGCCACTAAAGGGCTTGGTGGATGCCAGAGTGCCAGGATCCCCCTCCAGGCCAGTGTTCTGAGCCAGCACAGCCACAACACAGACTACCGGCCGCTGGAGGTCCCAACAGGCCCCGGAGTCCTCCCCACTGACTGGGGCTGTCCTCAGGCCCACTTCAGCACCATGGCAACGAGCCCGCCACCTGCTCCCGCCCAGTCCCACCACGGCCACTCATGGACACTCACGCTGATAGTGCTGCAAGAGCCGGTGCGTCCGCACGTCCCACACCTTCACCGTGTTGTCCATGCCCGCGGCGGCGATGCACGTGCCACTGGGGTGGAAGTCCACAGAGGTGACAAAGCTGGAAAGACAGGGGCCACCACATGCTAGAGGAGGATTGTCCTGGCTCAGAACAGACCCCCAAACATCCAGCCCTTTCCCATCCCCGCACATCTGCTCAGGCTGTTCCCCAAACCCGGAAGACCTCCCTCCTGCCCCGTTTCTTTACCAGATGGCCAAGGGATAGCAAAGAGAGGGTGAGAACAGCAGCTAGCAGTGACCAGAAGTGGACTCACCAGGGAGCAAATCCCAGCAGCCACTTCTAAATACAAGTAGAGAAAGTGGTCTTCCGCCCAAAGGCCAGCTGACAGCTCAGGATGGTCAGAGTCAGAGCTGGGGCCCTCAACAAAGCCGGAGATAGGGCAGGCCCTCCCTGCTGAGGCCCCGCCCCAAAGAGCCAGAAGGGCCCCGAGGCCGTGCTGGTGGACCTATCTCCGGAAGACAGGCCAAGGGCCCCCAATATCCCCACATGTGACACACAGGCTGGCATCATGGCCAGCTGCAGGAAGAGCCTTTTCCTGGGGCTCCCAGTCCACCTGAGGAGGGCAGAAGCTGGGGTTCATTGAGGAGACCAGAACAGGTGAGGCCCTGCTCCCATGCAGGCTCCTCCCTCCCCCGATGATGCGGCACAATGGGAACCGCCACCAAGAACTTACAAGAACCGGACAAGCCTTTCATTTATAAACCCATCACCATAGGTAACACACTAACATGATCTGGGGAGGTGCGGGGTCACCTTCTTTCAGACAGACAAGCCACAATTCTGAGAACTGGGAAGCGAAGGGAAAAGAGAGGCCCCAAGAATCACATGCTTTAAAGTTGAGCACCCGTTCTTTGTGGGGATGGCAATGAGGCTGAACCTCCCACTCACACAGGAAAAAATTCAGAGACAGAGAGCAGCAGAGACGTGGCCCCACATAAGGCCCCTGAGGCCCCTTCACACCTAGGCCCATGATTTCATGAGCACCTGCAGGAGGAGGACAGGGTCCGGTGACTTACCCGCCGTGCTCACAGTAAGAGTGGACGCACTCCCGGCTCGTCTTGTCCCACAGCTTGACAGTCTTGTCATCGCTGGCAGACACAATGAGCCGACCGTCGGGGGAGAACCTGAACAGGCAGGGCACAAGTCACACCACCACCGTGGGCGTTGCACACTGTCCTCCACGGCCCTCTCCCTGCACTGCCCACCACCTGATCCCACAACCAGCCAAAGCGACGTGCCCTGCTCTGACCCTGCGTGATCCTGAGCAAGTGGCTTTCTCTCTGTGAGAAGGGTAAGAATAGTACCTACCTCATGTGGAGCAGGGAGCAGCGTCGGGTGCACAAGGCCCCCAGCACTGCACATGGCACGTGGCAAAGTGAGTGCTGACTGCTGATGCTATTAGCATGAAGGCGGCCCAAAGTCACCATCAGCATCATTGTCCTGTTCCCAGGTCCCCCGAGTCCACATTTGACTCTGAGAACCACTGACCAACAAAAAGGTGTGGAGGTCCTGGGGACCCACCACCAAAGGCTGGCGTAGGCTCCACCCTGGTTTGCTGGCCTGGCCCCTCCTATTCTCAGGAGCCCAATGGTGAGGCCTCTCCGAGCAATCAGGGACCTCCCAGGACACTGGAGCCCTAGAGAACAAGTAACTTGCATGGGGTCCCCAGAAGAACACCGTGATAGCCCCCGACCTCTGACTCTCATGGTTTTCCAGTGTCCCCATACCTCCCGACCTCTTCCTCTAGAGCACAGAGATCTCTGGAGAAAGGATCAGAATAGCTGAAAGTAGGTATATTTGTGTCCACAATCCTTGGACCCTGAAAGGTCCTTTGGGTCACCTGGCCCCTATCCCCACAGCACTGGGAGAGCCAGCCTCCAGACCAGCCTTCTCAGAAGCCTCGACCCCCACCTGGCAGCTTGAGCAAAATCACCTTCTGAGAGGTAGACTCAGTTTCAAACCCCAGCTCTGCCACTAACCCAGTGAGCACCCAGCGGCAAGATACCACACTGTTCTGAGCCTCGGTGTCCTCATCTGCAAAATCGGAATGACATTTAGTCTAGCCATGCTGCCTGCCATGAAGTGAAAAGAAATCCTAGAGTGGTAGTAGCGACATCATCTTGTCACGATTACTCCTGAACAGCCCCCGCTGACTTGCTTCCGGCCACATCAGCCTGGATGTCAGGGGCTCAATCGTGGCTGGCAATGAACTCGCTTGCTTGCCATGTAGGAGCTAGAAGCTCCTCACCAATTTACAATGTGACAGTTTCTTTGCTCCCACTTCACAGATAGGGAAAGCTGAGGCTCAGGAATATGAAAGAGTAGCTAGCTTGCCCAAGGTCATGCTCCTGGCGCCTGGCAGCGCCTCGGTGCCCCTCAAGCCCCAGGTCCCTCCAAGGGCCCAGGGGCAGGACGAAGCTCACCTGGCACAGCGGACCCAGTTGATGTGCTGGCTCAGGGAGAACAGGAATTTCTGGCGATGAGTTGACCACACCTTAACTGTTTTGTCGTCAGAGGCCGTCACAAAAGACTGGCCGTCACTGCAGAAGTGGACGCTCCTCACTGTGGCCGTGTGGGCCCGAAACACGGTAGACTCGCCTTTGCTGCAGGGACAGGTATTCCAACTCAGGAGACCCGTAGCGGCGATGGGAGGGCCCGTGAGTACATCAACGCGCTCCCCGCCCCTCAGGGGCCCCTCCCGACATCAGCGTAGGCCTGCCACTCCAGCCCCCCACAAGGAAAGCCAGAACCAGCACCCACCCTGCCCATGTGTGAGCAGCATCGGATGGGAGCCCTTCTGGGATGGCTGCAGTAAGCCCAGAATCCCTCTCCCGACCCTAAGGGGAGGGCCCCAACTGGAGCCCCAGCTTCTGATGGCACCTCTTCAGATGTCCCACCATGACAAGTCCAGAGCCAGGATGGGGACCTGAGGGGGGACAGCTCTGACACCGGGGCCCCAGGCTCAGACAAGTCCTTCAAAGTCTGTAACTCACACATTGGGTATCCAGATCCGGACAGTCTTGTCTCGGGAGCCTGAGGCCAGCAGGTGTCCCGAAGGGGAGAAGTTCACACAGGTGACAGCATCCTTGTGGCCCGCAAAGCGGTAGGCGCGTGACTGGGGCTTCATGTGCCACACCATGAGGCATGAGTCCATGGAGCCACTGGCTGAGAAAGTAGGGATGCTGTGACCCTCAGCTCTAGCGGGCCTTGAGTCTCCAGCAAGACGATGGGGTAAGGGGACAGGAGACAGACCACACTTCCAGCGACTGCTGAGTTGGGGTTTGGAGCATGGATGGGCTGTCAGCTCTCCGAGCAGCAGGCTCACGTGGGAGCCAGACCCAAGAGATGCCCTTCACATGCCAGCCCTGGGCTGAAACCCTGTGGGCCTCTGAGAAAACCTCATCCCCGTGGGGTCCCCCACCCCCCATAGTCACATCCTAAGGGCACTAGAGAGCAAGTCCTCCCAGCCCAACCCAATGGGACTTTTACCATTGAGAGGGCCCAAGTCAATCAGAAACCTAGAGATCCCCGAGACAGATCCAATGATTTCAGTTCGCTCTTTATCTACAGTGACCAGTAGCCTCTGGCAGGGGACCATGACTATGGGATGAAGGGACAGCCTTGTCCCTAGAAACAAGAAAGCTGTGTAGGAGCCCCCAAGCGACCAAGGCGCAGGTGTACTCAGCTGCTGCACAAGGACAGCAATAGGAGGGGAGTATGAGCCATTGTTTAGGGCCATTCCACCAGCCAGACCCAAGAGATGGGCGGGGTAGCTGCAGTGAAAAGCCCAGACCCTGGGCCCACCCTCCAAGGTTACGTGCCCTTGGCAAGGCCCCCAAACTCTCTGAGTCTCGCACTCTGCGTGTAGAACGTACATGCCCAGCACGCAGACAGCTGGCCAGCTGAAGCAAGGTGCAGGTCTAGACAAAGCCCCTGGGTCCCCACTGTGCCCTATGCCCCCCACACCACACCTCCCAGCTGGAGACTCAGCCTTCTCAGCTCATAACCTAGTGCCTAGGAAAAGATGCCTCCTCTCACCCAGCTGCTTTGTGTTGAGACTGAAGTCCACACAGGTAACTGCATCTCGGTGGCCCTTAAAATGCCTCTCCAGCGAGGGGTCCTCCTGCGGGAGAGCCAGGGTCAAATGTGTGAAACTTCAATGAAGAAGGGGCTTCCCCAGGGCCAAGACTCTTCCTAAAACAGCCAGGAGGGTTCAAAAATGCTCAAGGCATGATCTTGTATATAGACAATCCTAAGGAATTCACTAAAAAACTATTAGAGCTAATAAACCAGTTAAGCGAGGTTGCAAGATCAACATATAAAAATCTATTATGGGGCGCCTGGGTGGCTCCAATGGTTGGACGTCTGCCTTCGGCTCAGGTCACGATTTCCAGGTCCTGGGACTGAGCCCCATGTCAGGCTCCCTGCTTAGCTGGGAGTCTGCTTCTCCCTCTCCCTCTGCCTGCCTCTCCCCCTGCTTATGTTCTCTCTCAAGTGAATAAATAAAATCTTAAAAACAAATAAATAAATAAATAAAAATCTATTGTACTTCTGCACACCAGCAATGCACAATCTGAAGAATGATAACAATTCCATTTATGACACATGAAAAAGAATAAATACTTAGAAATAATTCAATAAGAGGGGTGCCTGGCTGGCTCAGTCAGTAGAGCGTGTGACTCTTGATCTCGGGTTTTGAGTTTGAGCCTCAAGTTGGGTGCAGAGATTACTTAAAAATAAAATCTTTTGGGGTGCCTGGGTGGCTCAGTTGGCTAAACATCTGCGTTCAGCTCAGGTTATGATCCCAGGGTCCTGGGATTGAGCTCCATGCCGGGCTCTCTGCTCAGCGGGGAGCCTGCTTCACCCCCTCCCTCTGCCTGCCGCTCTGCCTGCTTGTGCTCGCTCTGTCAAATAAATAAATAAAACCTTAAAAAATTAAATTAAATTAAAATTAAAAAATAATAAAATCTTAAAAAAAAGGAATTTAACAAGAAAAGTGAAGGCTTATACAGTGAAAACTACAAAACACTACTGAAAGAAATTTTAAAAGACCTAAGTAGATAGAAAAATATCCATGCTCATAGTTTGGAAAATTGAATTTTGTTAAAATGCAATACTCCCCAAATTGAGCTACAGATTCAACACAGTCCCTATCAAAATCTCAGGTGCCACTTTTTGCACAAATTGACAAGCTGATCTTAAAATTCACATGAAAATGTGAGACAGCCAGAATAGACAAAATAATCTTGACCAAAAAAATGAATAAACAGTTGCTATAGAAAAAATTCCACTGTTCCTCAAAAAGTTAAACATAGAGTTATCAAATGACCCTGCCCACCATTCTAGGTAAATGCCCCAAAGAACTGAAAGCACGTTCACACCAAAAGTTGTACACACACGTTCATAGCAGTATTACTCATAGTAGCCAAAAAGTGGACAAACGTAAATGTCCATCAACAGCTGAATGGATAAACAAAGTGTGGTCGCTCCATACAGCAGAGTATTATTCAGCAGTACAGAGGAAGGAAGTACTGATACATGCTAAAACATGGATGAACCTGGAACACATGTTAAGTGAAAGATGGCAGACGCAAAAGGCCACATTTTGTCTGAGTCCACTTCTATGAAATGTCCAGAATAGGCAAGTCTATAGAGACCGAAATTAGATTAGTGTGGAGAAGGGGAGTGACTGTTTAATGGGTACAGATTTCTCTTTGGGGTGACAAAAATGTTTTGGAATTAAACAGTGACGATCAATGGACAACACCATGAATGTACTAAACACCGATAAATGTTATATTTTAGAAGGGTGAATTTTATGGTATGTGAATATTACAATAAAGCAATTTTTCTAAAAGAATCAAGGAGAGAAAAATGGAGGCCTTTCAGCAACCCCCATCTTGGGAATCAGATTCTGTACCCTCAATCTCACTGTGGACTGGCCAATGAACCCAAAGGTCAGCCTGGACAGGCCCCAAGGGGCAGGGCCACCATCTCTACTGCGCCCAACAACGTCAATGAAGCATTAGTTCAGGACACAGCTTAGGAAGGCGGAAAAAATATTGCAGAGACTCTCTCCACCCAACAGCAGCTTGTCTTTGTGCTTGAACAGTTCTAGCCCTGCCATGCAAACATCTGCCCCTACCCCAAATATCAGAAACCTCAAAGAAGCATTTTGGGCGCACCAGGGAGCCCAGCAAAACCTCCTCTTGGGAAAAAATGTCGTTGGGGCAGAGTAAGACTATTGCCACCCGCCAGGCCTGTAACCAGAACAAAGGCCCCCACGGCCCTGTGCCCAGCTCCACCCCCAATACACCTGCCTGAGTCTCCCTTTCAACAAGAAAGGGAGTGGCAGCTGGGGGAGGGCCCCCAACAGAGCAGCAACTGCCTCACCAGAACCTCTTGGGAGAACAAGTGTAAGATAATGCCCACCTCTAGGCTCAATAGGCAGAGGGAAGTTCAGTTCCACCTCTAACCAGGGGGCCCCTAAAACCTCCCAACATCCTTCCCACCTCCTAACCCCAACGGGCTCTGTGGTTCCTCACCTCCCCCAAAGGTGGTTTATATATGGAAGGAAGTGGGGAGGGACTTATGGGAGGGGCTAGATTAGGGGTCAAAAAGCCTGGATCTTAAATCTGGGCCCTCTGCTCAAGTCCCCACATGACAACAAGCACCACCCAGCCTTCCTGCCTCTCAACCCAGCCCAAAGGCCAGACATGTTTAAACAACCTCTCAAAAAGAGGGGTCTGGAGGAAGCTGGGACTCAGGGCTCCCGGTCCAGATCACACTGCAGACCTGGGCTGTCCCGTCCGAGCAGGGTGTTCGCTCAACAAGCCCCTATCCAGCCACCCACTGCTCAGGATGGTGAGACTGAGGCCCGGGAAGCCCGGAGCTGGCCTCCGGCCCGATCTCTGGTCGAAACGTACTAGTGCTACTGTCTCCTCCGCTAGGATGCAAATCCGGGGAGCAGGGACTCGTTGGTCCGCCCCAGTAGACCGCAAAGGGTCCGGCACTCAGGAGGTGCTCACTACGTGTCCCGACCCAGCGCCCCCCTGCACCGACGGTAAATGGGCCGGAGAAGACTGGCTCGGAACCCGGCGTCCCACTCGCCCCCTCACAGCCATCGCCCCGGCCAGGCGCCCACAGTCCCAGCGGGGAGACTAAGGCCGGGCAACCACCGCCGGCAAGAACTTACAGGACAAGGTGCAGCCATGGCGGGCCGGGGGCGCCCAAGGCGCCGAAGAAGGCAGCGTCGGCCGTTGCGGCCCTTTCAGTTTCCGCGCCCCCAACCGCCGCCAATAGCAACGCGGGTCGCGTCGCCACGCCCCGCCCACGGCGATTAAAGGAGACGCAGCGCCTCGGCTTTTGGTCCCACGGCCGGAAGCAGCGCCCTGTGGCCCGTTCCACAGCCTCCGCACGCAGCCCCGCTAGGTCAACAGCCCACGGACGCCGCCGCCAAAGATCTCCGTCCACTGTCACTAATCCCCTGAGAAATCACAAACCCAGGATGAGGGATTCACTCCACCGGCCCGTAGCTCGGTTTACGAGACGACGAGCACAGCCTTCTGGGAAATACAGTTTCAAGACGGCCGTCACCTTGAGTCTGCAGAAAAGTGGAACTACTTTTCCCAAGATACCTTGAGGGCGGGCCGGGAATAACCACCGGTAGGAAAGGCTTCAAGGATCCCGGAAGTGGAGGACACGTGGGTCATTGTATTTGAGTCGTCTTAAAGGGCCCTTGAAACCAGCATTCGCCCAATACCGTAAGGGCTAGTTAGTCGCCCCTCAGAGATCCTTTAAATGGTTCGCTCCTCCGAACTTAAAACAAGTGTCGATTCAAAAGAACACCAGTCACTTGGAATCAGATCTATGGAATTCTCCATGGGTGGAGAGACCTAGGTTCTATTCTGTTATTGTCCTGCCTCCTTGTGTGGCCTGTGTCCTTGGGGAAAAAAATACCTTTGCCCGGGCCTCAGTTTACCCATTTGTAATATGAGGGAGTGTGATGAAGCTTGGCCCTCTCCAGAGCCCTCAGCCCTGAGAAGCGGTTATGAATTACATGTTTAAAAGAGAAGGAGACATTTCTAGATATGTCTCCTGAGGCAAGGGAGACAAAAGCAAAATTAAACTAGTGGGACTATATCAAGTTAGAAAGCATCTACACAGCAAAGAAAATAATTAACAAAGCCAGAAGACAATCTACTGAATGGGAGAAGACATTTGCAAATAAAAGGTTAGTGTCCAAAATATATTAGGAACTTATACAACTCAGCACCAAAACTTCAAATAATCCAATTAAAATAGGCAGAAGACATGGGCATTTCTCCAGAGAAGACATCCAGATGGCCAAGAGACACATGAAAAGATGCTCAACATCACTCATCGTCAGGGAAATGCAAATTAAAGCCACAATGAGATACCACCTCACAGCTATCAGAATGGCTAAAATCAAAAACACAAGAAACATGTGTTGGAAAGGATGCAGAGAAGGAACCTTCATGCACTCTTATTGGGAATGCAAACTGATGCAGCCACTGTGGAAAACAGCATGAAGTTTCCTCAAAAAATTAAAAATAGAGCTACCATATGATGTAGTAATTCCACTACGGGTATTTACCCGAAGAATAGGAAAACACTAATTCAAAAAGCTATATGCCCAGAGGGGAGAGTGGTGGGGGATTGGGATAGGCCGGTAATGGGTATTAAGGAGGGCACATATTGCATGGTGCACTGGGTGTTATATGCAAATAATGAATCATGGAACATTGCATCAAAAACTGGGGATGTACTGTATGGTGGCTAATATAACAAAATAAAAATTATTTAAAAAATGGGGTGCCTGGGTGGCGCAGTCGTTAAGCATCTGCCTTCGGCTCAGGGCATGATCCCAGCGTTCTGGGATCGAGTCCCACATCAGGCTCCTCCGCTGGGAGACTGCTTCTTCCTCTCCCACTCCCCCTGCTTGTGTTCCCTCTCTCGCTGGTTGTCTCTCGCTCTGCTAAATAAATAAATAAAATCTTTTTAAAAAATTATTTAAAAAAAAGTTATATGCCCCCCATGTTTATTGCAACATTATTTACAATAGCTAAATTATGGAAGCAACCCAAATATTCATCAGTAGATGAATGGATAAAGAAGATATGGGGTGTGTGTGTGTGTGTGTGTGTGTGTGTGTGTGTGTGTGTGTATAATGAAATATTACTCGGCCATAAAAAAGAAAGAAATCTTGCAAATTCCAACAACACGGGTGGATCTAGAGAGTATAATGCTAAGTGAAATAAGTCAGACAGAGAAAGACAAATACCGTATGATTTCACTCATATATGGAATTTAAGAGGCAAATGAACAAAGAAAAAAGAGACAAACCAAAAAAACAGATTCTTAACTATATAGAGAACAAACTTATGGTTACCTGAGAGGAGGTGGGTGGGGAGATGGGTGAAACAGGTAAAGGGGATCAAGAGTACACTTACCATGATAGCACCGCATAATGTATAGACTTGTTGAATCATAGTATTATACATCTGAAACTAATACAACACTGTATGTTAACTATACTGGCATTAAAATAAAAAATAAAAGAAAATAAATTAAAAAGGAGATATGCTAAGGGCCTGGCCACCAGAGGCCATCCCTGCTCACTTTATGCTGTCGGAGTGTCCAGGCTGTCCTTGTCCAGACCTTTTACCCTGTCTCCGGGCATCTTCCCAACCTGGATCTGACCTGGACCGGATGTTTTGCAATATTCAGGAACCTTCTGTCACCTCCCTGGACAGGCCAGTTTGGCCAGACTCCAACACCGATTAGGATCTGGCCAGGCCTGGAGGTTTCTCACTACATCCTGAAACCAAAGATGGTGTCTCCGTGGACCTCCAAACCAGAGCAGATTCAGAACCTGGCACAGGTGGGTAGCGGGCATGTAGAGGACTGGGTCTCTCCTTCGGACCTGGAAAGTCTGGGGCCAGACAGAAGAAATGGATACATTTAATCCCAGCTTCACTGTGATTTGGCATAGAATTGTTTTTTTTACATTACAAATGTTCAGACTCATTTAACTCAGACACCGAAATTCTCCTTAAAACAATAAGTATTGTACCATTCACACACCCCAAAATTGTTCAACACTCTTCAAAGGATGACTTTCAAGTCTTCCCACCAACATTCACGACTTACTCAGCAATTCTTTTGCCTGCTGTCCAAACACTTAAAGTGAATAAGTAGGAAGAAAAAAAATTAAAGACAGAAAAATCTATCCATTGAATTTAGAGTTCTTTTATTGTTGTTATCGGTAGTGCTTTTGGTTTTGTTTTGTTGTTTTGTTTTGTTCGTGTAATTTTAGCTATAGAACATCCCTGGTCTATGGGCGCTCATAATCTACAAAACTGAATTTACAGAAAGCCTTCTGTAAAATGATTTTCAAATGTCAAGCTGGCTCAAAGTAACAGGCTCTAAAAGATTTTACTCATTCTCCCGACTCCTTCCAGATCCCACCATCTTCTATCCTTTCCCACTGGAAGAGGAGCTGGGGATGCCCCACCCACTCTTGCTCATTTATTCTCCAAAAATTGCAACACCACATTCTGCCAACAGCACGGAGACAAGCCATGATCCACCACTGACACAACCTGCATAAACCAAGATTGGTGCCTCCACCTTCTGACTGAGCAGCCCCTACCCTGTGCCACCTCCATCAGACTGGACTCCATTTCTACCTAAGTCCCCTATGTTGGGGATAAGTATGCTCAATGTTGGAGGAGCCAACATTGCTGGCCTCCATGTTGGGGGACCTCCATGTTGAGGGGGGCTGGAAGAGTGCTCCTCTTTCAAGCCCCCTCGTGACAGGAATGTTTCTATCCTGATATAAAGCCCATAGGTAGGCACCCCTGCAAGAGATTCTCCCCCCGTCATCACTCCTAGACCCCCTGCCCAAGAGCCAATGCCACCTCAGGGTGAGGCAGAGAAAGGAGGAAAGGCAGGGATCACACCCACCCACATAGTCCAATCCGCCCTGCGCCTGGAAAGCCCCATCAGTTCTATCACTCAGCCCTGCACAGTGGCCTGGGCTTGAAACTCTGAGCATGGCAGCTCAGGGCTTGTCCCTCAGGGCTTGTCCCAGCGTCAGACACATCTTGGGAGGAGCCCAGGCCCTGCCGCCTCTAAGCTGGGTGATCCAGCAGGAGTCACGCCATATCCCTGAGTCCCCATGTCCTTGATTATAGAATAATCATAACATATCTGCCACAATGGGGGAGGGGGGATTCCATAAGCCATTGATTAATGTCAGACCTTGACACTGAGCTGCCACTTAATACATTTTTTTTAATATGACCTCAGTCACATCACGTACCCCCTCTGCTCCAACCATCTAGCTGATACCTCTCCGCCTCTGCTCCCACCTCTCCCCACTGGGCTGCCTCTGCTCTAGCCACATTGGCCTTCTTGCTGTTCCTTGAATAAGAATGTGCCAGGCACACTCCCATCTCAGGACTTTTGCACTGGCTACTCTCCCTGTGTCCACTTGGCTCAACCTATCGCTCCCATCAGGACTTTGTTCATATGTCACCTTCTCAGTGTGGCTTTCCCTGGCTACCCTACTTAAAACGCCAACTCACCTTCCCTCTCCCTGCTTTATTTTTCACCAGTGACTTTGCCCTCTGACACACTGGACTTCTTGGGTTGTTTTCTTCTCCCCTCTTAGAACATCAGCTCCAGGGAAAGGATGTGACTATATTCCTGCACCTCGCACAGGGCCCGGACAGAGTGGGCTCACAGTAAATTTTTGCCAATGAAACAAATGAATCATGACAAGATTGCTCATAGATGGTTATAGAACCTGTGAAGGGCAGGACTGGTTCTCAGTGGGAGAGACGGGGAAGGGATTAGGGTAATCAGGAAAAGCTTCTCTGTGGGGGCAGGAAAACCTGAGCTTTAGAGCACAAATGGGGCTTAGGTAGATGGGGGGGGGGACAATTCCAGTTCAGGGAACAGCCTAGCGAAAGTCTGGTGGCAGGATTGAGTGTGGGGTATCTGGAGAGCAGGGATAAAGCAGGTGGGCTCAGAAGTGAGGCTAGATTATAAGGTCACAAACATTGACAAGAATCGTGGGGATTGGGCTCAATGGGTCGGGGGGCCTGCCACGTGTCTCCTCCCAGGGCTGAGGGAAGCCAAAGAAACCTCTCACAGATGAAGCTATGATATCAGGACTGCCTATTGTGGGAGTGATGCCCGCAGGTGGGAAGTCTCATTGCAATTCTGGGCCTCAGTCCTACCCACTGTGGAAATGGTGTTCCCTGCAGGCCAAACTTCTCTAAAAACAGGCCATACCCCAAGCAGGGAGGAGTCTAAGGGGCCACAAGCCTTTATCCTTGCTCAGCCCTGCTCCTCCATCCAACAGCATTGGCCACCCTGGTAAAAAACCCACACTGGTGGGAACACAGGGGAGTCCCTCTGGGTGAGCGTCCACCTTGAGCCTGTCCTTCCATATCGCAAACAGTGAACGGCATGGCTAGAGTGGCTATGGCAATTCCTGGGGCAGTGATGTCCGTGAACCTGGGACCTGTTTCCAGGAGGTGTGAAGAAACAGAGCTGGTTGGCAGCCACACTGCACCATCCACTCAAGTCAGATGGCGAAGCCTCTGTGTGCTGGGTCCTTCTACCCACATCCATGAGCATGACCAATGCCCTCCCTCCCATAACCGCAGGCAACCCCTTGGGAAATGCTGGGCCTCCGTTTCACATTGTCCAGGAAAAAGGCAAGAGGCCAGAAAAGCCCAGCTGGGATAGAACAAATCCCGCAAAGCTGAGGCCCACTGACCTTGGCTCTCTACAAGGAGGGCTGGGGTGGGGTGCAAAGGCTGTAAAGGGTCTGAACTCAAACCTGAGAACCTTCCTGGTAGATAAGGAAGACAGGGCTTCAGAGCAGCAATATGGTGGAGGCAGCACCAGTGTCTTAAGAGTTCCATTGGGCCAAGGCTGCTCTAAACCCGAGGGACCAAGAGAACTTTCTATGATGATGGGAATGTTCTATATCTACACCACCTAATACAGTAGCCCTTGGTTACATATGACTATCAAACACGTGAAATGTGGCTACTGTGCCTAAAGAACTGAATTTTAAATTGTCTTTCATTTTCATTAATTTCAATGTAACAGCCATATGTGCCTAGTGGCCACAGTATTGGACAGCACGGCCCTAGACTGTGAATTGGCTCTGAGGTCTTAGGCAAGTCACAGAGCCTCTCGGACTTCAGTCTTCTGGTGAGGCTGTGAGCAACATAGACCCGGTCCACAGTAGCCAAGGTAACTCTTTGTCCCTATGCCCCATTGCCCAGCTGTAGGGGAGAAGGCAGGGAATCCGGTAGGGTGGTTGAAGTTACAAGCCCAACCCCGGGGACGTGGAGCAACACAGTAGGATGCAGGCCACTACCCCTTAGGCCCCATAGCAGGACTTTGCTGGCTGGCCCCCAGAGTATTTAGAGTGAGAAGATGAGACCAGGGGCCTGAGAATCAGAGGATAATTGGATTTCCCTCCTCCAGGGAATCCTCAACTGTGTTACAGTGGTCCACCCCAGAAGGGGGGTCAGCAGAAAAGTAACTGACAACTTTAACTTACCACAGAGTCACTCTATACCAAATGTCAATGAAGTCTTAGTCCCAACTCCAGGAGCGATGCAGCATTTTGCCCATTTTACTGATGGAGAAACTGAGGCACAAAGTTAGTAAGTGGGGAGCCAGGATGAGAACCCAAGAACTAAGAACCCTTAAATAGCTCAGGCCCCAGTAGAACTAGAAAGGGCCTCAAGACTTGCACTCCCAGGTGCCTGGGTGGCTCAATCCGTTGTTGTCCGATGTGATTTCAGCTCAGGTCAGGATCTCAGGGTCATGAGATCGAACCCCACGTCAGGCTCTGTGCTGGGCATGAGTCTGCTTGAGAGTCTCTCTCTCCCTCTCCCTCTGCCCCTCCCCCAACAGCAGAGATGGGGACTCAAAGTGTCCCAAAGTGGCCAACTGCACACTAGAAAGTCCTTTGTTGTCTTGTATCTTATCTTAAATAGGCAAGTAACTGTAACCTCTACTTCTCTTTTAGTATCTTTTTAATATAAAATAAATGTTTTGATGATGGACCAGTTAACTCCAAGTCATGACGATACACAGCAATACGCCCCCGGGTACCCTGCGGTTTCATGCTCCCCCTCCACCACCCACCAGTGAGAAGCAGGCTGTAGAAGAGTCTCTCAGCTGGTCGTCAAATGGGAGGAGCCTGCTCCTAGGGCCTAGGGCTCCTTCCAGAATCCAGGGTGCAGCTGGTTTAAATGTCTATTCCTCAGCCAGCTATTGAGCCTGACCCCTCAGGTCTGGGTAATTCTTATGTGATGGTCCTGGTACTTCATCAAGAAGCCCTGGGCAGGGGCACCTGGGTGGCACAGCGGTTAAGCATCTGCCTTCGGCTCAGGGCGTGATCCCGGAGTTATGGGATCGAGCCCCACATTAGGCTCCTTTGCTATGAGCCTGCTTCTTCCTCTCCCACTCCCCCTGCTTGCATTCCCTCTCTAGCTGGCTGTCTATTTCTGTCAAATAAATAAATAAAATCTTTAAAAAAAAAAAAAAAGCAGCAGCCCTGGGCACAGTGGGGGCCTGGACAGCCCTGCTCTGCCCCCAGGGGGAGCTCTCACCCACCTCTGATGCTCTGGCCAGGCACCCAAGACTAGACAAGTCTCAACTCTGACCCTAACTTGTGCTGTGGTCCCATCTCAGGCCTCAGCTTCCCCATTGTCCAATAAGGATATCCATAGGGGACTTCAAAAGCCCTTCTGGGGGGCGCCTGGGTGGCTCAGTCGTTAAACGTCTGCCTTCGGCTCAGGTCATGATCCCAGGGTCCTGGGATCGAGCCCCACATCAGGCTCCCTGCTTAGTGGGGAGCCTAATTCTCCCTCTCCCTGAGCCTGCCGCTCCTCCTGCTTGTGCTCTCTCGATCTTTCTCTCTCTCTCTTTCTCTGTCAAATAAACAAATAAGATATTTTAAAAATAAATAAATAAATAAAGCCCTTCCAGTCTCAGTAGGTGTATGTGGCTAGGCAGACTTCCTGAGGCGAGGGGCCTAGTCAGGCCTCCTTTGTCCCCCTTCCTCATTGTGCCACACTGGCCTCCAACACTCCAAGCTCAGGTTCAGCCTTCGCACTGGCTGTTCCCTCTGCCCGACCTGCCCTTCGCTGGGTTCCTGGCTTGTCTCAGGCCTGGACCTTCAGGCGTCAGCCTGAATGTGAACTCCTCAGAGACACCTCTTCTGGCTCTCTCCTGCCTCTGTCTTCCTCGTGCTTGTGTGCCACTGCTTTCTCATGCATCTACCCTGGACTGTGAGCTTCAGGAGAGCAGGAACCCCCTCTGCTGGTCACGGGGGGGGGGGGGGTGCTGGGCACTCATCCCTGGCCTGACACAGGGAAAGGTCACCCAGACTTTGACAGTTCCATCCCTGGGGTCACTGGGCCTGAGGAACACAAGGAAATCCCTTCAAGAAATCCAGTGGTGCTCGGACTCAGGGAGGGGCTTTCTATTGGTTTGGGAAGGAGGCAATTCAATTCTACAAGCATCTGTGACATGCCCGCTGTGTGCCTAGCCCTATCCTGGCATCACTGCATTATGGAGGGTCAGGAATATAGCACCCCCCGTGCCTGGCTCCTCGGGGGAGTCAGAGAGGGAAGGAGCCATGAAGCAGGCTGAGCCCTGTGAGTGTCCTCCCAGGGGTTCCAGCTCAGCACGGGCGGGGTGGGGCGTTGCCCTCTGTTGACAAGATGGGGGGCTTCCAGGAGGAGGCATGTGGGGAAGTGGACTTGAAGAACAAGCAGGTCTTCTACAGAGCAATGGCATCCCAGGCCCCAGAAGGGGAAGGTATGGGTTGGAAGAGATACACAGCTCCTCCAGGCTGAGGTGGGCACTGACAGGCCTGCCGGGTGTGGACTCCCCTCCACTGTCTAGCTGACCACCCAGCTGCTCCTGTGCTCTTGAGGATGGGCCCCTCCTATCCCAGCTGCCAGGAGCCAAAAGGTTTATCCAAGTGACAAAGGCTTCCTGTGGTGAGTCATCCTTGAGCCCCAGGTAAGGTTCACCCCCCACAGATTACTCACATGCTCAGGGCCAGAACGGCCACCCTGTGCTGGGGAGACACGGAGTCCCAGAGAGGACGGGGCTTGTCTTCTGTTCCTGGTGGTGGGGGAGAAGGGGTTTGGCGTAGACGTGGGATGTTTACACTTGTCAGTCTGTATTCACTGAAACCCTTCATGGCTCCCCACCCTCAGAACAAGGCCGGGTTCCCCATAGCCCATCTGCTCGCCTGCTCCAGGCTTGCCTCCCACCCCACCCCACCTCTTGGGCCAGACCTTGTGCCTGGTCTACCCTGTTCCCTCTGCCTGGGGGGCCCCCATGTTTGGCCTCTCAGGGCAAACCCTACCCTCTATCCTTGGTTCAAATGCCCCCATCCTCCATGAGCAGAACGAACAAACAGCTGCTTCTCCGGCTCAGACTTCCTCAGGCCAGATCCTGTGCTTCTATGGCTCCCGGAGGGAAGGGCTTATCAGTTGAGTCCGGTCCCCTCTCTAGCTCACCTGGATCCAGGTGTGTGCATGGCTGTGTGCGTGTGTGTGTCTGCATCGTGACTGAGGATGCATGCGTGTGTCTGTATGTGAGTGTATCTGTGTGTGCGCATGCGTATGTGTGCCTGTCTGGGTATGGCTGACCGCGTGTGCCTGCGTCTCTTAGTGTAGATTCTTCCAGAAACTGATCCTAGAACAGCTTCAGGGGTAACTCATCCATTCGGGAGGTGATTCTGGGAAACAGCTGTAGGGAGAAGGAAATTGAGGCAGAGAAGAGAGGGCAGCCAGTGAAGGGTGTGTTATGAAGCAAGTGACCACTGTGGGTGACTGGGGCCCAGTCACACTGGAGAGCTTGGGGACACAACACAAAACAGGTCCCGGGGCATCCCACCTGAGGATCTGGGAGACAAGGGGTGTATCCGCACATTCCTGACAGCCAGGGTGGAGGCCTGGCCCGTCTAGGCTCTCCTGTGCCAGGCCTAGAGCCTTCTGGGGAAAGAAAGCCCTCAGCAGCCAGTCTTGGGTGCCAGCAAGGAAGTTGGGCTTGCGTGCGGGACAGGGTTTCAGTGGGAGGAGACCAGGGAGAGCACCGCACTGTGTGTGCTGGTGCCCTGTTAGGCCACCTGGACACAGGGACTCCAGGGACCTCTCCCGTGCAAACTTCTGCTGGTTCAGGAAAGGTCAGCACATCGGGCAAGGGCTGGCCTTGCCCTCCTTCCCTCTCCCAACCAGGTTGGCTCAGAATTTGCCCAATCATCCCAGGCCTGTGCCAAATGTGGCCAAACAGACCTGCACTTGCTTTAGGCAATGACAATTTCCACCCTTGGGCCGGGGTCAGGGTGGGGGGAGATCAAAGCAGGTTGAGGGCCAGGAGCCGGGGAAGGCTCACATGCAGAGAAAGCACCCAGGCCTCCTCTGTCTGAAAGTTGCTGCCCATGGGAGCCTGGACAGTAGCGGGAAGGGCCACGAAGACCACACAGAGGAACTTGGCCTCCGTCCTATAGGCAGTGGGGAGCACTAGAGGCTTGGTGTGTCAGTGAGGGGTATAGTCAGTGCTCCCCTTCAGGAGGACCACTCTGTGAGCCTGGAAGCCCGAGCACTCAGAGGAGGTGCTTAACTGGGCAGATGGACAAAGCCCTAAGTGTGACAGGTGACTGACCCAGGGCTCAAAGAGATGTGCATGGGGTGATGCTGGCCAGCTGGCTACTCCTCTTCAGGGAGGGCTGATGGCCAGTTACTATCTCAGCAAAGTTGAGGAATTCAGGAGCTGCAGGACAGAGCTGGGGTCCGGGAACCATGGGAATGGGGAAAGGGGAACTGCCCGGCCTCATTGGCTTGGTCTGATGGCCATCGGTAGGGAGCTGGGGTGAGACAGGAGTCTAAGTACCCTGGGGCAGTTGTCCTTGGCAAAGAGAGAGCATGGAGGTCCCAGCAGGGACAGCTCCAAAGACGCCCCTTCAGAAAAGGGAGAGGTCCAGGAACAGAGAGGCCTGGGCCGTTCAGACCTAGGGAACAGCAGGAGTAAGGGGTCCGGACAGCACAGAGATGCGGCAGGAAGAGCAGCGGGGTGCTGGGCTGTGGGGCAACCAGAATTCCCACATGAACTGAGGCCAATGTGGGGCCCAGGGGATAGGGAGGTGTGCCCCTGAAGCCTGTTGGGGAAGAGAAGGAAGGAAGTAGGACTGGAGCTTGGGGAAGCCAGGACACTGGAACAATCTAGGGCTAGCAAGGATGACAGGAGGCCACCAGCAGGGAGGGCATGGGATCTCCCTGGGGGCTGGGGAGGGGGTGTGCTTTAGCGGGTCAGGGGATGGGGACAAGGAAGAGGGTGACAGTTCTGGGGTCCATAAGGGAAAGGCTAGAGCTGTGCAGATCTGGATTCAAATTTCAGGTACAACACTGACTTGCTGTGTAACTGTGGGCAACAGCTCAACCTCTCTGAGCCTTGTTCCTCATGTAATGGAGAGCCTGTGGAGGCCATAACGGAAACTAGGTTACCAGTTTCCTAGGGCTGCCCTGGCACAGGCCCGGGTGGCTTAAAATAACACAGATTTATTCTGTCATAGTTCTGGAGGCCTGAAGTCAGAAGCTGAAGCGTTGACATGGTCATTCTCCTTCTGAAGACTCTAGCAGAGGACGCTCCCTGGCCCTGTCCATCTTCTGGTAGTCCCTGAGTTCCTCAGTGTGGGGCCACACGACTCCACTCTCTGCCTCCTTCTTCAAGTGGCTGTCTTCTTTCTGTGTCCACGTTCCCTCTTCTTGTATAAGGACACCAGTCATGGGATTAGGGCCCATCCTCATCCAGTATGATCTCATTTCAACGTGACTGTATTTGCAAAGACCCCATTTCCAAATAAAGTCACATTCACAGGTACGGGGGAGACGGGGTGGTTAGGACTTCAACATATCCTTTTGGGGAACACAGCCCTAGGGAATAGGGTTGTCGTAAGGATTAAACTATAGGCCTGGCACACAGTAAGCTCTCAATAAATGGTGATTTTAAAAGGAAGGCAGGGTGGGGGGAGATGGTGGGAGCTCAGACCGGCAGATTTTCCTGTGGGTACCCACGTACTCACACGTGCACACTTGTGTGTGCCTGGGCAGATACGAGTGCACAGGAAGCAAAACCCTGCTCAGGGAGAGACACCCAGCCAGGAAGGCCTGGACAGGTGGCCCAGAGACATCAGCCCTCAGTCTACCCACCAGGCAGAGCCATTCAGAGCAAGGCTCGGGGCCCAACATCAGCTCACTGGGCAGGGGGCCCAAAGCCAAAGCCTTGCTTGTCAGAAAATTCCTTGGGAATCCTGAACAAGGCCACCAGTGACATCATGTGCAAGTTCACACAGTCTCTGTGGGGGGCTACCAAGGCCACCCAAACACAGCCTTGGCATGGTGGGGGAGGGCCATAGGGATACTGCCAGCACAGCTATTTGTGGGGAAGGCAAGACACAGAATCAGACTGGCCCCAGGGACCCCAGTGAAAATCCTGGGCAGCCGCCCTCCACCTTAAGGAAGAGGAGGTGAGAGGAGGGTCTGCCACTCCCCCACCCCCTCCCCACAACTCCTCCGCACTTGTCAGTCAGACAGGCCTGGCTAACCCTCCTTCCCCCAGCTGCCCACTGGGATGACCCCGAGGCTAACTAGAGCCAGGGGAGGGGAGTGCAGTGGGGAGAACAGGCCTGGCCCCAGTTCCTCAGAACCTTCTGGTCTCTGCTACAGGACACCCTCCTAGCTCATGATGAGGATCACTGTGGGCAGCGGAGTTCATCAGCACCGCTGTGACCTCCAGGGAGAAGCACCAGGAACACCGAGTACTCCAAGGATAGGCACTGATAAGGCTCACTGAGCCAGTGACAGAGCCTGGCTGCCACAGGGCCACTCCCCACGGCCTCAGCCTAGACACCTGTGTGCTCCTCCCCAGCCCCTCCCAGGGCACCAGACCTGACTTCAGAGAGCCCCATCCGGAGTCCACCTGTGAGAGACTTCCCAGCTGCTCAGGCCTGCCTGGCCTGGGAGGCCCAAGCTTTAGCCCCGCTGGGGCTCTGGGCCGCTCTGGTTCCTTTCACTTCAGAGTCCTCCCCCACACCTCCTGCCCCCAACCTTTGCTGAGCACTGTGCTTGGTGCTGGGAACAGTCATGAGGCAGCACGGCCCTGGCCTCATGGAGCCAACATGCAGGGCTGTGGAAACTGCTATGATCCCCGAGGGCCTCTTGGAAGAGCAGGGGTACAAGGCTGGGTGGGAATGGAGGGGTGAGAATGAAGGGGTGGGGGGAGGGCTGCCCCCAGCAAGATCTGGGGAAGGAGCATTGCAGGGCAAAAGGAACAGACACAGCAAAGGCCCCACGTGGGGATTTGCTGAGTGGGGTTAAGGGACAGAGAAACGAGTAGAGGGAGAGTGTCAGTGAGGTGGGTGGGCCTTACAGACTCCATGAGGACTTGGCTTCTCCTGAGCGAGGGGGAGCCATAGGAGAGCTTTGAGCAGAGGGGGATCTCTGGGGTTTTGCTTTAAAAAGATCCCTCTGGCTGGGGCGCCAGGGTGGCACAGCGGTTAAGCATCTGCCTTCTGCTCAGGGCGTGATCCCGGTGTTATGGGATCGAGCCCCACATCAGGCTCCTCCGCTATGAGTCTGCTTCTTCCTCTCCCACTCCCCCTGCTTGTGTTCCCTCTCTCACTGGCTGTCTCTGTCGAATAAATAAATAAAATCTTTAAAAAAAAAAAATCCCTCGGGCTGCTCTGGTAGAAGATCCGTGATTTTCCCTGTGATGTCCTGGCAGGGAGAGCTCCGGAGAACTTGCAGAAATGCAGATTTCCTGGCACCCTGCTGAATCGGAAATCTTCGTGCCCCTCAAGCGGCATTGCTCAAGGTCTCCCACCCCACCGGAGGCTTGGAGAAGAGAGCAGGGTGGGAAAGGAGACTCACGCCATCTCCCCACCCACTCCCTGTACCCTGTTGCAGCGCACAGGCTGACAGAGGCTGTGCCAAAACCCACAAGCACGAAACCGGTTTGCCTTTGTTCAGCCCAGCTGAATTATATAATAGGCTTTCCTAACCTACTTGACCACAGGATTTTTTTTCCAGAGAACACTGGTAAACGTCCTCCACCAGTGCTACTCCAGGTGCACTTTGGCTTATTTTCTCTGGGTTCCCGCACTGCACCTGGTACACAGTGCCTGCTCAACAACTGCCCTTTGGAAAGTATATGAATCTCTCCATGGTGACCCTGACTAGGCTTGGGTGATTTACAAACCCACTGACCTTTCCTGAGCTCCGGGAGACATTCTGACTTCTGTGTTGCCCCGGAACCCTAGAGGTCTGAGAAGATCAGGAATAAGAAGGGGAAGACGGAGGGGCTGCCACTTGGCTTTTCCAGAACAATGACCGTCTCCGGTGCTGAGACACTCTGCCAGAGCTCGTGGCTGAGTTACACAGCAGCTTTTCTAGAAGGTTATTTTTGCCAACGTGTTGCTTGTAGAAGGCTTGAGTGAGTCCCCAGAGGTCAGTCTTCCTGGACCCCTATCTCCAAGCCGGGTGCCTCCTCCTCGGGCCCTGGCAGACAGCCAGGTGTCAGGCCTTCTCGAGGGGCCCCTTGGAGGCCTCAAGCATAGCCGGCCTCTCCTTTGTTTTCAAGGAAACTTCACTGGGGCCCATTCATTAGTGAGAGGCCTCTGCCTTGAAGTTCAAGTAAAGCCAGATGTCTCCAAGGAGCCCACAGCCCAGGAAATCCCAGAGGGGCCACAGGATCATAGCTGTTCCTATCACAAGTGCCAGAAAAGACTAGGAACCACCAGGTCCATGCCCCTGTTAAACAGGTAAAGAAATTGAGGCCCCAAAAGAAGAAACTGTTATTGTCACGCAGCTTGACTATGATACCCCAGGGAGCTCCCTGAGGCTGCAGAGGTCAGCTGGGGACTTTTCAGAGTTGCACAAGACCACCAGGTCATCCATGAGTAGGAGGGCCACTGAAGAGGCAGGCTGAGGGAGGGACAGTCAGGGCTCATGAGAGCTTTGATCTCATCAGGGATGTGGGTGGGGGAAGGGATGGTGATGCCCCATCCCAGGAAGCTAGTGAGCACCTGTGGGGGGGAGCGGTAGCAGCAAGAGGGAGGGATGAAGCAGGGTGCACAACCCCGTGACCCTGCACTCCACATGTGTGCGACACCATGTATGACAATGTCACAGCAGTGGTGCCCTGCGGCTGCCCTCGTATGTCTGCCTGTAACAGTGTGAGTCCACAGCTACGGATGGCTGGGAGCATGTGTGCTGCTGTCCCTCTGATCAGAGTGACTGGCCGTGTGGCCGCGCAGGGGGTGTCGGTGACTCTGGCACCCGTGGGCCTGGAACCACTGCACAGATATTCAGTGTGCCTCCCAATGTGACTAGCGGGTTGCTCCGGCAGAAACCTGGCCCTAAGAACTCACGAACCTGCTTTGTCACTTCAGAGCCATCAGCAGAGACACGGGCCAACTGTAGAAAGCCTGTCTGCAAACGCAGTTACCCAGAGGTAAAGGGAGAGCCCTCCTGCTGCACGGCAACGGCCATCCTCTGATGTGTTGGCCACGGAAGGCAGCAGGACAAAGACAAAGAGACGGGTGAAGCCCTGGGGTGGGGAAGACTGGCCACCTGCCCCGTGGTCTGTCCTGCAGCCCCCATCCCAGCTCTGCTCCATGGGACTCAGTGGGCTCCTGGCCATACACACACGGTCCACAGACCAGGCCCAGGATCAGAGATGGCCTGACCCAGGACGAGCACAGAGGGAGGTGGGAGGAGGACTGCATGGACACCTGCGAAGGCCCATATGTGCTTGCATCTGGAGGAGAGGAGGTGTGGCGGTGGGGTGCTCAGGATGTGGGCACTCACAGATCTCCCCGGGCAGGCTCCTGCAAATGCCCAAGACAGCCGGTGCCTTGTCAATGACCTAGTGAATAACCCATCTCTGGGCTATCTGCTGACTGGCCATCTGCTTCTTGCTTTCCACACTTGCCTCTTTGCTGACACAACCTGCCCACAAACTGCCCTGTCTCTGGGGCCTGAGAACCTACCCACACACGTGCATTCACACCCAGTCCACAGCGAATCCTCGTTTATTCACCCATTGCATTTATTCACGCATGCACGCATTTGTTCGTCTGTCCATCCAGTCATCTTGTGAGCCACCAGCCCTGCTGACCCCCTCAACTCCCCACCCCCAGTCAGAACAAGGAAGGCAAAATCCCAACGAACCTTGATGTGAGTAGCTCAGAAAAGAGGAACCTTGGGGCTAGAGAGCATGGTGGCCGTTAGCTGGTGGGAAGCACTGAGCCGGTGTCACAACCAGGCGGCTGCATCAAGCTGGATGGGCTCTGGAGGTTGGGTAAGTGTCACGGGGTGGCCTCCCCCCATGCCAGGCCTCCCCTAGCTGGGTCTGGCACTGCCACTCTGCCTGAAGTCCAGGGTCTGCCTCAGCTGAGGCTGAGCCCCAAGGCTTCAGAGATGTCCCTCAATCTCTGAAGAGATTGAGGGACACAACAAGGTTCATCTCTCGGCTGGCTCTCAGGGCCCCTCCACTGGGCCCTGGTGGCCTTGGCTGCCCTTCCTGCCCCTCCCCACCAGCTGCACCAGCCTCTGTGATGTCAGGGAGGATTCGAAGGACCTGGAGCCCTCCCAGCTCCTCCCTACCCTCCCTCCTCAGGGTCTTCAAAGGTCTAGAGAGCCCAATTGAGTGCTCTCCACCTCCCGCAGACTTCTCGCCCATGCCTCCTTGCTCACATCTTTGACATGATAGTAGTAATATAATGAAACATGCCCACACCTCCTCAGTCCTGGGCATGATGCCTGGTGTTCCCAACTTCCCATGTTATAAAGTGCATTGGCCAGAGCTGGAAGTGGCCAAGGGCATGAATTTCCCTGCCTGGCCTGCTCCACCCCTAGTCATCACCTGGTTGGCTCCTTCTCATGCACCAGGACTCACCTTGGACATCCCCTTCTCAGAGAGGTCTCCTCAAGCCCCCAAGTAAAGCAGTCCCTGTCCTTACTCAGACCACCCACGTGAGCGCTCACTCTGTGATCACGTTTGCATGGGCTCGTATTTAATATAGATATAGTCTATATAGTAAATATAATACATATACATATATATAGTCTCCCCCACTAGACCATCCCATGGAATAGGACTACATCGGCCTCGTTCTGTCTTAAAACCTAGTCGCTGCACAGTAAGTATTTGCTGAATAAATAAACCTATTTACACATTTCCTGAAAGCCACCTCACTTCATCAAGGGTCTGAGGCTGTTTATTACAAGAACACATACAATTCAATATGAGAAGAAAAAACGATGTTGGAATCAAAGATTTTGACCTGTGACCTAGTGATTTCCTTTCTAAATGTCCCACACCCCCATACAAGGAAGTCTGTTCAAGAATTTGTAGGAGAGTGGGGCGCCTGGGTGACTCAGTCGTTAAGCGTCTGCCTTCGGCTCAGGGCATGATCCCAGCGTTCTGGGATCGAGCCCCACATCAGGCTTCTCCACTGGGAGCCTGCTTCTTCCTCTCCCACTCCCCCTGCTTGTTCCCTCTCTCACTGGCTGTCTCTGTCTCTGTCGAATAAATAAATAAAATCTTAAAAAAAAAAAAAAGAATTTGTAGGAGCAACCTACTGGAAACCACCAAAGGACTGGTGAGGAGCTAGGCTGGTGAAGCAGGAACATCAGTGCCGTGGGGTACTGTGTAGCCATAAACAGGATCTCTGCTCACTATGGGGCCCTCTCCAAGCTGTAGTGTGAAATACAAAAAGCAAGGAACACAGAGGAATATGTTTTATAAATAGAGCTCATTTAAAATAGGCAATCAATGAATGATTGAGCAAGATCTTTCTGGAAGGACCCACGAGAACTTGGGAACAGTAACTGTGTCTGGCACAGACCCGGATGAGGGAAATTTCTTTGTTTACCCCATCTTACTATTTGCATTTTAGCCATATACAAATATTATGTACACAAATAAGTTTTTGTCATTTAAAAATATAAGAATTCCAAGTGTTCACATAAAAATCTGGATGTGAAGCTTTTCTTGAGAAAGGGGAAGAAGGCCTGGCCATACTAGGCTGTGTTCCTGGGGATGACAGTGAGCAAGGCTGAGATGGAGGAAGGCCCAAGGCACCCACTGCCCTCCCCCATCTAGCCCTGTGGGCCCCTGTGCTGCCAACCGCAAGTGCATGCTGCAAAGGGACTAGCTTGCTAGGTCTGCAGGGTGGAGGTGGGGCTTAGAAGCCTCCCCCAAAGCAAAGGGGTGGTTATTTGGCCATCACTCCTGTGCTGATCTCACTCCAACCACTCCAAAGGCCACCGCAGGGCCGCAGCAATTCGGGGGCTGGTGAATGTTGGCATGTCACAAGCTGGCTAGTCTTGCCCAAGAACCTGTTAACTCAGTCCCAGCCGGGCCCCAACAGTGCCTCTGGTCTCACCTCCCCCACCAGGACCTGAGGGCTTTCGTTCAACCCCAAGTGAACCCCTGGAGAAAGGGAGCCACCTGTGGCCCCTTGGGCCCCTCCACCCGAGGTTCTTGGCAAGAAGGAGGGTGACAGGGCGAAGACACATTGAAAGAGGCCAGAAGTCAGGAGTGGCTCTAACACTGACCCCAGCTCTGACACTTGGGACAAGTCACTTTTCCAAGCCTCAGTTCCCTCAACCATAGTCACCAGTTAGCTCGAACTGCGTGCTGTTCCGGGGCTGATCCTGACCCCCAGCTGGGAGGCGGCATCCCGGGGAGCCCTGTGTCAACCTCTCAGGTAGCAGCTCTATCAGTCGGGCTTCTCCACAGAGACAGAGCCAGTAAATAGATGTAGATATGTGGAGAGAGAAATGTATTTCATTTTAAGGAATTGACTCACAGGACAGCGGAGGCTAGCAAATCTGAAATATGGAGGGCAGGCCGGCAGGCCGGAAACCTGTACGAGGCCCACCTACGTGGCCTGGTCAAGGGGACACATAACATTCAACCATCACAGAAAGTACCACTCCCTTTTTGTGCATGAGGGAATGGAAGCCCAGAGAGGCTGTGCCATCGGCTGAAGGCCAGGGAGCACACAGAGAGCGGAGCTGGGATCCGAACACCAGCCTGCCTCCACTCCCGAAGAATGGGGCTGCTCATTGCCACTTCGAGGCACACGTGGGAATTCGATGCGGAGACACGCACGAGTGCCAGGCCGAGGCAGAACTCAGCAAGGCAGGAGCTGCTCTTAGGGATAGCTGTTAGCCCTGAAGAAGGCTGGAGAGGGCAGGGGGTCTGGGAGAGGAGGCAGAAAGGAGGCGAGTTCTAGAGTACGGGACAGAAAACCTGTAGCCAGGGCCCCCTTTCCTCCTTCCAGGTGCCCCAAAGAGAGAAGGAAGGAGGAGGCCTCTGCCAGGCCGTGAGCCCCAGTGCAATGCTTCTGGGCCCAGAGCCACAGACCCAGGTGCAGGGGATAGAGAGGTAATGCAGTGTCCACGAGGGTGTGGGCTCTGGAAGGACCCTGAGGCCATGGCTGGCTGCCCAGAGGTCCCTGCAATAGGTGACTCCTATGAGTCAGGCTGGCGGGTTCCTTGGCGGGCACTCCCATCTGCCTACCCACACTAGACCTAAGTCCTGGAAGTAGAGAGGAGCTTCCACTCAGATCTTGAATGCTGACACAGTCCCAGTCTCCTCCCAGCTGCCTCAGCCTCCTGGGGGTGGAGCAGACCAGAAAGTGCAAGGCCACCAGGGGAGCCGTGCTCTCCGCTTGCTGGCTGTGTGAACTGGGCAGGCTACTTAACCATTCTGAGCTTCTGCCCCATGCGTGGGGCCCGTCATTCCACTGACCTGTAGGGCTGCTCCAAGGGGAGCCAAGGTTGTGCATGTAGTCACGGCACCAGGACAGAACGTTGAATAGAGCTGTTCTTGCTGCCGTACTTGTTCACTGTATTATTCTCTTCCCTGGCCTTCCCCTAGTTACCCCTGTCCACCCAGTACCACTTCTCTGAGCCTCATTCACTCTTTCCCCATTCCTCCTCCTTTGTTCCAGCTCCCCAATGTCTGGACAGAAGAGGCGCAGGGCAGGCCTTTAAACGCCTCTGGGGCCAGCGAGAAATTAAGGGCCTTGCCTTGGTTGGTCATCACATTGTTGATAACAGGGGGATTCTGGCAGCCGTTGGTTGGGACTCCACTCTCCCCCCAACCTCCACCACACTTCTCCTTCTTCTGCCTAGCCCCAGCCTCCCTGGCCTCCTGATGTCCCTCCTCTGCACCAGCCCCCTCGAGCCTTCACTGGGCACCCCTCAGCCTAGCCGCCTGTCGCTCTGACACCAGGCTCCGGCTTTGAGGTGGGTCTCCCTCCCTGCCATTCTCTGTCCCAGCAGCCTTGCCCACACTGGTCATAGCCTCAAACATAGCTACTTTCCTCGCGTCTGTCTTGGCAGCAGCCCAGGAGGGCAGGGAAGGAGGCTCCAACGTGGGCCAGAGGAGCGGGGTCTCAGCCTGCTCTACCCATCACCAGCCCAGCACCTCGCGGGGCCTGCCCTGGCCTGATCCACATGCAGGAGCTGGGGGGGGCGGGTATGAAGGAGGACAAGTACCAGGGAACCCACCTCTTGGTCAGTCCCTTCCAGAAAGCCCCTCACAGCCAGCCCGATCTTTCCCCTAACCCCCTGCCTCAGACCGTCCCCTAGAGGCTGTGAGGGTGGAAGAGCCCAGTGTGTGTGGCCTAGAAGGCAGGACACCTGGGTCCCCTCACAGCCCAAACCTCACTTGCTACATGACCTTGAGTCCTCTCGCCTCCCTGGGCCTTAATCACCCTAGCTCTCAAATGCATTACGCCTGCAGACACACACTCTGGTGCCTACAGAGCAAACATATGTCATTGCTTAGATGACGCATATCCTTAGGGTTGGGACCCACTGATGAGAGGGCTGGTAGAGAACTGGAGAGAACACATCCACCTGGGCCAGCTCGAGGGCTCCAGTCCTGCTGATCCCTCCAGAGGAGTTGGAAATCTTTCACTTTCACAATCTCCTGACTGTTGAATGTTGACAACTAATTCACATTTTTAAAAAGCACTGTGTGGGTCAAAGAGAACATGTCTGGACCACAGTTTGTGGGTTCTATCCTAGACTAGGTCCAGGTGTCCTCTGGGGCTTTCTGGGAGAATAGTGTTTGCTCTTTGGGGGATGATGCTATTTCCTGTGTACAATTCCCCCCTGACCCACACACACCTGGAGGATTTGATGGCTTTGCCCCAACCTAGCCCCTTTCTCCCCTAGCTGGTCAGAACCCACTCTTTGCTCCAAAGCTGTCTTTACAAACCCAGGCCCAGACCTGTCCCCGGTGGGCCAGAGCCTAAGAGGGTTCCAAAGGAAGGGCCTACACAAGACAGGCGTTGGGGACTTCAGGACCTTCCTACCCTGCCCAACCCTTAAATTCCATTTCTTATGGTAACTCTTGGATCCTATTACTATAAACTCTGGAGCTCACATTTCCAACTCTCCAGGGAAGAACTGAGCTGTTTCCAGAATCTCTAGCCATTCTGCAAGGCTGATCTCCCACTCGTTGCCAGCCACCCCAAGGAGCACAGCTGGCTCACAGCCAAGGCTACACCAAACATCAGCAGCACAGGCTAGAGGTTTTGCCCATCTTCAAAACTGTCCCCAGGGGCAGCTAGCTGGCTCAGTCAGTTAAGTGGTTAAGCGTCTGCCTTCGGCCCTGGCTCTAGTCATGATCTCATGATCTCTGCGGTCCTGGGATCCAGCCTTGCCTAGCGGGGGTGGGCTCTTTGCTCAGCAAGGAGTCTGTTTCTCCTTCTCCCTCTGCACCCCCCCACCCCGCTCATGCATGCTTTCTCTCAAATGGATAAAAAAAATCTTTTTAAAATATTTTTTTAAATGTTTAAAAAGAACTGTGCCATGTTCATCTGGATCTCCTTGGGGTGGGGGGCTGGAGGGATTTTTTTTTTTTTGCCTGATGGATATTGAAACTAAGGCCCAGAGGAAAGCCGTAAGCTTGTCTAAGGTCCTTCATCGGCTCCTTGACCCTCACAGACGGGCACTACTACAAGTAGCTTCTGGGGCTCAGAGTGGAAAAGGCTGAGTTCTGGGGCTGGAGTTGACATTTTCCTTCTGCCTTGACCGCTGGGTGAGTGCTGCGTGCAGCAGCCCCTGACGGTGACGAAAATGATGACGATGATAACACAGACTGGAGTGGAGGGAAGAAATGGGGGAGGCCAGGCCCCAGCATGGGGTCTGACCTTGCCTGAACTCCAGCAGCTTGGTGATAAGATGGATTTGTACCACAGCTCTGAGGGAGGTCAGACAGCAGTACGGGAGGAAAGGGAGCAAGGAATAGAGGGAAGGAAGGAAAAAGAAGGGGGGAGGGAGAGGAGAGGAAGAAGGCTGAACCCAGGAGAGGGGTCACAACTCTGCCAGAATGGGCCCCGCCCAGACTCCTCAGCATGGCAGGTGGGGTACTCTCACTTCACGGAGGCGAAAACAGGTTTAGGGCAGAGCCAGAGTTAGAACTCATGGCTTTAGCCCTTGCCCTTCAAAGTCTCAAACCAGAAACCGCTCAGGAAACATTTCCCAAGATGTGGCCCTAAGATATGCCACCCCCACATTATCGAGAGGCCTGGTGAAGACGTAGATTCCTAGGTCAGGATCAAAGGGACATTGCCAGGGAATATGTGTTTTGACCAGTGCCCTGGTGATGGGTCTAGAGCCCTGACGCCGGAATCTCTGTGGCCCTTTTACGGCCTCTGTCTGACCTCCTGACCTCACATTCTGGCGGCATCCCTGAAGCCCAGCTATTCGGGCTGACTCACACTACCCCCCTAGGACAGGCCAGAGACCTTTCCACTCAAGGTTTCACTTATCAAGTCTCTCAGTCCCATGTACACCCACCCTTCCAGCTGGAACTTTCTCTTCCAGAAGCCTTCCTGGTGGTTGGGATCCCCCCTCCTTCAGCGTCTGGGGAGTAATAGCTTCCTCCTCCATCTGGAATTGTTTACAACATTCTATTTCACTTTCCATGTGAGTTTCTTTGTTTCTCAACCTTTCCCTCTATTAAACAGGAAACTCCCAGAGAGCTGGAGACTTGCTGGTTTAAACAATAAGCCTCTGAAATCCATGACTTCACCTGACCCTCCTGCCAACCCCAAGTGGCAGGGCTGGGAGAGCTTTACAATGAGGACAACGAGCCTCAGAGAGATTGCGACCTGCCCAAAGCCAAGTAAGATTCAGAGCCAGGCTTGGAACCCATAGTTAGTTCCAAAATCCAGTTCTTTCTGCTTCTGTTTTGCCTCTGACCACTCAAACAGCTCTGTGAGGCAGGTAGAACAGGGATTATGATCCCATTGCCCAGATAAGAAAAGTGAGGCCCAAAGATGGGCAAAGCACCCAATACCATCTTTACTGAGTTTTCACTTCTGGCTGCTCTTGGGTCTGAGTCCATGTGCTGACCTTTCCTGATGCTTCCTCTTGGGCTAATTGGGCACTTTCCAGGGCCCCTCAGGAGGCTGGGGCAGAGCTGGGCCCGGCGCTCCCAGGGCAGAGCCCTTTTCCTGGACCCTGGACTGGTCCCAGTGCCTCTCTGGACCCAGCTGCCTCCTCCGCATGTGGAGACTCACCTTGCCTGCCTCTCAGCTGGCTGGAAGGGGATTGAGAAGTACCTGGACACATCTTGGTCACTATCGCTCTGGACTTTGTCCCCTTTATTAATGCCCAGCTGGGGAAGGAGCAACCTGGGTGTCCCCTTCTTCAAGAATGGAGGAGGGTAGCTCTGAGCCTGGCACAGGCCCAGGCCAACCCAGCTCAACTTAAGCTGGGAAGGGTGTGGAACAAGGAGGCCAGATTCCTGAGAGGGGTTTGCCTAACCCTACCCTGCAGGTGTGGACTAGGGGAGACCCAAAAGAAGCCTGGCCCAACTCTAAACTTTGGGACAGAGTCCTGAGCCACCCAGTTGGTGCCCAGGGTGGCCAGCAAGGGACTTTGGACAGCCAGCAATCGAAAATAAAAACAACAGTGCTGTGGTTTTGGAATATAGGTGAGGCTTAGTGGGATGGAGTCTGGAGCCAATGACCAAGAAAGAATTCTTGAGATGTCTTTGGTGCAAAATGGTGGTTTTATTAAAGCACGGCGACAGGACCCGTGGGCAGAAAGAGCTGCACCAGGGTTCTTGAGGAGTGGTGATGGTATACTAGGGGAGTTGGGGGGAAGAAGGAAAAGGGAGGTTTTGAAAGAACTTTCATATGCTAAAGAGGAACAACCTATAAGAGACCTACAAAATACCAGCAGCCTTGCCATTGTCAAGTTAAGGTTGTTTTACCTTCTAACAAGGTTATTTACATTAAGATGGTTGGGAGATTCCTGGAAGAATGTCACACATGTCCCACCCAGGAGTGGGAGATGGGGGGGGGGGCGAGGTTGCAGGGTGTCAGCTTATGCTTTGTCTTCAGCTAGCCTTCTGCTCCCGCGTCAATAGTATGTGTCAAACCCTAACCCTGTGTCAGGCCCTGTGCTTCCACACCACCCTCAGGTTCTCAGAGCTGTGTAGTCCACGGTTCCATCCAGCCCTGCCCCTCCTCTGCCTCATGCTATGTCCCTTCGTCTCAGACCGAAAGTGCCACAGGTGGGTCTCCTTTTGCTTCTGCTCCTCCTCACTCCAAGAATTCCCCCTCCAGCCTTCCCCCCCACCCCCGCCCCCAGATCACTCCCAGAACCACTCCATCCTTGGGCAACAACACCCCCACCTCTTCCGGGAAACCCTTAGTCACCGACGGGGCGGTGGCCTGGAACCCCCTTCTTTACGCTCCTTCTTCTATATCCAAAGAATCCATTTCTACAGCCCCCTAACCCTCCAGTTGTCTCCAGTGGCACTTCTCCTCCGACTCTGCCCTTTTATGCCCTACACGGAGACGTAGCGTTCTGAAGCACAGGGCAGTTAGTAGGGAAGCGAGAAGGGGGGGGGCGTGTAGGATACAGTCGTCGATCAAACACCGTGCCCCTACTCCTCCCGGAAGGCGATTCGGGAAAGCGTAGGTCCTACCCTCCCCTCCCCTCCCCGTCCTGCGCTTCCTACTCTGGGAGCGCGACGCAGGGCGCTTGCGTGAAGGCAGTCCGCGCCCATAGCGCATGCGCAGCGCTCCCTCCGGCTGTATATTAGGACGACAGCGCTCGCGGCCTGAGGCTTCTCGCCGACAAGGGCAACGGGTTTTTTCGATTTGGCTTGGGTGCCTGCCGCCGCCGTCGCAGCCGCCGCCGCCGCTTCCTCCTCCTCCACAGTGCCCCGCGCAGGTGAGGGCTCGCGCTCTGGGTGCGGCGCCGGCCACGGAAACCCCCGCGTGTCCTGGCAGCCTGCGCCCAGCTCGCCCGGTCGTTAGGACCCCATCCCCCACTGCTCCCGTCACCCGCCTCCTTGGGGTCAGCGTTCATCTCCCAGACCCTTAGCCCATTGGGCTGCTTCAGTTTCCCCCGTTCGGCCCCCTTCTTAATTCCCTTTTAACCGGCCGCTTCTTCAGAATTTCTTTTTCCCGTTATTCTCAAGCCCTCGACCCCGGATAACCTCTGACCTCCCCCTGCCGGGGACCACCACCTAACTCCAGACCTAACGCCCTCGATTTTACAGCTCCTGCCTCTCCCCAGTTAGCCCCAACCGCGTCCCCTCCTACCCCTGCCCTTCTTTATGGTCCCTCATTTCTCATTCTTTTTTTTTTTTTTAAGATTTTGTTTATTTATTTGATAGAGATAGAGACAGCCAGCGAGAGAGGGAACACAAGCAGGGGGAGTGGGAGAGGAAGAAGCAGGCTCATAGCAGAGGAGCCTGATGTGGGGCTCGATCCCACAACACCGGGATCACGCCCTGAGCCGAAGGCAGACGCTTAACCGCTGTGCCACCCAGGCGCCCCTCATTTCTCATTCTGTCCTGTTGGAGCTGTGGAGGATGACCTCGAGGAAACCCTTGCCTCAGGGACCCAGAGCCCAGCTGGGTGCCTTCCTCAGATTTGGGGCTGTGAGGACCAGAAGTTCAGGATCCCTGTGAGTCCTCTCTGCCTGGATGGATGACAGTGGCTTCTTCCCTAGCCTCACCTCACCTGGGTGTATGCCAAGGTGTCTTATCTGCACTGTGCATCTCCCCGACCTCCCAAACCTGTTCCCGACCTGTACCTGTCCCTCGTTGTTCCAGCCCCTTGGTTGTTAATCATCGATCGACATTTACTTCACTTGGTAAAGTTGCTTTGCAGGTGCTTTTGTGTAGAGCTGGGGAATGAAAGAAGTGAGTATGGTTACCACTGCTTAGTTGAGTCCCATATGAGTGCCGTCCTTAGACATTTTTGAGTGAGACTTGTTATAAGGGTACTCTTGTTAAAAACTGCAGGTGACACCTGAACCCAGTGACCTCGCAGTGGTATTTGCCTGATTATTAACAAGTGTTGATATCACTCCTTGTCTTTCTTTAGGATCAGTGTACCCTCTCGGACATGGAGACTGTTGTTCGCCGCTGCCCATTCTTATCCCGAGTGCCTCAGGCCTTTCTGCAGAAGGCAGGAAAATCTCTGTTGTTCTATGCCCAAAACTGCCCTAAGATGATGGAAGTTGGGGCCAAGCCAGCTCCTCGGGCTCTGTCCACTTCAGCAGTACACTGCCAGCAGGTCAAAGAAACCCCCCCGGCTAATGAGAGTAAGTGTCATTGGCAGTAATGTAGGAGGTGGCAGTGTTTGCGTTCATCACTAGACTAGAAGCACTTGTAGTCCATAGCAGTGACGAGGGACACAGTAACTGAGGGGGTTTTACTCTATGCCAGGCTTGGTTCTTTCCATGGAGTATCTCATAATTGTCATCCTAACCCCGGAAGTGGGCCCTTTAGTTTTCCCATCTTTAAAAGTGAGACAGTGGCCGGTGTGCACCTTATAGGTTTCTGGATTGCATGTCGGTTTCTGTTGGAGTTTTAGCGTTCGTCAGTACCTAATTCGTGTAAATATAAAGTTGGAATGTTCTGGGGCACCTGGGTGGCTGTCGGTGAAGTGGCTGACTCTTGATCTCAGCTCAGGTTTTGATCTCAGGGTCATGAGTTCAAGCCCCACATTGAGCTCCCCACTACTTAAAAAAAAGTTGGAATGTTCTGTTTTAACCTTTCCTTCATTAAATATTTGGCCCTTTGGCTTTTTTTTTTTTTTTTTTTTAATTAATAGACTTTACTTTTTGGAGCAGTTTTAGGTTTGTGGCAAAATTGAGTGGAAGCTTTTGGCTTTTGAAGTTGTGACTTTTTTCTTTTATAAATTATTTTTTTATTGTGGTAAAATGCACTTAACATAAAACTTACCATCTCTTACCAATTGTACAGTTCAGTGGTATTAAGTACATTCATATTATGTTGCAACTGTCACCGCCGTCCAACTTCCAGAGGGCTTCAGCATCCCAAACTGAAGCTGTGCTCCTTCAACACTAAATGCCCCTCCCCTACCCCCTAGCAAACACCATTCTACTTTCTGTCTCTATGAATTTGCCTGCTGTAGGAAACTCAATAAATGGAATCATACCGAATTTGTTAAAGTAGTGATTTTTTTTAAACACATGTATCTTTATTTTATATGTAAATTTTTTAATTTTGTTTTTAATAAAGGGATCAGAGTTTGCTTTTGTTTTGGTCTGGCTGTACCAGGAGAGGATGAGGCTTTTCAGGTTTCACTTAATCCTAGAGAATAATTCACCTTACAGGCTCTCGCAGGTGTATTCTCTGGATGTGTTCTTGTAAAAAAGGAGTGTTTTGTTTTGTTTCTGTAAGCAGAAGGGATTTAATCCTTTGTAGGATTTCTTTTCCTCTTTCCTCTTTTTTTTTTTTTTTAAAGATTTTATTTATTTATTCGACAGAGACAGAGACAGCCAGCAAGAGAGGGAACACAAGCAGGGGGAGTGGGAGAGGAAGAAGCAGGCTCATAGCGGAGGAGCCTGATATGGGGCTTGATCCCATAACGCCGGGATCATGCCCTGAGCCGAAGGCAGACGCCCAACTGCTGTGCCACCCAGGCGCCCCCTTCCTCTTTCCTCTTTTAGGATTTAGTTTTGTTTTTGTTTTTTTTTTTTTTACTGAACAATCAAAATACTCTTTTACGATTCTGTCCCCGGCATAGAGGAAGTTGAGTAGAATGTGGCTTGTTCACTTGGTAGACTCTCACGCAACCGTTGCAAATGACGTTCGCAAACTGTTCACTAGCTTAGGCAGATCTTTATAATGAAAAGGGAAAACTAAGCAAACACATGCAGAATAGGTAAAACTCTTTTTAAACTTGTACATAGGGAAAAAAGATAATTTACCAAGATGCCTGTAATGGTTATTCTTTGAGGGATGGAACACTATGATTCTGGGTTTCCCACAGTGAATATCTATTACTTTTACAATGAATGAAATGAACTTCAAAGCAAATTTTTTGACTTCTTAGAAGATTTTAATAAAAACTGTATTGAGACATCTTACCCAAGTTGTAGGAAGGGTTAGCCTCTGACTCACAGTATTCCAGGATGAGGCAGAGTAAGACTTTACTAGAAGAAAGGTGAATGAATTTGCTCCAGGGGAGGGGAAAGTCATGGTGACTAGAAGCACAGTTACCAGCCAACCGTGTTAAGTCAGTGCACTTCTTTGATGCATTTAGATGAGCAAGTAGATGAACTGTGTGAATGTGATTTTTCTCAGCATACTAATAATTTGAACTCTATTAGACAACAATTGAAAAATCTCACTTTTATCCTAATTTCTTCTGTTAAGAAAATCAGTAATTTATATGTTAAGCAACAGCAAGCTTCTTTGTCAAGCAACTGTTTCAAAAATATTAGCGGAGAAAAAATTGTATGAACACTTCTATTTACCTTCAAGAGTGTGTCCTCTCGTGAAATATGCTATGTGTCCTTTGGGTAGATTTACTGGGAATCCTCCAACTCAAGAACTCTAGGCTAGAGTTCTGAAACTAGAGAATACTAGAAAATACACCTTTTTGGTGGATTTATAAGGGAGAAATATGGCTTTGAGAGATAGCTGGATTGTGCCAATTAACTCCCCTCAGGAACATTGTTTTCCAGTGAGGCAGATGAGAAAACAGTTCAATTAGCAGAACTTAATAGAAATAAACTTGTGCCTGAAATGTGGGGGGAGAGTAAGTATAAAGCATGTCTTTGAGGCAGTAAGAGAAACAGGGGCTTTCTTGTGTGTTGTGCAACCAGATCTGATGCTTCGGTTTTTCCATTTCACCCCCCCAGAGGACAAAACTGCCAAGGCCGAGGTTCAGCAGGCTGCTGACGGATCCCAGCAGACTCCAGATGGCACGCAGCTTCCATCTGGACATCCCTCCCTTGCCACGAGCCAGGGCACTGCGAGCAAATGCCCTTTCCTGGCGGCCCAGATGAGCCAGAAGGGCAGCAACGTCTTCCGCAAAGCCAGTCTAGAGCTTCAGGAGGATGTGCAGGAAATGCATGCCGTGAGGAAAGGTAAGCGCATGCTGGAACCGGTAGGAAGAACGAAGAGGTCCTTTTGGTTCTTTTGATCCTTCCAATTGATGTATGAGCTATCATTAGGGTAGCATTTGTATAAAAAACTTCCTCTTTTAGGGCCAAGGAGGAAGGTCATCAAGATAGGCAGTCAGAGGACTGCATGAAAAGTGTGGGACTTTCTTTCTGGTGTGTGTGAGCGTAGGATGTGACCACTTTTTATAGTAATTGCTTCATTTCTGAAAATACCCTGCTGGCGTAAGCTGTTACCAACTGCCCTTTGTTTCTTTCCTGCCATCGGGTGGGATAAAAGGTAAAAAATAGTGTTCCCACAGTAATTGAGGGTCTTAGGACTCCCAAGCTGTGTGTCTTACAGATGGTCATTAAGAGGCAACCTTAATTCCAGTTGTGACGATAGCCACAGAGCACCAGAAGTCCCCAGGAGACCTCACCAGCAGAAATGATGCATATGGCCAGAATCGTCTTCCATGGAGAAAATTGAGATTAGGGTTGGTGGAGTGGGAAGGTGGGGAAGACCTGCCAACCAATTAGAAAGCTTTGGGCTCTAATATTCATTAAAGCTGTCTGGTAGCTCAGAAAACAAAACAACACCAGGTGTCGCCCATTAAAATAGAAGGGAAAAAGAAAAGCTTCATACACTCAGTTGCTACTAACTTTGGTTATGATCAGCTTTTTTTGGTGAACTAGGCAGTAATTCATTTTTGACAATGTTTCTGGAAAGTATTGTGAACTCAGAATACTTTTCTTCTTGTTACCTTTGTTACAGAGGTTGCCCAAACCTCAGTGAACTCCAGTGTAATTAGTGTGAAGGCCGATGAAGGGGAGCCAAGTGGACTGCTGAAGAACTTCCAGGACATCATGCGAAAGCAAAGACCAGAAAGAGTGTCCCATCTTCTTCAAGATAACTTACCAAAATGTAGGTCTCGTTGTTCTTTGCCTGATGCATAAGAGCGTTTTTAACTTAAACATACATTAGACTAACCACAAAATTGTGTGGTGAGTTAGAAGCCACGTCTCTTGCTTTAGTGCAGGTGGGTGTTCTTGGCCGTACTAAACACGAACCCTGTTGGTAACCTGCCTTCTGTTCCCTGGCTCTGTGCTAAACAATTGGCATACCCAAGTCTCATTTGAGATCTTCACGGTCTCAAGATGAGGATGTGCTATGACTTGCTCACATGAGTACTTCGTTAACTTGTCCAGAATCGCCCTGTTGTTGGATGACCAGGCTGGGGTTGGAACCCAGGTCTTTTGCCAAAACCCAGATGTGCTTCCTAACCATCCATCTGTCCTGTCTTTTGTTTGGTTTTTAGCTGTTTCCACTTTTCAATATGATCGTTTCTTTGAGAAGAAAATTGATGAGAAAAAAAATGACCATACCTATCGAGTTTTTAAAACTGTGAACCGGAGGGCTCACATCTTCCCCATGGCAGACGACTATTCAGACTCTCTCATCACCAAAAAGCAGGTGTCAGTCTGGTGTAGCAATGACTACCTAGGAATGAGTCGCCACCCACGAGTGTGCGGGGCCGTCATGTAAGTAGCCCTCCGCTTTCAGATACCACCGACGTTATTTGGCAAGACGTGGATGATTTAGAGGGATTGGATCTTTAATGGGGGCCATATTCAGAAGCTGAAAGTGTGCCATCACAAAATACAAAATATTCTCTTAGCCTTTCAAGATATCTACAGATGACTTTTAGACCAGAATTCACGAGCAGGTGGTGGAGTCCCTTTGTGTGTAAGGGTTCAAGTGTATGAGCTCATTGACTACTCGTGTCCGTTCACTTCCTGCCACTCCTCAAGTGAGCATGCCTGCAACCCCAGGTGGCTTTGCACGGGTGGATGGAGAATACAAATCCGGCAGCACTGGAGGGAGGACAGTAACGGGTGGTAGATCCATCATTCGTGCACTTCAGGAGGCTCGCCATGGCTAGAGACGCTGGGGAGGCTGCTTGCAAAATCTCCAAGGAGGCTTGCTAGAGTCCAGTCTGAGGTGTAGCAATAGATCTCTCCTAGTATTATGGGACTAGTTTCTAGAGGGTTTAGGTTCAGATAACCGCCATCCAAGATGTCCCTGTAGAGACAGATGTTGTTTGGAGAGAAGCTTGTTGGTCAGAAGACACCTTAGTAAGTTAACTCTGCAAATACTAAGTACCTAGTAGCTGATAAACACTTGTTCTTGACGATCCCTAGAGGTATTCAGGATCTCCTCACCAACACCCTAGTGTCGTCACCTGCCACCTAGTCTAAAGATGAAGTCAGTTGAAACTTCTGGCCCCTGGTTTCACCGTGAGAGACTTGCTAGAGGAGCATAAGATTCAGTGTCCTAGGGGCGCCTGGGTGGCACAGCGGTTAAGCGTCTGCCTTCGGCTCAGGGCGTGATCCCGGCGTTCTGGGATCGAGGCCCCACATCNTTTAAAAAAAAAAAAAAAAAAAAAAAAAAAAAAAAAGATTCAGTGTCCTAGCTCCTGGGGAGAGGAATGATTCCCATAATGTCCAGAACCATGAGGTTTATTTTCTGTCTGCCCCCCCCCTTTTTTTTAAATAAAAGGGAGACGTTGAAACAGCATGGTGCTGGAGCAGGTGGTACTAGAAATATTTCTGGAACTAGTAAATTCCATGTGGACCTGGAGCAGGAGCTGGCTGATTTACATGGGAAAGATGCAGCACTCTTGTTTTCCTCGTGCTTTGTGGCCAATGACTCAACCCTCTTCACTCTGGCTAGGATGATGCCGGGTAAGGAAGCCTGTCCCGGGTGCCTTAGAGTTTTTTGGGTTTCTTAGGAACAGCAGGGATATTGACGACACAGAGGACTTACCGAAAACAGTTAAGAGCAATGAGCGTACTGGGAGCATTTTTTCTTGAAACATGAAGTGCTCACTGCATGTGAGAGGTAGCAGTGGCAGACGATACTAACGAAGGTCTCATCCTTGAGCTAATTGCTTCAGATGTGCTTTGTATTCGAGGAAAATCCTTTGGCGAATTCTCTTAATCATTGGTAGTTATCTTTTGATGGAGTTTGGCACGAGGTGGCCAGATTTTAAAAGCAGATTGGTTGTCTGCCATTGGGTTATTCTACACCTGTGGGCCTTCTCAAAGGAGAAGCACTAGCTGACGATTTTCCCAGGAAGAAACTGGCTAGGAGTATCTTTCCTACTGGGCAAAGCAGCACTTTCAGGGCAAAGTCCGTTGTCCCTGTCTAGGAAATAACTTGTCTTTGGTGCAGATGGCAGTAAGTAGCGTTTTGGTTTTGTTTTTGTCGTGTTAGGCTGTGAGATTTACTCCGATTCTGGGAACCATGCCTCCATGATCCAAGGGATTCGAAACAGCCGGGTGCCAAAGTACATCTTCCGCCACAATGACGTCAGCCACCTCAGAGAACTGCTGCAAAGATCTGACCCGTCGGTCCCCAAGATTGTCGCATTTGAAACCGTCCACTCAATGGATGGTAAGTAAGCAGAGGCCAGTCTGAAACCTTAGATGAAAAACTAGGCCTGGACTCTTTGAAAGTGTGATGCTCATTTTGTTTTTGCAATTTCTTTTTACTCTGCTAGGATTTTGTATTTGGTGGATATTGTATAGGTTGGGTGAATGTAGATTTTCTATTCTGGCTCTTACTAGGCTCTGAGACCCCAAGATAACCTAGAAACTGGGGGAAGTTCATTGTTTTTCTCAATATTAAAAATGATACCCTTAGAACAGAAGTTATTTTGTTCTGACTCTGATCAAAACAGAAATTTATGAAGTAGCAAGCTCTTCAGAGTAGTGTGTGTTCTCTCCGCAGGAGCAGTGTGCCCACTGGAAGAGCTGTGTGATGTGGCGCATGAGTTTGGAGCGATCACCTTCGTGGATGAGGTCCACGCAGTGGGACTGTACGGGGCTCGAGGCGGAGGGATTGGCGATCGGGACGGAGTTATGCCCAAAATGGACATCATTTCTGGAACACTTGGTATGTACACTCTCCACATTCTGTAATCTGCTCTACAATTTTATTCTCCTAACAAGGCCAGGGGCTCGCTGGGATCAGGTGAGGGGTCAGGGTGATGGCCTATAAAGCCTGGACCGCTTTCTGGATGAGTTTGTATCTTCTCAGTGGTGGTACAGCTTAGCAGAATCCCTTGAATTATGGAGGCATGGCTCCCAGAACCAAAGTAAATTTCACAGCCTCACATGACAGAAATACTCTTTGTTGCCATTCGAGCTCATTCCAAATGTAGTTCTGGTTCTAGCTACATGCCATGGTGACAGCCTCTACTCTCTGTCCTTCAAATTGTTTCCTTATATTTAAAAAAATATATATATATATATATATATGTATATATATATATGTGTATATATATACATATATATATGTAGTGCTGTTCTCCTGGAGCATTCATGAGGACCTGTACGTTCAGGTGTCGTGAAGCACTGAGCTCTACTTCGTATTTGCTCCTCCTGGGTGAGAAGCATTGTGTCCCGGAGCTGGGCACTGTCGCCGTGGTGCCTGCTGGCTGTGAATCCTGTCTGCCCCGCTCCCCAGCTGTGTGACCCTGGGCTGGTAGTTCGTTTCTGCCCCTCAGCTTCCTCACCAATATAGGTTTCCCCACTACCCTAAAGTAGAGTGTCCCTTTGAAACCTTTCATAAGCCAGCGTGGCATAAAGCACAGGCACAGGTGCTCGTAGACCCAGGTCAGAGCTGTGGCGTGGCGGCCTGCTGCTGGGGTGCCGGCTGCAGTTCCCGGGGCAGGGGCTCGGCGGGGCCGCTCTCACAGTTTGGGGTGCACGCTTGCCTCTGTCATGGCTCGCTGCCACCCACCAAAGGCTATTTTCACTTTTCACTTTTTATCGTAAAAGTGAAAGTTCTCTTCAGATTTCTTCCTGTGAGTGAAAACAAGTACTAAGTAGGTTTCTCATAAAAGTGAGGTGGCATAACAACTTTGGAAAAGTAGGGACACTTATATAATGGAGATAACAGACCCTACCTCCGTTTTTGTGGAGAAGATGAATGAGTTGTGTGCAGTTACCGTAGACATTCTCTTTGCCTGTGAGGACTCTAGAGAGATGAAAACGTGAATTAAACAAATCTGAGGATTTCAAATTTAGTAAGGCAGTTGGAGACCCAGGTCACATTTAGCTAAAATGCCAGTTCACAGCCTGC
>NC_048221.1:20243841-20265914 GCF_002007445.2 Ailuropoda melanoleuca
AAAAAAAAAAAAAAAAAAAAAAAAAAAGATTCAGTGTCCTAGCTCCTGGGGAGAGGAATGATTCCCATAATGTCCAGAACCATGAGGTTTATTTTCTGTCTGCCCCCCCCCTTTTTTTTAAATAAAAGGGAGACGTTGAAACAGCATGGTGCTGGAGCAGGTGGTACTAGAAATATTTCTGGAACTAGTAAATTCCATGTGGACCTGGAGCAGGAGCTGGCTGATTTACATGGGAAAGATGCAGCACTCTTGTTTTCCTCGTGCTTTGTGGCCAATGACTCAACCCTCTTCACTCTGGCTAGGATGATGCCGGGTAAGGAAGCCTGTCCCGGGTGCCTTAGAGTTTTTTGGGTTTCTTAGGAACAGCAGGGATATTGACGACACAGAGGACTTACCGAAAACAGTTAAGAGCAATGAGCGTACTGGGAGCATTTTTTCTTGAAACATGAAGTGCTCACTGCATGTGAGAGGTAGCAGTGGCAGACGATACTAACGAAGGTCTCATCCTTGAGCTAATTGCTTCAGATGTGCTTTGTATTCGAGGAAAATCCTTTGGCGAATTCTCTTAATCATTGGTAGTTATCTTTTGATGGAGTTTGGCACGAGGTGGCCAGATTTTAAAAGCAGATTGGTTGTCTGCCATTGGGTTATTCTACACCTGTGGGCCTTCTCAAAGGAGAAGCACTAGCTGACGATTTTCCCAGGAAGAAACTGGCTAGGAGTATCTTTCCTACTGGGCAAAGCAGCACTTTCAGGGCAAAGTCCGTTGTCCCTGTCTAGGAAATAACTTGTCTTTGGTGCAGATGGCAGTAAGTAGCGTTTTGGTTTTGTTTTTGTCGTGTTAGGCTGTGAGATTTACTCCGATTCTGGGAACCATGCCTCCATGATCCAAGGGATTCGAAACAGCCGGGTGCCAAAGTACATCTTCCGCCACAATGACGTCAGCCACCTCAGAGAACTGCTGCAAAGATCTGACCCGTCGGTCCCCAAGATTGTCGCATTTGAAACCGTCCACTCAATGGATGGTAAGTAAGCAGAGGCCAGTCTGAAACCTTAGATGAAAAACTAGGCCTGGACTCTTTGAAAGTGTGATGCTCATTTTGTTTTTGCAATTTCTTTTTACTCTGCTAGGATTTTGTATTTGGTGGATATTGTATAGGTTGGGTGAATGTAGATTTTCTATTCTGGCTCTTACTAGGCTCTGAGACCCCAAGATAACCTAGAAACTGGGGGAAGTTCATTGTTTTTCTCAATATTAAAAATGATACCCTTAGAACAGAAGTTATTTTGTTCTGACTCTGATCAAAACAGAAATTTATGAAGTAGCAAGCTCTTCAGAGTAGTGTGTGTTCTCTCCGCAGGAGCAGTGTGCCCACTGGAAGAGCTGTGTGATGTGGCGCATGAGTTTGGAGCGATCACCTTCGTGGATGAGGTCCACGCAGTGGGACTGTACGGGGCTCGAGGCGGAGGGATTGGCGATCGGGACGGAGTTATGCCCAAAATGGACATCATTTCTGGAACACTTGGTATGTACACTCTCCACATTCTGTAATCTGCTCTACAATTTTATTCTCCTAACAAGGCCAGGGGCTCGCTGGGATCAGGTGAGGGGTCAGGGTGATGGCCTATAAAGCCTGGACCGCTTTCTGGATGAGTTTGTATCTTCTCAGTGGTGGTACAGCTTAGCAGAATCCCTTGAATTATGGAGGCATGGCTCCCAGAACCAAAGTAAATTTCACAGCCTCACATGACAGAAATACTCTTTGTTGCCATTCGAGCTCATTCCAAATGTAGTTCTGGTTCTAGCTACATGCCATGGTGACAGCCTCTACTCTCTGTCCTTCAAATTGTTTCCTTATATTTAAAAAAATATATATATATATATATATATATGTATATATATACACATATATATATATACATATATATATGTAGTGCTGTTCTCCTGGAGCATTCATGAGGACCTGTACGTTCAGGTGTCGTGAAGCACTGAGCTCTACTTCGTATTTGCTCCTCCTGGGTGAGAAGCATTGTGTCCCGGAGCTGGGCACTGTCGCCGTGGTGCCTGCTGGCTGTGAATCCTGTCTGCCCCGCTCCCCAGCTGTGTGACCCTGGGCTGGTAGTTCGTTTCTGCCCCTCAGCTTCCTCACCAATATAGGTTTCCCCACTACCCTAAAGTAGAGTGTCCCTTTGAAACCTTTCATAAGCCAGCGTGGCATAAAGCACAGGCACAGGTGCTCGTAGACCCAGGTCAGAGCTGTGGCGTGGCGGCCTGCTGCTGGGGTGCCGGCTGCAGTTCCCGGGGCAGGGGCTCGGCGGGGCCGCTCTCACAGTTTGGGGTGCACGCTTGCCTCTGTCATGGCTCGCTGCCACCCACCAAAGGCTATTTTCACTTTTCACTTTTTATCGTAAAAGTGAAAGTTCTCTTCAGATTTCTTCCTGTGAGTGAAAACAAGTACTAAGTAGGTTTCTCATAAAAGTGAGGTGGCATAACAACTTTGGAAAAGTAGGGACACTTATATAATGGAGATAACAGACCCTACCTCCGTTTTTGTGGAGAAGATGAATGAGTTGTGTGCAGTTACCGTAGACATTCTCTTTGCCTGTGAGGACTCTAGAGAGATGAAAACGTGAATTAAACAAATCTGAGGATTTCAAATTTAGTAAGGCAGTTGGAGACCCAGGTCACATTTAGCTAAAATGCCAGTTCACAGCCTGCACTTGATAAAGGAAGGGCAGGCCAAAAAGTGTCCCCTTCGGCACCGTCAGGGGGCTGAGAACCTTGGGTAGACCAGGAGAGCCCAGGGGTTGCAGGGCAGAGCCTCGCTGGGAGGAAAGCACTCGTTCATGTGTCTTAATTCCAGCAAAACAACCCTTTTCTTTCAAAGAGCTCTTGTGACGTGGGCTTTGTGAAGGTACAGTCGCTGGGTGCTGGAACAGGCTGGAGAGAAATTTTCCACCGTAAGAGCTTAACACCAACCCAGCCCTGCATGGGGTTCAACCAGGAATGTTCATTACAGAACACAGTGTTAACATACAGAAGGACTCTTCTGCGGTCCTTAATCCTGAAACTTGAGATATAGATTATACAAAAGGATTTGAGGAGAATTGAGAAATGAGTTTGGCCCTAAATCAACCCTAACAGGTTCTGAGTTTTCATATTTCTCTGGGCAGTGCTGCTTGTCAGAGTGCTGTGTTTTACTTCGGTAGGAAATAATACTGGTCACATCAAAACAGCTCATGGCTTAGCTGGGTTACATTCCGGCTCTGGGGTGATGCTCGCGGTGGGAGGACAGTGCCAGCGGCACATCGTGCACGCCATGGGAGGTGGCCCCTGGCCCGCTGGCAGAGCAGCGAGTCTGGGTGGGAAAGGCGGGGGAAGAGAGGGTGCAGTGTGCTGTTCAGGCACATGGGGCCGGTCGCTCAGCGCCAGGACTCGTGTGGGGCCCCGTTCTTGGTCCTTGTTGGACACCGGCTTGGTCCTGTGATTTAGGGGAGGATCCTAACCTCCTACACTTTCTCCCTTTCAGAAATGGGTAGGCATCCCTTGACCTGAGTCTTAGGGCACGTAGAGAGGATAAAGAGGAAAGGGCTGTGAGGCTGGGCGGCGCCGTGCTGGGCGCATATAGGGGCCATTGCCGGAGTAAATGAGGCTGTCTCCTCGCAGGCAAAGCCTTTGGCTGTGTTGGAGGGTACATCGCCAGCACGAGTTCTCTGATCGACACCGTGCGGTCCTACGCGGCCGGCTTCATCTTCACCACCTCCCTGCCGCCCATGCTGCTGGCTGGAGCCCTGGAGTCGGTGCGGATCCTGAAGAGCGCCGAGGGGCGGGCGCTTCGCCGCCAGCACCAGCGCAACGTCAAGCTCATGAGGCAGATGCTCATGGATGCGGGCCTCCCGGTCGTCCACTGCCCCAGTCACATCATCCCTGTGCGGGTAATGACCTGTCTGGGACTGGACGTGCTGGGGGCTGTGCCTCTGCATGTGACCTGGGATGTTGTGGTTCACACCTACCTGAAGTTGGGCTGGGGCAGGGTGACTGCTGGGGCAGAGGGCTGTAGTCAGCGGACCTCTGCTCTGTTTCTGCCTTTGGCTGACTTCACAGTGAGAATGAAGCCTTTGAATCCAGCGGCTAGGGCAGAGGTTCCTTCTCCCAAGAACTAGCCTTAAAAGAGCTTCTGACTAAAAAGTTCCGGAAGCCTCTACTTGGGTAGCTTTGAAGTCTGGTTTTTTATTCAGTTAATTTCGAAATAGGTCTTGCCCTTTCTGCTATAAACGGTAGCCCTGTTGGTGTCACAGTTGAATTAGTAGAATGAATATAGCTGGTATAATCCGAGCTGCTGCTTTCCCACGGCTACACACATCCCTGGGTAGGAGGAGCGGCTGGGGGCAACTGCACTTGAAGCCTGGGAGGGAGATCAGTGTGAAATCTCCTTCTAATGTGCTCAGTTCTCTGGTCCGTGCTAAGCACTCCCCGGCCCTCGCAATGGCAGCCTGCATCGCTGCTCCAGCCTGAGCCTCCCGACTGCCGTGTTCACTAGAACCGCTGCTAAGGGATGGTCTGTCCTGTGCTGACCTTACCTTCTGATATCACACAGGTCGCAGATGCTGCTAAAAACACTGAAGTCTGTGATGAACTAATGAGCAGACATAACATCTACGTCCAAGCCATCAACTACCCCACGGTGCCCCGGGGGGAGGAGCTCCTGCGGATTGCCCCCACTCCTCACCACACACCACAGATGATGAACTACTTCCTTGGTGAGTGCCTGCGGGACTGCGTGTGTGCCGCCCTTGCGGTGTGTGTGATTCAAGCCCGTCAAAGGCACTCAGATCCGTTTCTTCTCTCCAAGTGACTAACAATGCTCTCAGATGGTATGAAACTGTAAAAGACATGGAGTTGTTGGATTCGGTTCGGGGAGTGCAGGCATGACTTAGAAGCTCTGGGGGCTGGTCGCTGCTCATCCATCCACTGTTGCCAGGGCCCCCTTGTCAGGATGACTCAAAGATGCCCAGGAATGGCTGGTGCAGGGGAGGAGCGAGAAGCCTCCTGGCCCTCTGGAGGTTGGCTTTGTGCTTCTCTCTGTTTCTCTGGTGTATGAAGCAACCCCCCACCTAACCTCTTCTCATAACAGTAATTGTTCAGTGTTTTATAAGGCCTGTGGTCCCAGCACCCTCTGTGTCCAACCTAAAGGCAGAGATGGAGGGGCTGCTCTCAGCCGCGGGTCGCCTTTGCCTCCTGAGCACCCCTGACGTGGTCCTGCTGCCTTGCAGGCTTTGGCACCGCTCTGCCAGGAACGTTCCGTTTCAGTGCGGTGGCTGGAGCAACTTATTCCTGAAGCTGTGTAAAACAAAGCCAGAGTTGGGTTTTGTTTCTCAGTTTTTACTTATTTTTATAACAGCCTTATTGAGATATAATTCACATATCACAAATTTCACCCTTTTGTTTTTTTCAAAGAGTCATTTATTTTAGAGAGCGAGCGCGTGAGTCGGGGGAGGGGGGATGGGCAGAGGGAGAGGGAGGGAGAGAATCCCAAGCTGACGCCCTGCTGAACACGGAGCCTGATCTCATGACCCCGAGATCACGCTTAACCGACTGAGCCACCCAGGCTCCCCTCATCTCACCCTTTTAAAGTGTACAGTTCCATGGGCTCGAAGTATGTCGTGGTGTTGTGCAACCGTCACCACCATCTGATTCCAGAACGTTTTCATGAGCCCACCAAGAAGCTGTACACCCACGAGCAGCCACTGCGTGTTTCCCCCTTCCCCAGCCGGTCAGCTGCTGACCCCCTCTCTGCCCCTGTGGAGGTTCCCCCGCTTCGCTTTCCATATAACACTGCGTGCCTGGCTTCCTGGACGGCACAGTGTGTCCAGGGCCCGTCCACGTGGTAGCAGAATCCTCTCTCTCTAGTACCAGATAATCTTTGGTGAGGGTATAGCACCCTGCATGTCCATCCGTTAGCGGACATTTCGGTCGTTTCCGCTTTTTGACAGTTAGGAAGATAACGCTGCTGCCAGTGTGTGTGTTCGAGTGCTTGTGTGGGTCTGTGTTTGCGTTTCTCTTGGACACATACTCCCTTCACTTGTTAAAACCGGTTTCTCTCACAGAGAACCTGCTGGCCACGTGGAAGCGAGTGGGGCTGGAACTCAAGCCCCATTCCTCAGCCGAGTGCAACTTCTGCCGGAGGCCGCTGCACTTTGAAGTGATGAGTGAAAGAGAGAAATCCTACTTCTCTGGCATGAGCAAGCTGGTATCTGCCCAGGCCTGAGTGTGTCATGACCTCAGTTACTCAACCCTGGGCCATGTCATATTCAGATAGTCTCCAGAGTTGTCTTTATATGTGAATTAAATTATATTAAATTTTAATCTATAGTAAAAGCACAGTCCTGGAAATAAATTCTTGTGTAAGTGATGGGTCCTCCTGTTATTGGCCACTGAATCAAAGAAATCATTTTTTTCATCCCTTTCAATGTGGTCTGTGCTGTTGCACCATGTGACGTGAGAAACATATACTGGCCCTCTGGTGGTGGCCCCAGCCCCGCCTCCCTCCCTTCTCCGCTACCACCTTGGCCTCAGGCTTCCCTCTGAAGGGAGGGCAGTCAGGAGGGAACGCTTGTCTGTCGCCACCGAGTCCTCCAGCCCATCTGCCCCTCCCCCTAGGATGGTGTCCCTTCCAGGGTCGGTGCAGGTTCGCGCTCCTCTCGGACTCCTTCCGCGTGTATTCTGGGTCCCCTGGTTCCGAGCGCCTTCCTACAACCCTCTCAAGCCCCCTCCGTCACAGATTGGCCCCCCTTGGCCTGCAGCAGGCTTTGTCGTCCACCTTAAAAGTAAACAAGCTCTCCCTCCACCCAGACTCCCTTCCGGCTGCTGCCGCAGACAGGCCTCTGTTCTGCCTCACTGCCGCACTTGGTCCCTCATCCTGGTCCCCGTGGAGGCTGCTCTTTTCTTGCCACATCTTGCCTCTTAGCTCGCCAAATCCAGTGGTTCTCTTTTCCTCTCATTGAGCCTCCCAGTGGTCTCAGGGGCCATGGCCGTCCCTGGCCCTTTCACAGCTTCCTGCTCTGAGCCGCTGTGCCACTTCCCTCTCCTGAACACAGTCCTCCGACTTGATGAGCTGTCTGAATGCTGAGCACCCGCAGCTTGAGCTGTAACTGCCCTCAGCGCTTCCCCTCCCGCCATGTGGTGTCTCCCAGCCCTGGGTTTCCAGTTCCAGCTGTTCACTGCCGACTGCCGTCAAACAAGCACCTCGAAGCCCACAGGTCCACAGGGCACCCGGGCCTGCCAGCAGCTCCCCTGCCTTCTCTTCCCTTGCCTTCCCAGCGTCTACCCGCTTAGGCTGGCTGCTCACGGGGAAGCCAGCTGTCTTTCCTCACTTGAGACTCTTGGCAAGTCCTGTAAGTTCTACCTGTAGGCTACATCTCGGGCCAGGCCACTTCCTGTCACCTCTGCTGCTATCATCCTGGCATCTGCCCCAGCCTCATCCCCACGTGGCAGCCCGAGAGAGCTTTCAAAATTACAAAGTGGATTATGTTCCTCTTCTGCAGGGAACTTTCCTGGGCCTTCCAGTGGCACCCAGGTTAAATTCTAGCTTCCTCACACAGGCTGACCACATTCTGTGAGGTCAGGAGCCCATCCCACCTCCATCTTGCTCCACCTGCTCCATGTATTGGCGCCCACTCATAGCCTCCGCTGCCCCCCTCCCCCACCGTGTGCTCTCCGGCTTCCAGGCCTTGGTGTTCCAGGCCATTGTTTCTTCCCTCGAGTTCACTACTCTGGATCATGATGTGGCGGCCTCTGTTTACACAGGACAAGGGTCCTGAGGAGACCTTTCCTGAGCCCCCGGGATAAGGCAGCCCAGCTCCTCCCATGTTCTTACCATCGCCTGACCTCCTCCTGCGCTGCCCTTCAAAGCACAGGCACGACCCCCAGTGACTATGCCCCTGCTGGTCATCTGCCCCGTCTGTCTTCTCACATCTACATCCCCAGCACCCAGCACGGTACCTGACAGCAGGCACTGAGCCAACGTGTGCTGAGTAAAGGAAAGGGGGCTCTCCTCGCTCCGCTGCCATAACCACGGCAGACCCCAGCCACCAGAAGACCTCCACTTCCCACAGTTACAGAGGCCGGGAAGGTCAACACCAAGGTGCTCACAGACTCAGTTCCTGGTGAGAGCCCTCTTCCTGGCTTGCAGACCACTCTCTCCTTGCTATAAATTCACATGACCTTTCCTCAGAACGTGGCTGGAGGGAGATCTTTCTCTCTCTCCCCCCAAACCCACTAATCCCATCACGAGGGCCCCACCTCCTGACCTCATCTAATTATCTCCAAAGGTCCCACCTCCAAATGTCAGCACACTGGGGCTAGGGCTTTAATCCGTGGATTTGGGGGAGTACACATTCAGCCCATAACAGGGACCAAGGGAAACATCCAAGTCTACTTCCCCGGAAAGCAGAGATGAGCTCAGAGACAGCAAGCAGCTGGAGGACAGAGAGAATGCTTGGCCTTGCTCCCCTCTCTTATCTCTAGAAGGGCAGCTGTGCTCTCTCCTCTCTGGACCCCATTGTGCTGGCACGGCTTCCTGGGGCGCACCCTTCTCCGGACTGGCCCCGGAGAGAGCGGCCGAGTCCTGGTCCCATCAAACAAAGCCACACATCTAGGCAGGCCACTGGGCATGATGGAAGTCACGTCACCTCGCAACCAGCACACGGTTCCTTTCTGCTCAGGAAACACGCCTCACTCGCTTTCCCAGCCCCTGTTCCCTCAGGAGCGCTGGCTGGGCTTTCCCATTGTCCCCCACGCTCCCACGCCGGGAACCCCCTCCACCCCTTCCTCCCAGGGTGACTTTTAGCATGGGTCCTGTTTCTCTCTGAACACTTAGCAAGATCCCCTCCCCCTCCCTTCTCATTAGACCCAGAGTCAGCTGGGTCAACGGGGTTGGTCACTCCCCTTTTCTCCTAACTGCTGCTCAGGTTTGGGAGAACACAGGATGATGGAACGGTCTGCAGGAAGTGGACAGGGTTTGTGAACTGCTTCAAAATACGGCGCTGGGCTAGGCTTCTAACTAACTGATGTGCTTTTGGAACATAGGTGAAGTTTGTGGGGGGTGAGGTCCAGAGCCAACGACCAAGAAAGAATTCTTGAGACTTTGGTGCATAAAGGTGGTCTTATTAAAGCATGGGGATAGGACCCGTGGGCAGAAAGAGCTGCTGCTCCAGGGTCTTGACAAGGGGTCTTGACCAGTGACGGATGGGGGGAAGTAAGGAAGAGGGAGGTTTCAAAAGGATTTTCCTAATGTTAAAGAGGACCCTCAGGACACTGGAGGCCTGGCTATGATCAAGCTGAGGTGGTTCTTCCCTCTGGCAAGGCATTAAGATAGTTGGAAGACTCCTGGTAGAGTGTCATAAGTGTCCCGCCCAGGAGTGGGGGGGTGGGAGGTGGTGGCAGGGCGTCAGCTTCTGCTTTGTTTTTGGCTAGCCTTCTGCTCCCTCATCATAACAAGGACTTGAGTATGGAAATGTATGATGTCGTACAAGTTTTCCAAGAATATACAGATGCCTGGAGCATGCAAGTGTCCTCGAGGGAGAAAAGAATTGTCGTTTCCAATCTTAGCACGGAGAATTTCCTTACGTTTACGTCTTCCTCCTATCAGGTTGTCCTAAGTCTTGTGCCCAGATGTCTGCCTAGTACTGGCTGCCCCCACGACAGCAAAAAACACAGGAGGCAACACCGGGAGTCTGCTCCCAGCTTCACGTGCCTCTAATTCAACCACATGTGCCTCTGAACCCTGTTCAGGGCTCTGGGTGCAGGATCTGTCTCCAGGTCACAGAGAGAAAATAGCTACCGCCTCAGCTAGCTGTCCTCCACATCAGCCCCTTACCTAACAATGATGGCCGAGGGCTGCTAGTTTCTCAGAACTCCACACGCATTAGCGCCAAGCCTTCTTTTTTTTTTAAAGATTTTATTTATTTGAGAGAGAGTGAGAGCGCGAGCACAAGAGAGAACGCACAAATGGGGGAGGGGAAGAGGTAGAGGGAGAAGCAGGCTGTCCACAGAGCAGGGAGCCAGACGCGGGACTCGATCCCAGGACTCTGGTATCATGACCTGAGCTGAAAGCAGACGCTTAACTGACTGAGCCACCCAGGCGCCCCTAGCACCAAGCCTTCTAACAGCAGGCAGAGTAACCCTGGCCACCCCCCATTTACAGATGGGCAAACTGAGGCTCCAAACAGGAAGTCACCTGCCCGAGATAATCCAAATGGCAGAGCCAATGGTTAGCCCAGGTAGCCCGACCGGAGTCCCACTCTTCCCCAGCCTTGCAAGGCCAGGTCGCAACTAGTGGTCATGGCCGGGGATGTCCAGCAGTGTGGGGGAGAGGGCCTGGAGTCAACCATGAGCGCCTTTCCTGAGCCCAGGGCAGTGGCAGCTGCCTCTCCTCCAGCCCCACCCGAGCCTAGGACCTAGGATAAAGGAGCTCTGCACCTTCGGATCCTGGAGATGACAGCAGAACTTCTTTCTGGAGGTTGAACCAAGGGCCACGGACCCTCAGACTCACTTAAGCCAAACCACCCGTCCTACCATAACCCCGTGCTTCATTTCCAAAATGCTCTTCTGAATCCGAAGCCCCAAAAGAACCAGGACTGTGAGCAGGAGTGGGTGAGTGGGTACATGAGGATTCTATGTGGGAACTGCTGAGGGCAGACGCAGCTGTCCTGAGAGACAGGCAGATGGTGCCCCCCACATACAAACTGTGGGGGCCCTGGATAAGGCCCTGCTTCCTGCTCCTGCTTCCAGATGCGGCCAGATCAGCCCGCGAACCGCATGGCAGGGGCCTCCCCTAGATTCCGGCCTGGCCGAAAGGCAGTTCTTGTTTTCTTTTCTCCCCAGGGACAGGCCAAGGAGGTACGTGGGGCCAGGCCATGCCTCGGGCAGCTTCTCCAGAAGCTAATAGGCCCTCTCAAGACAGAGCAGAGCCCATGTGGGACTTCCAATTGGTGGATCAGACCTTTCTGTCTTTCTTCTTCTTCTTCTTTTTTTTTTTAAAGATTCTATTTATTTGTCAGAGAGTACAAGCAGAGGGAGCAGCAGGCAGAGGGAGAAACAGGCTCCCCAAAGAGCAGGGAGACCCATGCAGGACTTGATCCCAGCACCCCAGGATCATGACCTGAGCCAAAAGCAGATGGTTAACCAACTGAGCCACCCAGGAGTCCCTCTGTCTTCTGTCAGGCAAGCAGATAACAGGGGGCGGCACAGTCGTTAAGTGTCTGCCTTCGGCTCAGGGAGTGATCCCAGTGTCCTGGGATCGAGCCCCACATCAGGCTCCTCCACTAGGAGCCTGCTTCTTCCTCTCCCACTCCCCTGCTGTGTTCCCTCTCTTGCTGGCTGTCTCTGTCAAATAAATAAAATCTTTAAAAGAAAAAGAAAGAAAGAAAGAGGAAGGCGGCTTACATTTCTCTCCCAGCTATCCCCTCCCTCCAAACCCCGGGGCTGCCCACAATCAGGCTGTGTAAGATTAGCCAAGTCTGCGGCCAGCATCAGCCTTTCGCCCCAGAGGCCTGGAGTGGCTGGGCTGGCCCTCAACTGTCCTGAGCCAGCCAAGCAGGTTCCACTGTCCTGCAGCCCCAGGCCCCAGCACCAACTGTACGGCTGCACACGTCTCTTCTGCTCCTCGAAGGGCAGGTCCAGCTGTGGGGACAGTGAGGCCGCACCGCGTACTCCCCAAAGCCACCTCCAAGGCTCCAGGTCTGACATAACCCACAACTCCCCACACACTTGGCTATCTCCAAACATGGTCATCTCCAAGCGATGTCTGGAACTCTACACTAGATAGAAATGGACACACATACTCCACCCTCATCAGACATGGCTGTGTCTCCCACCTAAGTGCAGTCGGCGGTGATAGGCAGGGGCAGGAAGGCAGGCCCCACCTTTGTAGCCAGGTGGTGGCTTACCCAGGTGTCCCTTTGATGTCAGAACACACAGACCCAGCATATACTCTAGGTGAAAACAGAAAGGGATGGATCTGAGCTCACTCTAGAACCTTGTGTGGCTCCCAGCTCCCTGCTGTGGGGAACCTACCCAGAAGCTTCTCTCCAGCCCAGCCCGGCCTCCTGACCACAGCACAGGCACGGCCACCAGAGGGCGCAAACGCCCCTCTGAACTCCGCACAAAGCTTTTCTGCCCCCCAGCTTGGGTATGAACACTCACAGAGCTGCTGCCCCTCAGGACTTTGCTAGAGGCCAGAGATGAAGCAGGCCTGCAGGTTCTCTGCCCTCGACGCAGTTTCAGTCCTGCCGGTATGGGAGGCAGATCCTGAGGCCAATATACAACAGAGGGCTGCTGACCCTGCGGGCCCTGGGCGGCCTGGTGCAGCCTGGGATGGGGAGGGGAGGGCCTGTAGGGAGGGGCCTGAATGGGACGGGAGACCCTACCTGCTGCCTGGGAAGGACCAAGACCACCTTCAGTGACCTTCCTCAGACTCCCCTGAGAAGATGCTCGTAAACACGACTCCCCTTACCACCTCCCCTGCCCTGCAGACCTGCGTTCGTGGACCCTCCCTTTTTCTGCTTGGCAATTTCTCCCAAATCACCTCTTGTCCCTCCTCGCTTCACGGAGGAAAGCCTGGCGAAGGCTGCCTTCTTTCCTCCCACTCACACTTCCCGTAAGCTCAGGGTTAGCCGGCTGGCCTACCCGCCGCATTGATCGAGCACCCCCTATAGGCCAGGGGTGGGAGTAGGGGAGGCAGAGCCACGCCGTGGCCGAGCCAGCAGGTCAGGCCTCCTGGGCGGGCAGGCAGGTGGAGGGGGCGTGGGGCGCCGGGCTGTCACTCGGCTATTCGGCCGTCGTGGGGCCGCGGCAGAAGTTCCGGTTGTAGAAGTGGCGGTTGTCCCTGGTCAGGGCCGTGCCCAGCTGGGCCCAGAAGCTGCGCTGGCCCCTGGGCTGGTGCGGCCAGAAGAGGACGCTCTGGCGGCAGAGGCGCTGGCGCAGGCGCACGTAGCGGGAGCGGCGGGCGTCGGCGCGCAGCATCACCAGCACCACCACGTCCTTGCGGTCCTCCAGCAGGCGCTGTTGGGCTAGCAAGAAGCTGGCCCGCAAGAGGCCGCTGACGCTGTCGGTGTGGGCCAACACGAACAGCGTCTTGCGGCTGCTGTACACTGAGGCCCACAGGTTCTCGAAGAGCGTTCTGCCGGGCAGCCAGTCACGCTCCTCCAGACACAGGCGGAGCGCCCGGCGCCCGCGCCGCTCCTCCAGCTGCACACGCAGTTCGTTGTACACCCAGTCGGCCACCGAGCTCTGCGCCTTGTCGAAGACCACGAAGGCGTCGTAGTGCGGCAGGGCGTCGGCGCCCCGCCGCCGCCCGCGCCGCGGCAGCCAGGCCAGGCACAGGTGGAAGCAGTACCAGAGGTCCCAGCCACACAGGTGGTGCAGCACGGGCACCGCCAGGCTCAGGGCCACGGCCAGCATCGAGAGGCCGAAGCAGTCCCAGGACAGGGCCTCGTCCAGGCAGAGGCGCAGGTCCTGCGCGAAGATGCTGCGGCCCTGGAGCTGCCCGGGGCTGCCGCACCGCACGTGGCTGGGCAGGCCGGGCACTGCATCCTGCACCTCCAGCAGGAAGTCCACGAAGGCCGCCCCGCAGGCGCAGTGCAAGGGGTTGGCGGTCACGTCTAGGACATGCAGGGCGCCCGCCAGCGAGCCGAACCAGGAGGGCTCGACGGTCTTGAGGGCGTTGGCGCTGAGGTTGAGCTCGCGCAGCCCCGCAGCCAGGGCGAAGAAGCCAGGCACCACAAAGCCGATGCTGTTACCGCTCAGGTCCAGCCTCTGGAGCCGGGTGCCGTTGGGCAGGCTGCCGTTGCTCAGGGCCTTCAGCTGGTTTCCCGCCAGGTCCAGGGCCTCCAGGCTGGGGAGGAGGGCCAGGCTGCTCCAGTTGAAGAAAGCCAGGTAGTTGTCACGGAGCCGCAGCAGCCGCAGGCTCTTGGGGAGGTTGTCCAGGTTGCGCGGCAGGAGGGTGTGCAGGCGGTTCTGGGACAGGTCCAGGTGGACCAGGCTGCTCAGGCCTCGGAAGAAGCGCAGGTAGAGGTCTCCCTCCGCCCACATCTGGCTCAGGACGTTGCCGCTGAAGTCCAGGGCCCACAGCGAGGCGCTGCGGAGCTGCTGGGACACGCGGCTGTGGATGTCGTTGTGCGCCAGGCTGAGGTAGCGCAGGGCCGGCAGCTGCGCCACGAAGCTGAGGTTGTGGCCCACGCCGCGCATGCTGAAGGGCTGGCTGTTGTAGCTGAGGTCCAGGGCCTCCAGGCGGGGCAGCTCCGTGAACGAGCGGCCGTGGTACAGGTCCAGCTTGTTATGGGACAGGTCCAGCACCCGCAGGCTGGTCAGCGGCACGAACTGCGAGCCATTGACTGCCTGCGAGATGCTGTTGTGGCTCAGGCAGAGGCACTGGAGGCGCGAGAGCTGGGCGAACATCTCTGGCTGGATGCTCACAACGTTGTTCCGTGACAGGTCCAAGGTGAAGTTGAGGGTCCTGCAGCTTGGCATGAAATCCTCGGAGCTAGGGGCACCTGGCCGGCCCTGAGCTGTGTTCCGGGGCAGCCGCCAGGCTTGCTCCGGCCCGTCCGCCTCCCCCGTGGCCGCCGCCAGCGGCTCCGCAGCTCCGCTAATGCGGTTGTCCGACAGGTCCACGTGGCGCAGGCCCGGAAAGGCCCCGAAGAGGCTGAGCTGGGCCTGGTTGATGAAGTTCAGCTGCAGGTGCAGGCGCTGGAGCAGGGGCAGGTGGACCAGCGGCCAGAGCGTGGTCTTGCTGAGCGAGCGGAAGAAGATGCCGTGCATGTCCAGCTCCTGCAGGGACAGCAGGCTCCCAAAGGAGGGCGCCAGGTGCAGGTGGGCGAAGGACACCTTCTTGTGGTAGTTGAAGGACAGGTTGAGTCTGCGCAGCCGCGCCAGGCCGCGGAAGGCTTCCGTTTTGGTGATGCAGTCGTACAGGAAGTTCTCGCTCAGGTCCAGCACCAGGAGGTTGCCCAGGCCACGGAACCACCTGGGGTCCAGGCTGTGAAGAGAGCTGTCCTTCAACACCAGGCCTTCGAGGCGGCTCAGGTGGCTGAAGGTGTCGGGGTGCAGCTTGGGGAAGCCGCGGGGGCACTCCCTGCAGGGGTTGCGGGCGTGGTCACAGCGGCGACAGTTCCCGCCCACGTCAAGCACGCGCAGGGCGGTTAGGTTGGCCAGGTCGTCGCGGGCCAGGGTGATGATGTGGTTGTAGGACAAGAGCAGGTACTCCAGGCTGGGGGGCAGGTGGCGGGGCACCATGGTCAGGTTGTTGTACTTGAGCGACAGGTGCGTGAGGTTGCGCAGTCCGAGGAGGGCGCCAGGGGCCACGCGCAGGGCCTGCCGGCAGGGGTTCTTATAGTAGCAGTTGCCATCCAGGAAGAGGTAGCGCAGGTTGTGCAGACCTGCCAGGTGGCCAGGGTCCAGCACCAGGATGTTGGTGCGGCTCAGGGACAGGGACACGAGCGAACTGGGCAGGGCAGGCACGGTGCTGATGCCGTTGTAGCTCAGGTTCAGGTCCTCCAGTGTGGGCACGGCCAGGAAGGTGTTGGGCTCGATGGTCATGTGGCAGGGGAAGTGCATGGGGCTGAGGCCGGCAGGGGGGCAGTTCCACTTGAGGTCGAGACGGCGCAGGCTGGACAGGTGCACGAAGTCGGAGTCGTGGAGGTGGCGGATGCGGTTGGAGTACAGGGAGAGGCTGGTGATGTTCCCGCGGGGCGCTGCCGCCGAGAAGCGCGGCACAGACGTGAGGAACAGCCAGTCGCAGTTGACCAGGCCGCGGGACTGCAGCTCACAGGGCAGGAAGGGAGGCAGCGCACCCGGGGCCAGGACCACGGCCAGCGCGGCGGCCTGCACCAGGAGAGACAGGGGGTGCAGGGCGCCACTGCAGGGGCCCTGCCAGCCTGTGAGAGGGCAGCCCCAGCCCCGCCACCACCTGTCCCACTTTCTGGGGGCTCCCAACAGGGCTCCCAAACCCCTCTCTCTGAGCCCTCCCCAGGGAGGCTCCTACCTCTCTGCTCTGCACCCATCCCACCGCTAAGCCTCGAGGAGAACGTAGGCTCCAGTCTCAGACCCAGCCTTCAACTCAGAGCTGCTTCCGAGACCTGGAATCCAGACTCACAATCTAGAACTTTCACACAAAACCAAACCCCAGCCAGACAGGAGAGCCAGGCAGGCAGTCAGCAGGCCCACCAGGTTCTCCCCCACCTTCCCTTTTCCTTCATCAGGGGCCACTTCTCTTTCCTCCTGAGCCAGAAACATCTGGCTCCCTTCCACCCAGCTGCCCTGGAAAGCCCTCCATGTCCTCCACCAGCCTCCCCAATGCCTCCTTCTGCCTCTGGCTAAGTCCCAGGCAGGCACGAGGGTCTTCTGCTGGGGTCTGGGCTGAGTACCACCCAGGGCCCTGGCTGGGGGGATGGGGGGTGGGGGCACAGCCCAGCTCTTCCCCCTCCCCCCACCTCTCCCAGACCAAGCACTCAACCCACTGTGGGTCAGAACGGATCAGACAGGATGGGCAGCACAGGGCCAGACAGGGGCTAGTCCTGGGCGTTCACCTAGTTTCTTGCCCCAGCACCACCACTGAGTGAAGCCCCAGGCCTCGGCCTCCCCAGCCATTTAATGGCTTCAGGTCTCATTGCCCAGAGAAAGGCTTCTGCTCTGATGTCTTCAGGGTTCAGTGAGGGCCATGTTGGGGGACAACCCTTTCACTACTGTCTGCAGCCACCAAACCTTCCCCCCTTCCCACCACTTCCCGCTGCCCCCTTCCCTGGGGGGCTGAGGGCCGCTGTCCTACCATGACAGGGAGCGGGGGCTTCTCCAGAGGGTCTGGCTAGCAGACTGGGCAGCGGCTGCAGGAAAGGATGCTTGGAGCTCACTGCCCCTTCCCGCATCAGCTCAGAGAACAGAGAAGTGAGAATTAAGAAAAAAACCCAGTAGCCCCCTCCCTCGCCCTCACCGGGCCCAGAGCGAGGGTTGGGGGGTGTACTGAGTCAGCCTATTTGCATAGGCAGATGGAAGACAACCCCTTCAATCCTTCCTCTTTCCATTCCCCCACCACCCCCACCCCAGCCTAACAAATTCGCCACCGCCTCAGTGGGCCTCACACCTGTCATCAGGGAAAGTCTGGGGAGATACAGAGGCCCAGAGCCCAGTCTCAGGTCAGCGAGAGACTGGGACTGGGGGCAGTACCAGATGGGGGCTGGGCATGCTGACACCCCTTGCCAGGGCACTCCGTGTCCCAAGAGGACTGTCACCCTCACCCCTCAGCCCCTCGGCCCCTGCCCCAAAGGGAGCTCCCTTGGGCCAGTGGCTCCCACATCTGCCCTTTCCTGCCCCCTCGCCCTGTCCCAACACTCCGGGGGGCCCGGCATGCCCAGGGGTGCGGCAGCGTGGGCCTCGCCCTCGCTGCACCTGCCTCCACCACAGCCTGCCACTTCCTCCAGGGGCAGGGCTTCCTCCTCTGCATTCCCAGTGTGCTGGGGGCCCCGTCAGAGCACCTGCCCCATGGCCGGGCCAGCTGCGACGGACCCAGCTGATCCTAACAGATTACTCAGGCCCAAGGCCCCAGGGTGACCTGGGCCCACGGCAAGTCCCGTTGGCTCCAGCTTCAGAATCTGCCCATTGCCCACGATGTTCACATTCACCAGGCTGGCCTGAGCCGCCATCAACTCTCGCCTGGACCAGTGTGGTCACCGCCGCCTCACGGATTGCCTTGCTTCTGTGCTCACACCCCACAGCCTATTCACATTCAGCTCCTAAGTCATACTAGGCCCTTCCTCGGCTCAGATTCCTCCCTGGCCCTTTCTGGAGTCTAAGGCACAGTCCACATCATTGCCAACAAGGTCCTATGGGATTTGCTTTCCCATTGCCTCCCCGACCAATCTCCAGCCACATTGGCCTCCTTGCTAGGGCTTGAATACTCCCCTGTAATCTCCCATCCTAGGGCCTTTGAACTTACTGTTCGCTTTGCCTGGAAATTCTTTTCCTAGATATTTACTTGGCCCCCTCCATTGCCTCCTTATATCTTGGCTCACACATGGCCCTCTGGAGGCCTTCCCTGATCTCCTTTTAAACCTCTCACCCTAGATCTGGCTCTCCTCAGCCCCTTTACCTGCTGCTTTTCGTTGTCTTAACTTTTTACCTGCTAACACATCATATCATTGATTTCCCATGGTTTATTGTATATTGTCTTATTCCCCTGCTGGAATGTCTGCTTTTTTTTTTTTTTAAAGATTGTATTTATTCATTTGAGACAGAGAGAGAGAGAGAGCACAAGCAGGGAGAGGGGCAGAGGGAGAGGGAGAAGTGGACTCCCCGCTGAGAAGGGAGCCTGACGTGGGGCTCGATCCCAGGACCCTGAGATCATGACCGGAGCCGAAGGCAGACACTTAACTGACTGAACCACCCAGGAGCCCCTGGAATGTCTGCTTCTTTTTTTTTTTTTTTTTTTAAGATTTTTTATTTATTTATTCGACAGAGATAGAGACAGCCAGCGAGAGAGGGAACACAAGCAGGGGGAGTGGGAGAGGAAGAAGCAGGCTCCTAGCAGAGGAGCCTGATGTGGGGCTCGATCCCACAACGCCGGGATCACGCCCTGAGCTGAAGGCAGACGCTTAACCGCTGTGCCACCCAGGCGCCCCTGGAATGTCTGCTTCTTAATGGCAAGAGTCTTTTGTCTATATACCCAGGGTCCAGCACAGTGCCCAGAACATCATAGGTGCTCAATATTTGCTGAGCCCATGAGTCTCCAGCACTCAGCTCTGGGCGGGCTCAGAGAGCGTGTCTCTGAAATGATGGCTGGATGAATTAATGAAAGAACAAAGAGCTTCTGCTGGGAGGAGGCAGGGCTGGACCCCCAGCCGCCCGGCTTCCCCATGCCCACTTCTGGGTGGCTGTCCTGGCAGGCAGGCTCCAGGCTGCCGGGTATCCAGCTGGCACACAGGCCCAGGGCTTCAGCAGCACGGGGGCAACACCACTGTCTTCCTGCCCACCTGGGAACCAGCGTTTGGGGTGGGCAAGGAGAGGCCTCCTTCTCTGGGTCCTAGCTAGGGTTCCAGCTCTCCTCACTATAATTGTAGTGTCTTGAGTAGGGGCTGCGAAAAGCCCTGGGGATGGGACACTCCTCTGAGCCCCAGCCCAAGACATGCTCCCAAGAGAAAGACCGTGCCCTCAGCAGCTGAATCCTAGCCACTGACCCCTCATGTCCCCTCCCCTGCACACCTCCCACCTGGGATAGGAGGGGCCTCTCACCCACTTTTTGGAGGCACCGACTGAAGTTCTGGCTCCTGCTGAATCCTGAGTCCGAAGGAGACTCTCCCAGAGTCCCCGGGAGCAGGGAGCCAGACCCTTGAGGGCAGGAGCACAAGTAGTGGAGAGGATCAAGGAGCCGACAGAGCTCAGGTCTGCACGCACGCGTGCAGACTGGAAGTCCAAGGTCCATGCCTCAGCCCCACAGAGTCCAGGAACCCCAGCGGGCAGAGCATACCCAGTGTGGCAGGCTGAAGAATGCCCCAAGGAGATCCACGTCCTAATCCCCGAACCTGTGGATACATCCTATACAGGATAAAGGGGGCCTTGCAAGTGGGATTTAGTGAAGGATCCCGAGGTGAGGAGAGCATCTGGAAAGTGGGGAAGCGAATGTAATCCCGAGCATCCTTAGAAGACAGAGGCAGAGGAGGGTCTGACTACAGGGAGGCCATGTGACCGGGAAACAGAGGGAGGCAGAACCACAGAGAAGGTGCCACCTCTCCGGCTTTGAAGAGGGAGCAGGGGCCATGAGCCAAGGAATGTGGGCAGCCTTTCCAGCTGGAGAAGGGAAGGCAACAGATCTCCCCTGAGGCCTCCAGAAGGCACGAGTACTGCCAAGAGCTGGGTATCAGCCCTGTCTGACTTTGGCCTTGTTAGATTTACAAGAACTACTAAGACAGTCCGTGTCTGTGGGTTTAAGCCACTGAGCCCGTGGCACCCTGTTACAGCAGGCGTAGGAAACCAATCCACCCAGATGCCCCAGATCATGGCGAAGGTGTGCCCGCCTCTCGGACTGAGCTCCCATCAACAAGGGGACCCGTGCGAGGCCTGTGTCCTCACACACGCAGACACACACCCTCCCAAATACCTGCAGCCAGGAGCGCTGGAGCCCCCCAGCAGGCTGACAGGCCCCTTCCGAGTTCCCCAATTCCCAGTGCCAGAGTGACTCCTCAGGGCCGGACTCAGGTGTTGATTTAAAAATATTTTATTCTTTAAAAAATACAGCATTCAACCATCTTATCTTTTAGTGACCCCCTACCCCAGCCCTGACTGAACCCACCCCTGTGGCCAAAGGCTCTGGGGCTGTGCTAGGACCCTAGCCTCAGTTACCCTGGGGGCCAAGCTCGTTCCAGGCTCCCTACCCAGCCCCCTTGACCCAGCCAGGCGGGGTCCCCAGACCCCGTGGGCACACAGATGAGAGGCAGCGACAGCAACAGGGGGAAGGTCACAAGATGCTGAGCCCGGTGGCCCTCGGAAGCTGCAAGAATGTTCTGTCACCAGCCGTCCTGCCCCACAGGAAGCAACCTTCCCCTGGAGCCCAGGCTGGGAAGGAGGCAGGTGTCTGGGAGCAGTGGGACGCACGGCCCCACAGTCCACATGCCCACATGGCTCCGGTCCGGCCACTTAGCTGTCGTCCCCATTCTCGCCGGGGCCACGGATGAGGCGCTTGTGGCCCCGCTTGCCCCCTGGGCCCTTGGGCTTGGCGAAGGCCTGCTTGAAGGCATGTTGTTTGGGGTGCACCTCATCATAGAGGAACTCAGCTGTCAGCTCCGCCCCATCGCCAATCTCAATCTGCATGGGGCAAGGCAGTGGTCTGGTGGGGTCCCCGACACACACCCTCCTGGGTCAGCCCCACTCCCGGGGCACCCCCTTGACCTCTCTCACACTCCAACCCTGGAGTCTTCTCCCAGATCCCCACCCGAATGCCACCCCCAGGAACACAGAGTTGGGGCCTGCTGCCCTGCGCACCTTGGTGACCCCCTACCTGCCTCCCAGACCCAGGGAGAGGAGAGTCACGGGTGGGTAAGCCTGGGGCTTGTCCACGCCACCAGTCAGCTGGCCCCACCCGTGTAACACGGTGCTAATAACCCTGCCCGACCACTGCCTTGGGACTCCAGCGCCCCAGGTGGAGGGCGGTGGTACAGGCCCCTGGGTGGTGAGGCTCTGGGGAATGGGCACCTACCTTCTTGGAGATCTCCAGCTGGAAGTCCTGCTCCACAGAATCGAGCAGGCGACTCTTGCAGCTGGAATAGAGCATGCGCTCCTTGATGCTGCACTTGTACCCCGGCATCGAGTAGATGAACACTGTGGGGGCAGGGCGGGGGACGTGAGCGGAGGCTGGGAGACCTGCTGACCCACGCCCCCTGCGGCAAGGCCACCCAGCTCCTGTCCAGGCACACTCACCCACAGACTCGAGGGGGTCACCCTCATGGGTATGCTTGTAGAGGAAGAAGTGGTAACGGGCAGCATCTCGGGGAACCCTTGAGGGCAGCTGGGCCACCTCCGTGGGCTCCGTGTGCACCAGCTCGATTGTCTCCCGCTCCAGATCCAGCTTCTGCCAAGGACACGGGGAGTTGTGAGAACAGGAGCGTGGGCCCACCCTAGCGAATGAGAAGTCCCCGAGGGGACAGGCAGGAGCCAGGGCCGAGCCTGTTTGTGGTCTCCCGCTCTCAGGACTCCCCACCCCAGCGGCCATCCCGCCATCGGGGTCCCTGCGAAGAGGCCACACCTGGGCCCCTAGCTCTGCCCCTCGGAAAGCTCTGCTAGAGGAGCAAGTCCCACCAAGGGCAGTGGACAGGACAGCAGGGAGGGCCTCAACCGGAGGGAGGCACCACTATCGGGCTGGCCTATCCTCAAGGGTGAGGCTTCCGGGGGGGACATGCCTCAGAAGGAAGAAGCCATTCTGCCTGGTAGGGGGAGGCATGGGGCGCCTGGCAGGCTCAGTCAGTGGAGCATGTGACTCTTGATCTAAGGGTCTTGAGTTCAAGCCCCACGCTGGGTGTAAAGCTTACTT
>NC_048221.1:20266548-20282917 GCF_002007445.2 Ailuropoda melanoleuca
GCCCCCCCCCGGGGGGGGGGGGGGGTGGAGTCTGCTTGAGATTCTCTCTCCCTCTCCCTCTGCACACCCCTGGCCCGCTCACGCTCTCTCTCTCAAATAAATACATAAATCTTTTTTAAAAATTTAAAAATAAGAAAAAAAATGAAAAGGGGAAGCCTGGCCATTGGGCCAGGAGGCCCTGAGGAGAGGGGGCAGCCAGGGGGGCTGCAGGGGCATCTCGGACAGATAGGGGCTCAGGTCTGAGGGGTCAGTGTGAACTCCAGGGTGAATACGTGCGTGCAGTGAGGAGGGCGGAGTCAGGGACAGATGTGTCTCACGGATGTCCCTGCACGTGAGCAAGGACTGGGCAAGGCAGGGGAACACCATGCGTCTCCTGCATGTGGCGAACAGGACCGGGTAGGGCCAGGGGAGCAGGCGGGGGACAGCGCATTCCGCGAGGACGCAGGGGAGCTGAAGTGCACAGACTGGGGGGAAGGGGGCGGGCACACATCCGTACACGGGTCCGGGCCGAGCAGGGAGTGGCCTGGTGCGCCTGGGGTGGGACGGGCACCCACCAGCTGGATGTAGCTGATGGTCCTCTGCTTGAGCTGCTGCAGTGCCCGCTGCGCTGCCGGCTGCAGTGGGAAGGTGAGGCCCTGCAGGGTCTGGTGCTTGCTCTCCACACTGATCTCTGTCTTCACCTGGGGGCGGGGCAAGAGCAGGGGTAGCCCTCCTGCAGCACAGGCCAGCCGCCAGGCCTCATGGGACCTGGAGGGCCTCAGGCCGGGACTTCCGCCCACCCGTTCCGGCGCAACTACCTCGTTAATACGGATCTGCTGAAGCTCTCTCTCGGCCGAGGTCAGCGGGGCGGGCGCCGCACACGACGACAGGTGCTTCTGGTACCCAGCAAAGGAGAGGTCGTCCTGGCCGGGGGATGCAGAAGCACAAATGGGCACCTCGGCCTGGGCTGGCGGACGCCCACTGAGCACCCAGCTGGCAGCCCCTGGACTCCTCCAGCCCTCCCCACGCCTCCCCACTCCTGGCACCCACTTCCCGTGCGACCCCGCATAACACCCCACCTTCTGTGGGCCTGTGGGCCTGGCCTGGGGGGTCTGGCCTGGGAGGCCTACCTTCACAGTTCCAAAGAGTTCATCCTTGATGTGGCCGCCGCCAAACTCCTTCTTCACTGTGGCCCGTGTGGCTGCATACAGCATCTTCAGCCGCACCTGGAGGGCAGGAGCTAAGCCGTGAGACCCCTCCAGGCAGGAATGTCTCTCCAGGAGCAGGCAGGAGCCTCGGGGTGGGGACCAGGTCACACCCAGCAGAGGGCGCAGCGCAGGGCAAGGGTGCGATGGGGTGGAGCCCTCTCCACGCTGACCTCGCTGCCTCCCAGAGCCAGGCTGAGGCGGCTGGCAGGCCTCTGGGAGATGCCAGGCTCCAAACACAGGGTCTTGCCCTCTCTCAGACTCTGGGGCAGGACCTGGTGTCTCTCCCCTCAGAATCCCCAGGGCAGGGCCTTGGTATCTTGCTCAGACCCAGCTTCCCCTCTCCCCTGATCTGGGGGGCTGGGCGGGGGTCCTCAGGACTCACGGGAGAATTGTCAGGTGACCAGGCAAGGAAAAGCCACTCAAAGCCCTGGGCGTTCTGCGAGTCCAGGCGGTAGAGCAGATAGCAGGGCTCCTGGGCGTCCAGCAGCGGCAGCACGGCCTTGTCGTAGTCCTGGTCCCATCGGCCCATCAGCTCCCGCGAGGCACCCAGCACAAGCTGCTCTGGGGGCAGAGGCCGGGTGAGCCATGGAGCAGCCATCTCCCATACCCACCTTGGACTGTGGACCCCCTCGGCTGGGGCTCAGACCTGCTGGCCACTCCACCTCCTTCCCCGGGAGCTTGCAAGTCCCCGAAGGTTGAGGCGATAGGACTGAATCCATGGATGAGTAAATGAATGAACGAGGGCTCAACGCTGCCAGCTGTATGAATGCATGTGCACGCACGCACACACGCACAGAAATGGCCTTGAGAACGTGCCCCCAGATGACCAAACACCGACAGCCACGAGAAGACATGCAGCTGTGTTGCCCACAGCCACCTACGATGTGGTCCCCTCGCAAACACTCACACGGCAGACCCATCCCCCGGCCCAGCTGCTCAGGCACAGCCCCACTGTGCCACCTCCTGCTCCCCTCCTCCCTTAGCCTGGGGCCCCAGCAGAACCCCCAGCGCACCCTTCTCAGAACAACTGTGCCGAGGGAGGTGGCGGGTCCAGCCTCAGGCCACAGGGAGCTGCAGGAGCAAACAGGGAGATGGGGGCTCTTCCCAACACAATACAAACCTGTACCCTGCTGCCAGCAGCCAGCTGGAGTCCCCTCCCCAAAATGTCACAAACCTCTTAACGGCCGGGGCCAGTAGGCCTGCCACCTCCCCGGCTGGTGCACATTGGCCAAATGGGTCACTGAGGCTGGACACACACTTGACCTATCCACCCACAGGGCCTTAGCGGGGCACCAAGCACTAGCCCAGGGCGCACAGGCATGGCCAGGGGCTACCCGACCACCAGGCCCTCCTGATGAGGGCAAGGGGCCCAGCTGTCTGGAGCCCAAACACGTCAGGCCCACCAGCCCAGATGTCTCTTTGCAGGCCTTGGCCTCCTCACCGATCCTCCCAGAACTCCGACGGGATCAAGGGTGAAAACCAGCAGGCACAGTCGGCCCAACAGCACTGCCAACACTGTTTAATTTTATTGCCGACATTTTCAAAATGGGAAGCTTCACGTAAGAAGTGGGATGGACATTCTCTAGAAGGTGCTCCAGCCACACTCGAGAGGTGGGCAGTGGCCGCCTGTCAGGGGGCCTGAACCTTTCTGGGGATCCCAGGTGCCCCAACAACCACAATGCAGAACAGAGCTAAGAGCCCACCCAGAGATCCCTCCTGCTAAACACCTACACGGACGTCCGGTCTGGGAGGCAACAGGGAAGCTGGGGACTAGGGCCAATGAGTCTCTATCTTTCAGGGGCAGGGGGCTGGTGGCCTGTCACCCCAGGAAGCCTTTACTCTTGATCTACTGCAGTGACCCCAACCCAGCCTCTGAGGGCATCTGAACTTGGGGACCCCGGACAAAACCCAGGACAGCTCTGGCACTGAAGCCTGGGGTGAATTCTGGGTCTGGGTAGACCCTGCTTTGCACCAATTCAGTGGGTGAAAAGTCAGCTGGGAACCAAGCCCTTTTGGGAGGCCCACGCTGCTGGCTACCGAGGACTGGAAGGATTCGTGGGGGGCCCGGCCCACTCCCAGTGTCTGTCCCCCTCACCTCCAGGGACAACCCTTCAGCACGAAGGGAAGGCGGAGATGTCGCCACCAAGCCTCTGGCCAGTCCTCTTCTTCCTCAAACCCTCCCCACACTTCAGGCCTCAGCTCAAGCTCACCCAGCCGCAATCCCTATATGCCGAGCACCGCCCTCTGCAAGCCTCGGGTTCCCAGCGTCCAGGCCACGGCCTGGTGAAGCCTAGAATCCCCCAGTCATGCCCTCAAAGCAAGCTGGGCATGAGTCCCTTTGCCCTGTTGCAGGGGCACTTCCCAAGGGCAGGGCCCCTGGCTTCTCCTTGGGACTCCCCCCGGCCAGCAGCCAAGCCAGATCAGCCTGCCGATCACAGAGGGAGGTGAGTGGCACTCGCCACATGCGGCAGTGCCTGGCCTCACTGGTCCCCTGCCCCCATGCCCACCCCAGCACTGGGCCTCTGACCCTACATAGCCTCTGGGGAGCTGGACAGGACCCCCAGGCAGGGCTGTCCTTGCTGTCTCCCCAGCTTTTGACCCCTGCTCTAACAAGGGCAGTGATCATGCCCACCTCCGCTGCTCTCCTACAAAGCACCTCCCGTCCCCAGATGGAGGAAGTGAGGTCCTGAAGGGGCTGGAGGCCAAGGTCCAAGAGCTCCCAGAGAAACAGCTGGGTCCAGCCTCCAGCCCACGCCCTAGCTCGCCAAAGGGGGCAGTAGGGGGCACTCACCATCCTCAATGACGACTTTGATGAGCCTGACAGAGCCAGCCCGAGCCTTGGCAAAGAATTCCTTCAGCTCCTCGGTGGCTACGAGCACAAGAAACATGGTGAGGGATGAGTGGCCAGAGTGAGCAGGGTGGACAGGGACACGTTCAGGGCCCGCTCGGTCCTACGGGGTCTGCTGGTGGAGCTGGGAGCCGGGTTAAATAGGGCTCCCCATGTGACTGGGAACCTGACACGGCCCATGAGCAGAAGCTCCCAAATTTAGCCAGCAGTGTGGCCTGCTGGCTGAGATAGCGCTGGTGACAGGGTGGGCGGGGATGGGCCAGCCCACTCAGGGATGGGGCAGGCTCTGGGACAGGCCAGGCCTACCAGAGCGAATGCCCCCCACCTGTCCCCTGAGGGGGGGCCCAGCACTGAAGTGGCCTGTGACACTGTCTGTCATATCCACAAACACAGAAATAGGTGAACAAATGCCCCCACTGTGCACTGACCACTATGTCCATGCACACACACAGAGGCACACATGCGTCACCTGTTGTGTATGCCATCGGATACCCACTCAGTCCAGCATGTGTGAATGGAACAAATAAACCCACATGTGACAAAAGTGGAGTAGAAATGCAAACACCCTCACATGTGAAAACCCACTCAGCTGGTCAAAGATAAGCGCACACACACGTTTAGAAACGCCAACATATATACGGACACAGTCCCCCCAGTAACAAACACATAGGCCTGCACACCTGGGGCCCTGTCAACCAGGCTGCCTCACCCTGAGAGGCCAGGAGCCCAGCCCGAGCCAGCCCTAGCACAGCCCTGCCAGAGGCAGTAAGTCCCCAGTCCTGAGGCAGTCCAGAAGGCTCCCAGATGAGGAGTGGCAGTCGGGAACACTCCAAAACAGACCCTGTCTTGGTCCTTGGGTCACAGACATGGGAGGTGACAGCCAATGACCAAGGATCCCAAAGGCAGAGGTAATGACCAGGGTCGTCCTAGATCTACCAGTGGTTCAGACGCGGAAACAAAGTCCAAGTAGGGAAGGGTCCAACTTGGGTCTCTGGGTGTGCAGGGCCAGGCCAGCATGACCTTGAGGCCACCCAGGGGTCAGGAGAATTCTGCAGGAACACAGCTGGAGGGCTGAGGTCAGAGAATATTTATAGGGCCCAGACTGGGCAGCTTGGGGGGGGTGGGGGTGGGGCCTTTAGGAAAACAAACTCTGGTCATGTCCTCAGGGGCCCCTCAGACAGGGTGACCCTGAGCCTGAGACCTCAGGCTGTATACCACCCTCCATGGCTGCTGGGCGAGCAGGGTCCCAACTGAGAACCATGGCGTGGAGACACAGCCCCACTGCGCCAGGACAGAGCTGCCAGCAGCAGACCCCAAGCAGGTCCCCGAGGTAAAGCCTGGCCTCTGGGTCTCCACCTTTCCCAGAGCTGTGTGTGACCTCTGACCTTGCTGAGCCTCAAACTCATCTATACTATGGAGCTAACACTCCCAAGCTGCAGAGAGCCATGCTGAGGAGTAAATGGGAAAAAATACTCACTAATGGGGCATCTACGAATAAAAAGTGTTAAATTTTATTACTGTAATGACGGCAGGGCAGGCTGCGTTGAGCGGCCCTTTCCACCTGCTCAGACCTTCTGGGAGGTAAAGCCAAGAAGCTCCGCTAAGGGAGAGTCTGCCACGCCCCTTCTAGAGTTACTAGGACAGAGTGACACCCCAGTATTGGAAGAGACATCCCCCTCCATGACTCCTCAGCCACCATCAATAATCCAGAGGCCAGGCCTGGGACACCTGAGCCTCTATCATCAAAGATTCATGCTCTCCCACCTCCCGCCCCCTGCCCTGCTCTGAGGTCACCAGATCCACACTTATGGCCACGACTGGGCTGTCATCTGGGCATCCAGGGCATTCGATCTCACCTGCCACCTCCCTGGGGCCGAAAGGGAAAGGAGTGGGCTGCTCATAGGCAGGAGGGCTGGGGGGCAGCCCAGTCCCCAGTGATCCCCCTAGGCATGCCTGTCTCACCACATGGGAAATGAAGGCGTGAGGCAGGGCCTTGGCCATAGGACCTGTCAGTACTGAGCAGGGAGGAGGGGCCCTGACTTCCGATCCCCTCTCAGATGGAGGCAGCAGCAGTAGTGACCAGACAAAGGGGAAGGAAGGGGCAGGTCCAGGGGGGGCAGCTGCTCCCTTCTGTGGGGCTGAGTCATGAAGCCAACCTCCAGCTCCTCCAGCTCCTTCTGGAGAGGCTGGCCCACTGGTAGGAGGCTGGCCCTGACCCAGACCCTGCCTTTTCTGGTCCTGTGGGGTGGGGCCAGGGAAACCCTCTAGCTGGTTTAGCCACCAGGCAGCCACGACAACCACAAGCCAAGCTGACATGCAGGCAGTCGGGCCGGTCGATGGTGGGTTGGTGTCCCCGGGCTGGGGATCCTGGTGTGGTGGGAGGAGTGGCTGATGGCCAAACCACCAGGCTGTCGGCTGTCTGGGCAAGCAGCCTGGGCCTTTCCCACAGGCCAGGCAGTCCTCCCAAGCCAGTGACAGAGGGGGATACTCAGACCCAGGTAGGGTCAGGACATCTGGCTCCTGGCCATTGCTCCCCAGCCTGTGTAAAGAGGAAACTAGGCCCTTGGGGAAGGGGGTGATGCTCTAGGCTGGAGAAGCGTAGGTAGGGTAGGGGGCATTGGCCCCGAGTCTCTAAAACCAGGACCCTTCCTCACAAACCCCATATGTGGACCCTCTTTTCTACCTCCAACCTGGAGCTGGGACCTTGCAGCCCTGGCTGGGGCAGACTCAGGAGATCTGAGTGGAAAATGGTAGGGAGGTCAGAGGTCAAGGTCAGATTGGCAACTCTCCCCATCCCACTCTGAAGGCCCTGTCCGCGGTTTTCCCTAGTCTTGTTTGCTCAAATGTGTGAGGGTCCTGGGAGGAGCCAAAGGTCAGGAACCCCTCCTCACACAGACACAAACCCATAGAAGCCATACAGAGACACATGATACATGCATCCGTGGTAACAAACGTACACTGAGATGTAGCCAAACTGTGCACACACACACAGACACCCACAGACATGTGCACATAGTCACAAAACACTGATGCCTAAAGACGGTTCTATGCGACAGTGGTCATTCAATGAGCTATTGGTGCATGTGCATGAATGACCCTAGACGTACACAAGCAGTCACATCCAGATATGCAAACACAGGACTGTACACACAAGACAAGTGCACATGCGTGCACATTCCCCCAGATGTGCACATCTGGTACACCCACCCCCAGAAAGGAACAAAAACATATAGATGGGTACACACAGGCACATCCACCCCCAGATGGGCACACAGATATTTGCACTCCAGCTGTGTACCCACATATACACCCACTCCCAACTATGCACAGTAAGAATCGCACGCCCCCAGATGTGCCCACCCCAGGCGACCCGCGGCTGCAAAAGAGAACAGGAAGCTTCCTCAGGCTGATGCCAGGAAGGAGAGAGGGGCTGAGCGCCAGGGAGGGGGCGCAGCCGCGAGCGGAGACCCTCAGCCCCCTGCCCGCCCACCATCCGCCCTCACCGTGGATGCCCGTCTGGTGCGCCATGGCTCCGTGCCCCGCTCCGCCCGCGCCCTTGGAGCCCTCGGCTCAGCCCTGGACCCGCTCGGCTCGCCCGGCCCGGGAGGAGGAGGAGGATGTGGCGGCGACCGCCCAGCCTCGCGCAGCTTCCCGGGCGGTGCCGCAGGACCTGGCCCAGCGCGCCCCGCCCCCGACGGGCGAGGCCGGGAGGGGGCGGGAACTCGGGGCCGCGCGTGCGCGCACCGTGCGTCTTGTTCCGGGTGGGCCTAACGCCGGGAGCTGAGCGGTGTGTCCACGCGCCTGCGCGTGCCTGTTTGTGGCGGACAGAGCCTGCGTGTGGTCGAGCGTGCGTGGGCGCACGCGGGCGTGTGTGTCTGTGCGCCCGGGGCCGAGGGGTCTGTGGCTGGGGCGGGTCTGGGAGTGCGCGCGCGAGTCTGTGCGCCCCACGATAGGTGGGTTTCCAAGTGGGGTGGGATCCGCGCCTCACTTATGGCCGGAAAGGGGGTTCGCGTGCGGATGTGCGTGCGTGTTTGTGCCGCATCCCTTTTCGTAGAGACGTTTCCTGAGCGCCTCCTGTGAAGCCCTGGCACCTGGAGGCTGGCCTGGACGCAGGCCCTGCCCTGAGGGGGAGTCGGACTGGTATACCAGGTAGTTAGCAGATGAACCTGTGGCCCCGAGGGCCCAGCCCAGAGAGCCAGGGGCCACCAGGAGGTGAAGTTTGGGTGGAGACCTGGAGGTCAGCCTAGTAGAGCAGAGGGAAAAGTTTTCTGAGAAGCGGAAACTACATGTGCAAAGGCCCAGAGGTTGAAGGAGGGCCAGAGCTTGGCGAGGGAGGAACTTCCCAACTCCTTATCAACTTCTGGCTCGGTACCCAGAGACTTTGCCTTCTTTGGCATCAGCCCTGCTGTGACTGGCCAATCAACATAATGTATCTTCCAGGCCACAACGAGTCAGGGGTGAACACGTGACCCCAGTCAGTCCAATCAGACCTTGTCCCGGACTTGGGCTGGAAAGACTGGGAAGGAGGCCACGTTTTGGGGCTGGGGTTGCTGAGAATTAATGATGAGGTGTGGGACCTGCCTGGCGCCTGGCACCAGTTTGAACTCCCTGCTCACTGTCCCACTACCCCACCCTAAGGAGCATTGCGCCCTCTTCTGTGTGCCCCAAGCCCTGGGTTTCTCATTTCCTGAGTGTCCAGCAAACTCGAAACTGAAGAATTTTCTCTTTTCTTCTTCTTTTTTTTTTTTTTTGAGAGAGAGCGAGAGCGTGAGAGCACACGGGGTGGGGGGAGGGGTAGAGAGAGGGAAAGAGAGAATCTTAAGCAGCCTCATCGTCTAGTGCAGAGCCCAATGCCAGGCTTAATTCCACAACCCTGAGATCATGACCTGCTCCAAAATCAAGAGTTGGTTGCTTAGCCCACTGAGCCACCCAGGCGGCCTGAAGAATTTTCTTTCTTCTTCTTCTTCGTCTTCGTCTTCCCCTCCTCCTCCTTTTTTTTTTTTTTTTTTTAAGATTTTATTTATTTATTTGACAGAGATAGAGACAGCTAGCGAGAGAGGGAACACAAGCAGGGGGAGTGGGAGAGGAAGAAGCAGGCTCACAGCAGAGGAGCCTGATGTGGGGCTCGATCCCGTAACGTCGGGATCACGCCCTGAGCCGAAGGCAGACGCTTAACCGCTGTGCCACCCAGGCGCCCCTCCTCCTCCTTCTTTTAATCTATATATTTGAGAGAGAGAGAGTGAGATCACAGAGGGAGAGGGAGAAGCAGACTTGCTGCTGAGCGTAGAGCCCAATGTGGGGCTGGATTCCGGAACCCCAAGATCGGGACCAGAGCCGAAGTCAGATGCTTGACTGAGCCACCCAGGTGCCCCTGAAGGATTTCTTATTTATCTTCCTGAGCCCACCCTGAGACTGAACCTGTGTAGTGTGCTCACGTTGGCCACCCCACAACTCACACTGGAACATAAAAACTGTGTGGCCTCATGGCCTGCCCTTGGGAGAATAGCCCATAGGCAAGTCCCCAGCTCAGCCCTGCCACATCGCAGATGGGACCAACCACATAGAGCCAACAGTTACATCAGCTCTTGGGCCTGGCCACCTCCATGGGAGCACTTGGCAATTCCACTGAAACAGAAGAGCCTCAACTTCTTGGAAACAGGAATTAGCCAAGAAAACAGGTTCATGAAAAATAATAATGTTATGTTCCCTGTAGAAATGTCCATCACTGGATAAACTGTGACTACCTTAACTGCGTGGTCTCCCCTGTTGCCAGACTAACCCCTGCCTGCATCATTCTCTTTGTTTTTATTGCTGCCTGATATCTATATTTACCTGCTTATTTGTGTATTGTCTTCCCTCTACCAGTAGTTAAGTTTTTGCCCCTGCTGCATCCCCAACACCTAGAACAGTGCCCAGCATTGGTAAGTGTTCAGGAATATTTGCCAAATAAACGAATGAACAGTTAGAGTCTTAGGGCACCTGGTGCCTCAGTCAGTAGAGCACGAGACTCTGGATCTCAGGGCCGTGAGTTTGAGCCCCATGTTGGGCATAGTGTTTACTTAAAAAAAAAATTAGTCTTTATGTTGCACACATACTGTGTACTGGGCACATTTATTTAATCCTCGTGACAGCCCTATGAGGTAGGTGTTACTGTCTTTTTCAGTTGAAGAATCGGAGGTTTGGAGACATGAAGTGATTTGATGCAGGTTACAAGGTAGTGAGTGTCCCCAGGAACCTTACTTTCCTTGACTCAAGACAGTGGAACAATCAAAGGCTGAGAATCCCACTGGGCAGTGGTCCTCACGCCCTCCATCAGTATCTCCCACCTCAGGGATGAGAGTTTGGCCAGGGAAGGAAACTCCTTGGGAGATGGGTTCGAGCCCAGTCCTGCTCAGCTTCACAGCCTGGGATGCAGGCAAGGAGCCCAAGGGCCAGTGGAGTGCCCAGACTCCATCCCTGGCTGAGATCTGGTTTCAGGCAGAAAGATGAGAAAGCTGCACCCAGCTCCTCACGTGAGTCCAGGATGAACACAGTATCCAGGAACAGGTTGGTTGCTCCTTTCTGATGTTTTTCAACACAGAGTCAGCCATTGAAATTATTAGAACATACTGTTTTTTTCAGGTGGATCCAAGGTTTAAAAAAAAAAAAGTGAGCTATAAAAATACTGAAGAAACAGAGGGAAAATGTTGTAGAATCTTGGAGTGAAGGAGGCCTTCTGAGTATGTCACCAAACTCAGCAGCCATAAAAGAAAAAAAATCAAAGAAAAAAATCGATAAATTCATTTACATTAAAAATTAAAGGTCTGGATTGAAAGAGCCACCATCAAAGCCAAAACACAAACAACAAACTGTCTACAAACAACATACTTGTAACTCACTTCAAAATAAAGACCTCTGGGGCACCTGAGTGGCTTAGTCAGTTGGGCGTCCGACTCTTGATTCTGGCTCAGGTCATGGTCTCAGGGACAGGGGTTGAGTCCCTAGGTGGGCTCCCCGCTCAGTGGGGAGTCTGCTGGAGATTCTCTCTTTCCCTCGGGCCCTCCCCTCACTCTCTGCCTTTCCTCCCACTCTCTGAATAAATAAATAAAATCTTAAGAATAAATAAATAATGAGCTCCCAGATCAATAAGAAAAAACCCAATGGTTCACTAAGAAACTGGGTAAAGGATACAGACTATCCACAGAAAAAGAAATACAAATAGGCCTCTAGAACTATGGAAAATTGATGATCCTTTCTTACTAAGATAAATGGAAGTCAAACTAGACTTGCATATCTGTATCTATAGGGGAAGATTTTAATGAAAAATGTGATGGTCAAATGATGGGAAAATAGGTTGACGGGAGAGGAAATTGGTGCAAACTTCATGGAGGACAATATCTACAAAATTGTAAATGTGTATCCCCCCCCCCCCATGAATTGAGGTGAAATTCACACTGGGACGCCCAGGTCGCTCAGTCAGTTGAGTGTCTCCCTTTGGCTCAGGTTATGATCCCAGGGTCCTGAGATCCAGCCCCACGCCAGGCTCCCTGCTCAGTGGGGAGCCTGGTTCTCCCTCTCCCTCTGCCTCTCCCCCTGCTTGTACTTTCTCTGTCAAATAAATAAATAAAATCCTTAAAAAAATGTAACCAACTTAAAGTGATCGAGTCAGCACATTCACTATGTTGTGCAACCACGTCTCTAGTTCTAAAACATTTCCATCGCTCTGAAGGAAAACTGTACTCATTAAACAGTTCCTCCCCATTGCTCCCTCCTTCAGCCCCCGGCAACCCGCAGTCTGCTTTCTGCTTCCACGGATTGACCTAGTCTGGATATTTCATATGAATGGAAGCATGAAACACGTGACCTTTTCTATCTGGCTTTTTTCACTTAGCATAAAGCTTTGGAGGCTCACGCACATTGTGGCATGTGACAGTACTTTGTTCTTTTTTTACGGCTGAATAACATTCCATTGCACGTATATACCACAAGTTGTTGATCCGTTCATCCAGATGTTGGACATTTATGTCGTTTTCACTTTTTGGCCGTCATGAGTAGCGCTGCTATGAACAACAAATGCCTTTGCCCCACCGATTGCGTTACTAGGAACTGATCCTACCGATATGACCCCACAAAAGACTGTACAGCCAGTAACTGAACACAAGCTAACTAGCCATCACTGAGAGGCTAGCTACAGAAAATCTGCATTTTTGCAGAGACTGCTCTGTAGCCTTGACAATAGGCAGGCCTTCAAGGACTAACACTAAAAGATAGAGGTATCCTTTATGAAAATGTCGGGTGTAGGATATGGCGCAGAGTATGCCATCACGTGTGTAAAGAAGAGGGGAGGAGGAAAGATTTTACATATATGTAATTTTAATTTTTTAATTTTTTAAAAGATTTTATTTGGGGGCGCCTGGGTGGCGCAGTCATTAAGCATCTGCCTCTGGCTCAGGGCATGATCCTGGCGTTCTGGGATTGAGCCCATCAGGCTCCTCCACTGGGAGCTTGCTTCTTCCTCTCCCACTCCCCCAGCTTGTGTTCCCTCTCTTGCTGGCTGTCTCTCTGTCAAATAAATAAATAAAATCTAAAAAAAAAAAAAAAAAAGATTTTATTTGTTTGATGAAGCATAAGCAGGGGGAGCAGCAGGCCGAGGGAGAGGGAAGAGCAGACTCCCTGCTGAGCAGGGAGGGCCCCCTCAGGACTCGATCCTAGGACCCTGAGATCATGACCTGAGCCAAAAGCAGACGCCTAACTGACTGACCCACCCAGGTGCCCCATATATGTAATTTTTAAATTATTTAATTTAAATTGAGATATGATTGATATATCACATTGTATCAATTTTAGGTGTACAACATGATTTAATATTTATGTATTTTTGTGAAACGACCACAATAAGTTTAGTTATCACATGTCACCACAGAGTTATAATTATTTTCTTGGGATGAGAACTTTCAAGATCTACTCTTTTAGCAACTTTCAAATGTGCACTATAGCAGTGCTAACTATAGTCACCACGCTATAGATTACATTCCAGTACTTACCTACCTTATAACTGGAAGTCTGTACCTTTTGACCAACTTCTGCCAATTTTACCCACCCCCACCCCTCACCTCTGACAACCAGCAATCTGTTCTCTGTGTCTATGAATTTGGGATTTGTTTGTTTGTTTAGATACCACATATAAGTGAGATCATACAGTGTTTAATCTTTCTGTGACTTATTTTATTTAGCATAATGCACTCAAGGTCCATTTGTGTGGTTGCAAGTGGCAGAATTTCCTCCTTTTTATGGCTGAGTAACATTCCTCTGTGTGTGTGTGTGTGTGTGTGTGTGTGTGTGTGTGTGTGTGTACCACACTGTCTTATCCATTCATCTGTCAGTGGACACTTTGGTTATTGCCATGTCTTAGCTATTGTAAATAATGCTGCAGTGAACATGAGGGGGCCCATGCTTTCAAGATTTCACTTTCTTCAGATAAATACCCAGAAGTGGAATTGCTGGATCATATGTTAGTTCTATTTTTAATTTTTGAGGAACCTCCATACTGTTTTCCACAGTGGCTGCAACCCATTATAGTCCTACCAACAGTGCACAGAGTTTCCTTTTCCCCACATCCTTGCCAACACTCTTTATTTCTTGTCTTACAGGTAAAAAAAAATTTTTTTTGCTTGAATTTGCACAGAATACCTGGCATCTCTGGAAGGATCCGCAAGAAACTAGTAATATTGGATGTCTCCAGGGAGAGGAACTGCCTGGCCAGGGACGGGTTAGGGTTGTGGGCAGAGACTTGTTACTAAATACACTTTTACACCTTTTGAATTTGGGTTTTTTCTAAAGGCCTCTTTTTTATTTTTATTTATTTATTTGTTTTTTAAGTAATCTCTATGCCCAGCGTGGGGCTTGAACTCATGACCCCGAGATCAAGTGCTGCCTTTTCTACCGACTGAGCCAGTCAAGCACCCACCTTTGAAATTTTGAGTCATGGGACTCGACAAAAGCTATTCTCATTGTGAGTGAAAAAAATGTAGCATAAAAACCTTTTCTTTTTTCTGAACTTGCTCCTCTCACCCCCATCCTTCACATGCTGGCTGAGTTAGCCGAGGAGAGGTGTCTGGCCAGGAGGGGGACAAGCTTGGGTTCATTTGAACAGTCGGGAGAGGAGTGTCACTGGGGGGTGAGGAGTTGCATGGCCCCCAGGGAGGGCTCAGCCCAGGAATGAAGAGAGACCCACCCCAGGGAACCTCACCTACGATTTCAGACAACAGCGATGGAAGTGCCTGGAAACTTCTGGAGAAAGAAAAAGGCAAATGGTCAATCCAAAGGTCTGGGAATGAGGGGCACTGGATTGCAGAAGCAGCAACAGTCAGAAGACAATGAACAGAGAAGTCAGAATTCTGAACCAAAATATCAGTCAAAAGCTAAGGCTTTTGCCCCATGTTGGGTGTAGAGCTTATTTTAAAAAAGAGGCAGGGGGAGGCTTTTGAGACAAACCCTTTCGGACTTGCAAGGACCCAGGGAATTACCTTGCAGTCATCCTTTCTTGGAGAGTTGTTAGAGGATGTGCTTCAGCAACACGAAGTAGAAAACTGAGACAGGCTGGGGATCCAGCAAGAGTAGAGGCTCCCAGGAACCAGAGGCCGGAGCAGCTACTGTGGCACTGGAGGAACACTCAGGCCGCCCTGGGATGGGGAGGATGGGACTGCCACAGGGCTCCAAGGCTACGCTGGGCAGCAGACCCCCTGTGACACCTCAGGAGCTTCTCCGAACAGACTTTAGAGGACAGGATTCATCCCACACAGGGGAGCCCAAGACGATGGGTTGGAGGAATAGACTGTGTGTTGTTTCCTCTCATTTTAGACTTTAAAACCCTCTGAGCCATTGGCTGGTAGGGATGAGGAGGTGAGCCCACCTCCAGACTGAATTGGGTCTGCCCCACCCTGGGTCCCTGGTCCATTTCTGTCCCAATGATAGGGCATAGCTCAGGGGTCCTTTGGGAAGCTTTTTCTCACTTTGCCCCCAGCCCCTTGCCAGCTGGATCACGCGCCATCCACCAGGACTCCACCATCAGAGCAGGGGAGCCCACCTCCATTAGTGCTGTGCTCCTGCCCCCAGTGTGGGGCCTGGCGCACACAGTGGGGGTGGGAAGTTAGCCCCCAGGCTGCTCTGGACTGGAGTCATCTGAGGGAGGGGACATGCGGCACAGCTTCCCATCTCAAAAACAATCCTCCTTGGGCAGGGGGACCTCCCAGTGGGGCAGGGCTGGCAGCCCAGAGGAAGTAGGGCATCGTGAGCAGGTGCTAGGCTTGGGAGTGGAGGCAAAGGTAGGGACTCCTGCCACAGCTCTCCCCGGCGACCCTGGGGTAAAGGCCTCAGGGGCTTTGAGTTGGCAAGCCTGCCTTTTTGGAGGAGGAAAGGGGAAGAGAAATACCCTGTGGGGGTCTGAGTCAGCTGAACTGTCATAATGGAAACAGCACACCCTGGGCATCAGGACACTTCCCCTCTGCCGGCCTCTGAGTCCCCCTTATGAGACAGAGCAGTCCTGCACCAGGAGTTGGGCTTAAGTGACAGAAGGGTGACAAAGCACCCTGTTAATAGACAGATGCGAAGGGAGACACTACTGCTGACCCCACCGCGACAGCTGGTTGGGGGGGGGTGTGAAGAGACTGCAACATCTCGCCCCCACCAAGATGAAAGGCTTTCACTTCCCTTAGTTCCAGGTCTGAACTCTGGTTGGAACCTTTTGGAGACCATGAATTCCTCTTGTCCCCCAGCCACCAACACTCTAGTGACGATCCCGGCGTCTGTCCAGAGAGGACCTCTTGACTTGGGGGGCAGTCGTTTGGGAGGCTGTCCCCGAAGTGGGGAGCGGCCTCCCACGATGAGGAAGGCCAGGGTGACCAGCAAGCCCCATCCGGGGGCGGAGGGTGACAGACTGCGGGAGTGGGGAATGAAGGCCACCTGAGGGAACCCTGTGCTCTGAGCCTCTTACTCAACGCGTCAGCCTGACACCTCCAAGCACATCCTGTTCCCATCTTCCCCTTGCGCAAGGCTGAGGCCCAGCAGGAGGAGGCCGGAGGCTCGGCTGCGGACGGGGGCCCCCGACTGGAGGCCCGGGCTGCGGTCAGAACGACCCCGGCACCTCGCTGGGGGGCCGGGAGGGCCTTTCCCGTGGCGAAGGCTGGCGCCCCCCGCGTGTGCGGCCGCAGCCCGCCTGCTCGGGCGCCTGTGGGACGCGGGCGAGCCGCTTCGCTTCTCGAGGCCTCAGTTTTCTTGCCTGTGAAGTGGGCCTGACGACAGCCTTGGCTTCTCGGGGTCGTGACGGGGCTCGGCAGGCCCGAGGGCGCCCAGGCCC
>NC_048221.1:20283181-20354836 GCF_002007445.2 Ailuropoda melanoleuca
CCCGGACGCCCGGCCCGTGCGCAGCCCCGCGCGGGGCCGCGCGCTGCCCTGGAATGCAGGCTACGCCGAGTGAGTACCCCGCTCCCCCGGGCCCCCGCTCCCCGGCCCTGCTGGGCCAGCCCCGGCGCCGGGACCAACCTGGACGACAGCCAACGCTGAGCGAGTGCCCCCGCCCCCCAGCCTTGCGGCTAGCTCCCTCCTGTCCGCCCCTGGGACTCTTGACAGCCTCCCCCCGACTCCCGGTCCCACCGCAGCCTTTTCTTCGGGACTCCAGCCTCCCTCAGAGAGGCTTGCGAGTTGGGAAGGACCTGCGCTTCTGGGGCTTCCACGATGAGACAGGGACACTGGGTAGAGTTCCAGCACTGTGGCCTGGGAGCTACCCCTCTCCCGCACGCACGCATCTCGCGCACGCATCTCGCCCGGGGCTGTGGACAGGAACTCTGGCTGAGGTGGGGTGGAGGATAGGCGAAGGAGCCCAGATCTGCCCAGGCAGCCCACCCTCACCTCCCAGCCCACGTCAGCGGGTAGGCTCCAGGGGGGGCTGGGCCCTGAGTTTTGCCTTAGCTTGAGGTTACTGACCAGTTAGGAAACTTCTGCTGTGTGTCCGGGTGTGTGTCAGGGGCAGCATGGGGGCTGCTGCCTCAGAGACAGGGCTCCTTGTGCGCACCAGCTCTGGTGTCTGCCCGTGGGGACATGGGTGTGTCCCTGAAGGGTCACTGATCGCTTACCGGCCTCAGGATCATCAATGCAGAGAAGTCAGAGTTCAATGAGGACCAGGCGGCCTGTGGGCAGCTGTGCATAGGGAGGTGTGCGTTTGCGGCTGAAGAGGACCAGGAGTGGCTGACCTTGTGCCCCGAGGAGGTGAGTAGGACAGGGCCTGAGCCCGGCTTACAGGCTGGGACCAGGACTACAGATGGGACGTTCTTGATTCAGTGTTCCGCTCTGGGCCAGGGCCCAGCTGTGGAAGCCAGGCAGAGCCTGACGCCAAGCCCTTCCCGCACAGTTCCTGACAGGTCACTACTGGGCCCTGTTTGATGGGCACGGCGGTCCAGCTGCAGCCATCCTGGCTGCCAACACCCTGCACTCCTGCCTGCGCAGGCAGCTGGAGGCCGTGGTAGAGGGCATGGTGGCCACTCGGCCCCCCATGCACCTCAGCGGCCATTGTGTCTGCCCCAGTGATCCCCAGTTTGTGGAAGAAAAAGGCATTAGGGCAGAAGACTTGGTGATCGGGGCTCTGGAGAGTGCCTTCCAGGAATGTGTGAGTGTGGCCTTTGGCTGGGGAAGGGACCAGGGACCTGAGGGGCATCCCAGCACACAGCGGTGGTCTCCTTGGATCTTTGCATTGGGAGGACAGGACGGGGCTGGCTTGTTAGTAGTGGTCGTCGTTGTCATCATAAGCCCTCCCGTTTATCCGCGTGCTTTTCCGCGCTGCATACCTCGTGCGCCCTGCCGGTCCTTGGTGCAGCGGCTGCTATCCCTTCCTCGGTTCTGAATAGGACTTCCCTCCCTTTCAGGGGATACATCCAGATTCTCTGACCACAGGGATCCTGGAGTCATAGCTAGACTTAGGGTGGGGACCGCCAGGCTTGCTGGTGGGGAAGTGAACTGTGGGGTGGGGACTGGGGACAGAGTGTTATGGTGGCAGTACCAGCAGCAGCTCAAGTGGCTTCGGTTTGCCCCAGGATGAGGTGATCGGGCGGGAGCTGGAGGCCTCAGGCCAGGTGGGCGGCTGCACAGCCCTGGTGGCCGTGTCCCTGCAGGGAAAGCTGTACGTGGCCAATGCTGGGGACAGCAGGTAAGAGCTGGAGGGTAGGTGGGGTTGGGGCCGGGCAGGCGGGCACAGAGGCAGTGGGGACAGTGAAAGAGTCTGGAAGTGGAGGGCTGGAAGTGGGGATTGCCTGGCTGAGTTGCTTGTGTACCTGGCATGTCAGGTGTGAGTGGACAGCAGATGCGAGGGAGGGCAGGCTCCTCAAGTGCCAGGCCCAAGGGCTGAGCCTCTTCTCTGCAGAATGTAGGTGGTCATGGGGGGGCAGAGCTGGTCCCTGGTGGCTGGAAGAGGGGCTGACAGGAGGGGGCCATGAATGAGGGTGGAGTCCGTCCCGCAGACGTCTGCCTTTCTTCGGCCACCCCGTCCAGGGCCATATTGGTACGGAAAGATGAGGTTCGGCCCCTGAGCTCCGAGTTCACCCCGGAGACTGAGCGGCAGCGGATCCAGCAGCTGGTAGGTGCCTTTGGCAGAGGGAGGCTGTGGACTCCCAGCTTGTGAGTCCAGGGTCACCAGAGGCCAGCAGAGAGAGCCTGATCCGTGCCTGGCCTTCCTACCCCAGGCCTTTGTCTACCCCGAGCTTCTGGCTGGTGAGTTCACCCGACTGGAGTTCCCTCGGCGACTGAAGGGGGATGACTTGGGGCAGAAGGTTTTGTTCCGGGATCACCACATGAGAGGCTGGTGAGCGAGGTGGGGTTGGACACAGTGGGGAGAACCCTGGTGTCCAGGCCCAGCGTGTGACCTGGGGGCCGTCCTCTTGCACCTGGGCAGGGTGGGCTCCATGGTGCGGGTAGGTGAGGCGGTGGGTGGGGCCTGGGTTGATGCTGGGTCTGCTCCTGGTAGGAGCTACAAGTGCGTGGAGAAGTCGGATCTCAAGTACCCCCTGATCCATGGGCAGGGCAGGCAGGTCAGTGAACGGCCCCCTCTAGGAACCCCTCTTAAATTGCCCCCTGCAGAGGTGGGAGCTCCTTTCTTCCCCTGGTGGGGGCTGTAGCTGGGGTCGTGGAGTTTGCTGCAGTGTTACGGGATGTTTGTCCGTCCACGCAGGGCACTTGAAGGCCACACTATGCTTCTGTGTGCTTTATTTGTACGTTCACTGGGGCTGTTGGCCATTACCTCACGTCTCCCTTGTCCTCAGGCTCGGTTACTGGGAACACTGGCTGTCTCCCGGGGCCTGGGAGACCATCAGCTCAGAGTCCTGGACACAAACATTCACCTCAAGCCCTTCTTGCTCTCCGTCCCACAGGTGAGTGGGCAGCAGCACGCACCAGCTTCCGTCTGCCCGCAAAGGCAGACAACGAGGCCGGCGGGAGCCGGGAAGGGAGTGCAGAGGGATCCTCAGGCTTAACTTGCAGGTGACTGTACTGGATGTGGACCAACTGGAGCTGCAGGAGGAGGATGTGGTTGTCATGGCAACTGATGGTCTCTGGGATGTCCTGTCCAATGAGCAGGTGGCCCGGCTAGTACGGAGCTTCCTCCCTGGCAACCGAGAGGACCCACACAGGTACTGTCGCTTCTGGGGACCTGGCTGGCACCAGCCGCAACACCAGAAGTAGCTGTGGCTGAGAAGACAGAGCTGATGATGAGCCCGGCTCAGGGCAGGGGGTCAGGAGCGGAGCTCTCTCAAGCTTCTGGCGGGGGGGGGGGGGGACTTGGGTCCCCAAAATCCCTGGGTTCAGAAATCCCCAGGACCCAAATCTCCATGGTCCAGCCCATGGCCCTGCCATGCATGTGGTTTGCCTGGCCCGCAGCCAGACTGCTTGGTTTGGGTCCCCACGTGCCCAACCCTAGCAGCAAGTTCTCCCTGAGGGGTGCCCTTGCCTCTCTGCTCTGGCTCCAAAGTGCATCTGCAGGATGATCCCCACAGGTTCTCGGAGCTGGCCCAAATGCTGATACACAGCACACAGGGAAAGGACGACGGTCCCACAGGGGAAGGGCAGGTGTCCTACGACGACATCTCGGTGTTCGTGATTCCCTTGCACAGCCAGGGCCAAAGGAGCGGTGGCCACTGAGGATTCAGACACTATATCCCAGAACCACTCTGGGGCCGGGTGTAGTCTGGGCATCCCTCCACCACGGTCAACAGCAGGCCTGCCTGCCCTGGCCCAAACACAATGGGTTGACCCCCCACCCCAGCCCATTTCAAGGAGAGCATTTGTATCAGGCAGTGAAAGCTGTAAAAGTATGGAGAGCTCAGCTCCCCAGGGCCCCCTCTGGCAGGCAGGGCAAGAGCACAATTACCAATAACCTCTCTTTACAACGTAGGAAACCAGGTGGGGCTCCTCTGACAGGGTCTTAGCCAGTGTTATTGCCAGATGGGGACAGCCGAACTAAGGGCATTGGCCACTAATGCCAGGAGGGGCAGTAGAGCCTGTTTGGATCTGGGTCTCCAACCCATGAATGTCAGGGTATTTACTCAATAACCCCCAAAGCCTATGCAGGGTGCCTTACGGAAAGCTGTGGGTAGCCTCCTATCTGCTCAATAGCCATCTTGAATCAGCCCCTCGGGAGAGACCAGCCCAGGTCCTGCCCTGCCCCTCTTCTGCCACTGGAGGTGAGGCCCAGGCCCAGGGGAGGGGGTAAGGTTGGGGCAGAACAGAAAGAGGCAAGAGGAGCCTGAGTTTGCCGAGCCGGGAATGTCCTGATGACTCCTTTCTGGCCCCAGCCCTGCCCTAGGCTAATGTGCCGGCAATGCCTTTGGTTTTGTTGCTCCCCGTCACCTCCCTATTATTAAATGTTTGTGTGCTGAAGAGCCCTTGTGAATCATGAATTGCTGTAAAGCTTGGCATTATGTACACTTTTTGCTCTTTCTTGTTACTTTCCAAAGAATCGGTCTTAGCTCCACCTTGCAAGTTTGCCTATAGTCAGGATTGCATTTTCTCCAAAGGCCTCCTTAGTCCCTAGTGTGGGGTGAGCCCCAGTGAGAGAACTGTGGTCCAGGGAACAGAAAAGTCTCTACCACCACCTGTGAGCTCTGGGCTTGATGTACCAGGAGCGCCTTTAACTTGGTTTTGGATGCCAATTTCGATAAACCAAGAATTAGCTGGCAACAAATCACTGAGGGTTCCAGGGCTTGCTGTCTGATGAACAGCTTGGTTCTTCACCTTCCCCACAAGACTGTCATCACCTAGCACTCGCTGAGGCCCGGGTGCTCAGAAGCGTTTGTTGAACTACAAGGCGACCACCTTTATGACTCAGCCTCACACCCCTACTTTAGTTTACAACTAGGATAAATTCTATTCAGGCAACTCACAACCCTAGATGGGGGCCACGAGGGACATGGGCTAAGAGGCACCAGAATTGATGGTAAAACTTATGTGTTTAGATTATTGGGGAGGCTCTCAGGCCCCCTTTCCTGCCCATTAACTCCTTTAATCTTTTTAATTTGCCCATTTATCTTTTTAAAGTAAGCTCCATGCCCAGTGTGGAGCTTGAACTCACACCCGAGATCAAAAGTCACGTGCTCTGCTGACTGAGCCAGCCAATGCCCCTCATGAACTCATTTTAGACCCCACTTCCTGTACATTCTCTAGGGAAGGGATAGGAAACTACCAAATTCCTCATTTTGCACAGTCCTGTCCCACAGCCCAGCACTTCTAGGCCTCCATCTGTCCACAGCTAGGTCCTGACACCTGGGGCCGCCGAAGCGCTGGCAGCCTCTCCAGGCCTGCTCGAGCTAGGTGGCCGAGCAATGGGGGAGTGCACCTTACCAGCCTGCAGTTTTACTTCCTGTCTTCGGCAACCGCCCCTGCCCCCCAGCAGTGCGGGCAGCATCCTGTGCCCGCCTCTCACCCACATCAACTGCTGAGGCAGCTCACCCCGGCAGCCCGCTGCTGCCCTTGCTCCTCACACAAGGCCAAAGGCTGGGGAGTGGGCCCCGTGGTGTATCCACGGCAAGCACGCCAAACAGATGGAATGATGGCCGCAGGGTCAGCCACGCTGACCTGTGTGTTCGTGTCTCAGCAGAGCCAAATGCTGCAGCAGGCCTCCCACCAGGCCATGGGTGGGGGGAGTTCTTTCTCCTTGAGCAGTCTGCCAGGAGAACCTACGCAGGGCCTCTCACTCACAAGCTGGCATGTTCCCTCTGCTTCTCTTCATATCCTTGGCCAACCTCCAGTGACCACGGGCAAAGTGGCAGGCCCCAGGATGTCTTCTCTGGTTCAGAGGGGACCAATAAGAGGTAGGCAGCAGGTCCTGCAGCTCTCAGCATACGGAGTTAGTGCATGGGCTCGAGTCACCAACTCACCAGCCAGGCGATGGGTTACCAAACAAGCTATTGGCCAGGGCTTCTGTCAGAACTAGTGCAGGAGCCTCAAAGAAGAGGCCCCATTCTCCCTGCCCCACAGAAGCCAGGGCCTCGCAGGACAAACTTTATTCTGGCTGGAGACTGCCAATCTGAACAAGTGGAGGTAACAACGGGGGATGAAAGGCAGCCTGAGGTACGTGGCAGGTCGTCCGAAATGCTACTTCAATGCTGGCTCAGGCTGGCTCTTCCCACTCATTCCTGGCTCTGTGGCTGCTTATTAGCGCCTGTGGTTGAGGAGACCCAGGCTGCTGTGCGTTGAAGTCCGGATCTAGGGGTTCTTCCCACTAGCCCTCAGGCCTTGGTCACCAGGGACGGGCAGGGGACAGTCCCAGGAAGCCCAACAGTCCATCCACACAGCATGATCATGAGTCCTAAGGTGAGTCAGGAGGACTACCGGGAGACAACCCACCCCTATCCCTCCAACCCTCCAACTCTAGGAACCAGGCAAACAACGCTACAGAAACTCAACAACAGAGAGGCTACAGCCATAAAATTTTGTTTAAGACTGGTAACATGGAAAAAATGTTTATATGTTAAGTACAAAAGGGACATAAAATTGTATATACAGAATAACAACTATGTAAACACACCAAAAATCTATGCACAGAAATGTCTAGAGGAACATTTAACACCAAAAGATTAACAGTGGTGGCATTTGGGTGGCGAACTGATTCATTTTAAAATTCCCCAAATTTTCTCAATAAGCATTAATTATGATTGCAACAAGGAAGGTTTTTTTCCTTTAAAAAAAAAAAGAAAAAATAATAAAAATTAAAAACACACCCCACTGGCTGGTGGTTGAGCAGTGCAGTGTCACATACAAATCGGTGGTTTTGGCCAGGACTCTCAGGAGTATGGTGTGTGCCCGCTCCCACCCGAGAGAGCTAGGGTACCCCTGGCTCCACTGAGACCATCCCTGCAGCCCTAGCCCCTCTGCTCCCTTTATTCTACCTTATTCCCACATCATCTCCAGTCACTTCCAGCGATATCTTTCCTCTCCCTGCACACTCAGGAGCCAGCTCTATAGCCACCGGTCCCTAGAAAGAGAGGCAGTGCCGTGCATATTTCAAAGGACATGGTACCTCAGCTTTGGACACTAGAAACTCAAAAGAAATCATCTTCCTTGCTGACAGGCAAGTCAGTTGCTGCTGTGGTTGCACCTATGTTCATTGTGCAGCCCTTCTTGTAAACCCACAGTCCCAAGCACTCGCTGAACAGTTAGTTACTCCTACCACGAATTTTCCACCCTGGAGAGCCAGGAGTGGGCAGTAATAGCTCGATCATCTGGTTTCTGAAAGCCCCTCCACTCTGAGAAGGCAGAGCTATAGAGAGTGGGAGGCACTGCAGAAAAGCTGCAGATCCCAGTCTACATGTTGGAAAGATGTATGCCCCTTGCCCTTTAAGTTTGAGGAACAAGTTGAAAGTAACTGCTAACAAAACAAAACTGTAATTGCTGGCAATTCACAGCCTATTCCTGCTGCTGAACAAAGGCAGTTAATGGCTTACTTCCCTTAACAGCTATGTCCTCTTGGGCAAGTCGTAACCTTGTTAAGCCTGTTTCTGTATCTGCAGGGAACAGTGTGACCTGCTTCCATGTTTGGGAGTTTAGTGAAATAACATGCCACTGGTCCTGCTCTAAGGCCATGCAGGGGAAGGAAAGGCCATGAGCCAGCCTTAGCTCATTACAACCCTGATCAAGACCTCTCCCCCTTCCAAGAGAAGGCAAGGAAAAGAAGAAAGCAGACATACCAGGTAAACAGGAATGACCTGTAATTGGAAAAGAAGCTTCGGACAAACTGAAAATGCTCTGGTTCCAGCATCTTGTCCCCAAACGCCAGGAGCCAGACACAAAAGGCATGCAAGAGTGACTGTCACACATGTACAGGCGCAGACAGAGCATCACCGAGCAAAAAAGGGGCTAATACTGCAGAAAGGGCCCCAAAGTGCGGCTTGAGGAACACAAGGGAAGTTATCCCAAGACCCTCGTTTAGCTGCCATGGGAACAGCGAACACCTGAAGCTTTGCTTCGTTCTGTCTCCCAAAGGAAAAAAGGTAATAGAGAAGACTCACTAACACTTGTGGCAAACACTATTAGCAAGGATGCAGTCTTTCTCCTGGGCTGCCGGACTCCACCTCCTTCTGCTGAACTCTGAGAAATGACATATTCTATATACATATATATATATGCATACATACATACACATATATATGTATGCACACACGGATATATTTAAGTGAAGGTGTACACACTGTGCTAAAATACAAACAACAGAAACCCCATGTCATATATAAAAAGGCTAAATATAACATATAACACAGGCCTAGAGCCAGCTCTTGCTTGGGAGCTGGGAAAGGGGTGGTATCATCTGGAGACTCTGTACACAATTTGTGGTGGGCAGGGAAGGCATCAGTGTAAACAACTCAGACTCACTCCACAATACTGGCCCACAGGAAAGCGCGATGTAGCTCATGTACAAAAATAGACTCCCACCTTGCTTTTGTACAAAACCAAGCTTGGCAGGCACCCAGAAAGACCGCAGGTTTGTCTTGATGACGGGGGATCACACCAGGCTACCGCTAAGCCTCTCAGCCACAGAACTACCTGCAACCCCTACTTCCCTCCCTTTCAGGCTCTTGGGCCATTTCCCACCCAACACTCAGCCTTGAGGCATGCCCAGATCACCCACCCTCACAGGACTAACTCACAAGGCTTCCTGGCAAGCAAGGTCCTTCTTTCTGTATCTGTCCCTTTTTTACCCCAAGATATATAAAGACTTATTTCTGTAAATGTTTGGCACCTAAGTAACATGATGGTTGTGGAATAATGCCACAATGACACAGGGAGACCCAGTAACAAGACATGCAGGGTGAGGGCAAGGGGTGCTGAGCTGCCCTTAGCATCTCAAAACCAGAACTGTGGCTTCCCATGCATTTATGGGGGTGGAAGAAGGGATGTGCAGAATTAACAACTTCACAGGCTCCTCAGCAGCAAATACATTCAAAATTGAAGGCGTCTCAAGGGCCCCAGGATACCCTAATCATGAATCTGGTCACTCCTCTGGAGGAGCTCAGTGCAGTGACAGCTGGAAAATACATCTAAGTCCTGATAAAATCTGCCACACCAAGAGTCTTTTTGAAGAAGCTCAGCAAAGTACTTTTTTTCTTTTGAGCAGATGTACAGCACATCCATGGGAAGGCCATGTGGAAGGATGCTCTCCAGCCCAGTCAAATGATCCAATCCATTGTCTCAGTCCCCTCTGAGTTCTTTCCTGTTGGCCACCCTTACTGTACACAAACAGCCGAGCAGCACCAAGGTCAGTCGTCAATGGTGGGCAACCAGAAGGCCTAGAAGGAGAAACAGAAGTCAACTTTTAAAAGCCAAGCCCCTCTCCTCACTGCTGAGGGTTCTTACCCTCCACACAACATCAAGGTGCCCAACCCCAATAGTGGAGGCTGGTGGCCTTCCCTCACAACAAATCAATTCTGGCAGTCTATGGAGAAATACCCCCTCCACGCAAAAGCAAGCTGGTTCTGTCTCCAACACTGTCAACCTTCTACCCCAGTGGCCCAGTAGTAAGGAAAACCAGGAAAGCCATCTGCGAGGTGGGTGTCTGGGCAACCTGGCCTCACTGCTAATCTGCCAGGTGACCTCCAACAGGCCCTCTCCTTCCTGAGCTGTAAAAAAGTGAGAGGGATTGAACTGGATGGTTTTGTAGCATTTCCTTCTGACACTGTTTCCTTAGTTGGAATTTAAAAAAAAAAAAAAAAAAGGACCAAGGGGGCAATGTGTTCTGGGTAGGCTAGAACCAAAATCCCTCATCCTCAAACACCCAGGTGGATTTAAGAGACGCCAAAAAGAAACCTGAGACTGAGACATACTTTGCTTTGTTCTGCCAGCCTTGCCTAGGAAGAGACAGGGGCCTAGGGGAAATTCTAAGTAGTGAGTTATGATCAACTGTATGAATTTCTGAGGAACTCAGCATAAACTGAAAGGAACGGCACATTGAGAGGTTGCAGCCGCAAAAGGCTGCTTCAAAGTATTTTAAGAGGCCAAAAATGGGACGCCTGGGTGGCTTAGTCGGTTAAACGTCTGCCTTCAGTTCGGGTCGTGATCCCGGGGTCCTGGGATGGAGCCCCACATTGGGCTCCCTGCTCAGCGGGGAGTCTGCTTCTCCCTCTCTCTCTGCGCCTCCCCCTGGCTCATGTGCACGCGCGCGCTCTCTCTCTCTAATAAACAAATAAAATCTCAAAAGAAAGGGGGAAAAAAAGGCCAAAATACTATCAGGCGTAGTCCCAAATAGTCTGGGCATAAAACCAGGGGCCACAGCAAAAACTGGCCTGATATCTCCCAGCAGCACAAAGGTGATCTCAGATCAGGAAAAGAAGGGTAAAAGTAAAAGTGAAAGATCAGTTCTTAAGTGTCTGACTCTTGATTTCGGCTCAGGTCGTGATCTCAGGGTCCTGGGATCAAGCCCTGTGGAGGGCTCCCTGCTCAGCGGGGAGTTTGCTTCTCCCTCTCCCTCCGCCCCTCCCCCCTGAAATAAATAAATAAATCTTAAAAAAAAAAAAAGTGAAAGACTAGTCCAGCCAGAGATCAGATAATAGGTGAACCAGAGAGGCCACAGTTGAGGAACAAGAACCTGGAGGCTTATCACATACCTATTCAGAACACATCTTGCTGTGCTCACGGAAGCACCCATCACCCCAACTAGAACGGGCCCCTAAGTGGAAGATATCTCCCATGTTCACATACCATGTTGGAACATGCACTGGCAAAGGTCATGAACTTGGGGTTGAACTGCAAACAGGTAATGGGGCCTGTGTGTTTGCCATCCAACACAGCTACTTTTATACCACTCTCTCCATTCCAGACGTGGATCTTGCCATCCTCTGAACCTAAAGGGAATGATAAGGGAAAATACAACAGCTCAAGGTGCAATGCAAAGACAAGTGGGAAAGACACATATTGACATCTGGAGAAAAGCCAAGCTTCAGGACCTGGCCCCTCATCAGAAATTGAGGGAGGAGAGGCAGTGAAGAAAGGATACTTTGGAAACTGATCTTAACCCTAGTTATTTGTTCCTGAGCAAGTCATTTCCCCTCTAACTTCAGTTTTCTCATGTAAAAAGGGGGCTCTCTACCAACGTCGAGCCACTGACAACCAAATGCAGGGTTAAATCAGGAAGACAGTATTACTAGTAAGATTGTGCTTGTAGAATTTAACTCTTATGAGGGTCAAGGAAAGATCAACATTAATGCCAGTTCCCGATAAGGAACTACACAATCAGGATAAAGACACCGTACCTTTGGCATAACATGCTATACAGAAATCTGAGAACATCTATCAAAAGGATAACAGATAGTATCTTAATTAGTTAAAACTAATAAAAATAACACAAATAAATACACAATACCAGAGAAATAACCTCCAAGGGGGATAAAGAAAGCTTACCGATCATAATAAACTGGGAGTCTGGAGTAAATGAGGCCTCCAGGGTGACAGCTTTACTGTTGGCATAACCCTAACAAGAAAAATAGTTCTCTTATCACAGCCCTGTTAACGTAAAATGATTCCCTGCAAACACTGACCCAGCACACACACACATCACCTTCCTTTCCATGAAACCCTCTCCTCTTCATGCACAGCGTCACCAATGTTCCACACAAGGCTGCCACCCTTTACAATTCAACCCCATCTCCGACTCCACATTCAATGCGGCAAGAAAATTATTATGGTCAAGAATTATTTTGTATCTATACTCCAAACGTGGGTCATTATGTGAGAAGTGAATGTCTCTAAATCCGAGAGAAGTGTAAATTCATGTTCAGAATGCAAATGCAAGCCTGCTCCTCCATCGGCAAGTCCAGGATAACTGCTGGTCTCCATCAACCCGCTAACGTAATTCTCAGCCCAGGAGGTAGAAGCACGGAAGTTGCCACGCTCAAAGGTTGTCAGCTCACCCCAAAGGTGTGCATCACCACTCCCTTGAAGGCATCGATGAGACGGATGAAGCTGCCATTGGTGGAGATGAGGATGAGTTTACCATCATTGCTGAATTTAAGTCCTGTCCACTCACAAGTCCGATCGTACTGCATCTTAAAAGTCGCAAATGGCCCCTGAAATGATAAAGACAGCGGCCCCAGCCCAAGGCCCATCAGTGTTCCTTCTGCCAGAGCCAACTCTCATTCTCTCCCTTTAGATTTCTTTTTGACTAGGAAAAGGAGAGGAAGAACTATTGCTCCGACGTTCTCTAATGTCTACCACATACCTCCTCTAGGCTCTCATCTTACCCTTCAAAACTTCCATAATACCAAGATAGCTCAAAGACTCAAAGATTTTACCTTATCAAAAGAGCGAAGGTCATAAAGCTTGACCATTTCAGAATTGACACCTGCAGCAAAAATTAACCCTTCTGGATCAAAGGAACAAACTGGCTTGCCTTGTAGATGCATGAGCCCCTAAGAAAAAATAAGAAAAAAAGTTAATGAACTCAGGATCCTACCACTATGTAATTTACTTTTTCCAATGAAAACTCAAGAAAGGGACACAAATAGATACCTGCCTACCTAGGGAACAGAAAAAGCAAACAAAACTAACTAAAATGAGGCTTTTTACAAACAGGTCTCCATACAACTGGCTTCATCAACCCTAACTGTATAATTCTATAGACACTGAATTCAAATAAAAACAAATCCCTTGAGAATAAAAGCTATAGCTCACAGGTTTCAGGAAAACGGTTTTCAAAGCAAAAAGCTGCAGAACATAACGCACTATGCACTGGATTAGGGTATTTGCTTAGTTACCAGCTACCTACCAGGAAGACAGATTTTCTCCGAAGTTTAGAAAGACTCTGGGATCTCAGAATGGAACCATTACTTTCTCCCTTGTTTGAGAAGAAGAGCTGATGACATTGCCTACCATAGAAAATACTCAAAGTGTAACTGTGAGGTACCATTACCTGGCAGTTAGGAGACCGGAGATCCCAGAGTCGAATGGTCTTATCAAGAGACCCAGAAATGAAAGTGTCATCCACAGGTGACATGGACAAGGCCACCACCCTGCAATGCATCAAGATAAATAGGAGTTGAAGTAAAATATTTGCAAAAATTGGATGTGAACTCTAAACCGCTCTACTTGCCTACCTACATACACCTGTTCTCCCAAAACTGCCATTTTAAGAAATATACATATACAAACAATCTGGAATAACCAAAGACAACTAATATAATGAAAAGCCCTATGAATGAAACTAATTGCAATGAAAAGAGAAACTTAAAACTACAGCATAAAAATGGAAGATTCCAATGTAAATTACACCACAAGGAGATTCCAATTCACAAGACAGATAACAAGTGTTTTAGAGGATATGGAGAAGTCAGAAACCCCATGCACCGCTGACTGGAATGTAAAATGGTGCAGCTGCTTTTTAGGTTTTACAGTTCTTCAAACAGCTGAAGACAGATACATTACTATAAGACCTAGAAATTCCACTTCTAGAAAAAGAAAATATATGTCTACACAAAAATGTACACATACATCCCAGCAGCATTATTCATCTTAGCCAAAAAGTGGAAAAAACCCAAATGCCCATTAACTAATGAATGGATAAGCAAAATGTGGAATAGCTGTACGATGAATTATTATTTGCTAATAAAAGAAATGAAGCACTGATTCATGCTACAACATGTATGCACCTTGGAAACATGGTAAATGAAAGAACTAGACATAAAAGCCCCCACACTGTCTCATTTCATTTACACAAAATGTCCAGAATAAGCAAAGCTATAGAGGCAGAAAGTAGATGAGTGGTTGCTGGGGACCTGGAGGAGGGGGAGTAGGGAGTGACTGCTAAGGTGTGCAGGGTTTCTATTTGGAAGTGATGAAAATGTTCTGGATTAGTGCTGATGGTTGCCCAACGCTGTGAAAATACTAAAAACCTAAACTGTGTCTTTAAGAGGTGAATTTATGGTACTAAACTGTATCTCAATTAAAAAACAAAACAAACAAAAAACGCTCATGATTCCTTAACCAGAGTTTTGTGGACTATACTAACAGTCTCAAACCTGACCACCATCAGCATCACCTGTGGGTGGACTGAAACGCAGACGACTGGGATCCACTCCCAGAACTTCTCATCTAGTAGGTCTGCGGTGAGGACTGCAAACCTGCACTTCCAACAAGCTCCTAGGATGGTGAGACTGCTGGTTTGGGCACCACACTTACCCACAGGCCTGTGCTAATAGCAACCGTATTTCTGATATGGGTCCCCTCTTACAGTTATAGCAGTAAGAGTCACTCACTAAAAGACCTTTCTTCCAAAGGCTCACCCCGAGCTCTCCTGTCCCTTCTGCTCATGTTCTCACTCTGCCATGCCCTGCTCTGGACACCTGCCGCCTCCCAAGCATTTGGGCCTGGCCTGCAAGGAAGGACAGCATGTGGCTCTATGTCACCTGCCTCTCAGAGCACACCACAGCCCCAACTGAGGGGAGCTATTACCTGTACAGCACCTATGCTTCTTCGGTCAGTACCACCTATAAAGAAAGCCCTTGTGAAAATAGACATTTGGATAACTCTTCCTTCTGGATTATGGAAGAGTAGTTCCACATTCGGGTTTGGCTGTAAAACACTTCATAGATATAAGAGCTGGTGTCACAGATGAAGATTATAAAGGAAATGTCATTGTGCTATTTCATTTTGACAAAAGTTCGAAGTAAAAAAGATGACAAAACTGCACATCTCATTTGTGAATGGATTTTTTTAATCTAGAAATAGAGTATGTTCAAGTTTTGGATGACACTGGAAGTTTTGGTTCTACTGGAAAAAATTAAAATTTATGCCATGAATAGAAAATGAGAAAATGTACTTTTTTCTTAAACTTTTTATCTAAAGAAAAATTTCTTGCAATATAACTCAACTAACATTCAGACCAGTTCCTCAATCTAAACATTTAAAGATACCATAAGCCAAAATTTCCTGGGAATGCTGAGGTGGTGATAAAACAGAGCGAGCAGAATGCATATGGACATGTAATTTTAATGCCATGATATTCAGGTCAAAAGCTCAGATGAAGTCTATCTTGGCACAAGGCTCTATGCTGAGAGGTAAAGGGAATGCAATGAGGAGCAAAATCTCAACTCTAAGAATGCATTAATTGTCTAGTCCAAAGAACTCCGAAAGAGGGTGAGAGAAGGCTTTCTGGAAGCAGCAGCACATGTAGTGGACAGGATTTTAATGGGAGATGGCTTTACGAAAAAAATGCCAAATAAGAAAGCACGAGGCCCACATTCAGGAAGCAGCGCAGAGTTCACCTGAAGTGGTGGGAGATAATGCTGGGAAAATGAGTCAGCCTCGAGGGAGGTGAGCCTGACTCCATCCAACAGGAAGGAGCAGACAGATATGGTGAACCATTAAAGCTTCCAGACAGACTGTGAAGTGGTCAGAGCTGTAATACAGGATGCTAAAGCAGGATGATGAGGGCTGGGGAGATTAATTAGGCTTTGCCAATAATTCACTTGACAGGGCATGAGCTGGGGCAGAAGAAAAGGAAACCGTACAGAGCCAAGTGACACATGAGGTTAAACCTAGGCAGAATCAATAGGATTAACGGCTCACTAGATGTGAAAGCAGGGGAAAGAAAGCAAACAGGTAACAGAGGCTCTGAGTCAGGATAATCAGAAGGGACAGTGATGAAGACACATGAGCCAAACAGAGAGGAGCTGGCCCAAGGCATGTAACAATGAGGGATGGCATGCTGGACCTGTCAGGTGGAGGCATGAAAGAAACACTACGCAGATATATACAAAACCTGAGGTGGAAATTGAGTCTGGAAATCAGGATATACATGAGCTAAAAATACTGATTTGGGAAGCCATCTGATTCTAGTAACCGCAAACAACCTGTTCCAGTTATTTATCGGCTGAGAAGGAGTAGGAATCATATCTTTCCTAGAGGTGAATGAAAATAGTGATGGAGGTATCTGAAAAAATATCAAGAGATGTAGAAAAGCAAGGGTAGAATCTTGTTTCTTTTAAAGTCAAAAGGAGAAAGAGAGGCCAAGAATAGCAAGAGTAGCACCAAGATGGGAAATGTGAGCTGCCAAAGGGGGGAAAAAAAAAGAGTTATTGAGAAGTTGAGCACCAAAAAAAACAAAAATAAACAAACCAAACCCCAAGGCAGTAGATTTTAACTGGAGGCAGCAGGGAAAGGGAAATAAAACGGCTTGGAAAAAGCTCTACAAGTGATTCTGGGACTAGACTGAGTGATTTAAACAGTGAATGAGTGTGAGGAGGTAGAGATGGGAGTATGCAGATTATTCTTTCATGTTTGACAGTTAAAAGGAGTGGGAGATAGGTTCAAGAAATAGATTTAAAATAAGGAAGACCAAGTAAGTTCGTAGGCAGCAAGGAAAGGTCTAGTTTAGAAGCAGCAAGCAGAAAGAGGGAGGTTGATTTTGTCAAAGAAGAAAGGCTATTTCTTTTTAAGGAAAGGGTTCCCAGAAAGAGACAGAAGGGACAGAAGTTGAAAAGAACTCATTTGGGATGGCCCTGATTTTTTAAAAACAACAAAAGAGGCACAAAGTCATCTAAGAATCAGAACATCAGGAGGATGGATAATCGGGAAGATTGGAAAGAATTTTAAACAACTGCAATCAGCTTATAATTACAGACAATACATTTGTAAACACTAATTTGACTACAAACAGGCAAAATCATCTCCTTGTCACAAGCCATTCCTTGTTTGGAACTACACGGTAACCAACAGCTGCCACCTTTCATCTTCAGCAACACAGATCTGCCCTGCCCAATCACAAGCTCAGCTAAAAACAGGGTGCTCTTGGTCCACCTTCTGTCAGGGTTCTGTACTACTACTCCAAGTCACACTAGGTTAATGTATAGCTGCAAACAAAAGGATGAGGAAATACCCTCGGTGATTAAATTATCACCCAAAGGAGAATGTTCAACATTCAACCCAAACTTGAAAAACTGGAGAAAAAAACAACTGGGGAAGTGGGGTAGGAGACAAACAAAATGTGTTACAAAATAGAATAAGGAAACAAGTTTTTGGACTTTCAAAAGTAAAAAAGGACAATTTTATTTATTAATATTTTTGTATTCTCATTAAGATCTTCACATGGAACATATTTATTTAAAGCAGGGGCCTGCTGAAAAGGGGCCGCCAATACTGGAAGAGGCCTCATACACGTAAATAGTCTTTTTCATTAAGGGACATCTGATTGTTTGGGGTTCCTAAATGATGAACATAATTTGTACTACCTAGGTTTCTACTGAATATCTTTAATCCACTTTTTTTCCTAATTATGATTTAACTGAGATCTTGGTTTATCTACAAAGTCCCACCCCTGCTTCCGCAACCTCAGTTACTCAACCTCAGTTACTGTTTTAGGGAGGGTTAACAAGAGACGAGTAAGGATGCCAAACAGTAGTGAGGAACTAGCTTCAGTTCACTAATAAAATCTCTCTACTCTCCTAGTCTCTGGATAACCTCAGGAATAAAATAACTATCTATTTCTGTAGCACTTGGCTCTTACCTTTTGCTATGTCCAGGAAAGTATCTGATGTATTTGTTGTCATGCAAGGACAGGTAACGAATAGTATCTGTAAGAAGACAAATAAGGCACGATGATATCCTATTATTTTTAAAGGAATTACTCTGCATTTTTGTCTTGAAAATAAGGTCAAAGAATTCATTGTTTTCCATAGCTCAAGAAAGGTGTGAATTAAGTAATTCCACTCCACAGCTAAAGAATGGGCACTACAGATTCCACATAATTCAAAAGCAGAGTTCTCAAGTTGACGTCATATAGAGCAATGTTTAAAATCATTGTTACCACCAATCTTTGGCTTCCGCATAGTTACAGCGCAACCTGTCCTGCAAAAATACCCAGCCTGCGCCATCCCCCCAAACACAATAGTTTTAGTACCCACGGAATGGCAAGCCTTACAGGAAAACATTTAGCTGCTGAGAAACAGGCTCAAAGCATTAAGCAGCCATGCTAAACTGAGGATCGGGCTGGACTCTGGCATAATACTTTTGTCTAGGGTTCTCCAACAGTGTGTCAACCCAACTCTGACCTAAATGTTAACTGGATATACAATTTACATCAAAACTAAACAAATGGAAAGAGAAGTAATGTCCTACTGCTTCTTAAATTAACCAACTATCCACTGGTCCTTTGTGCAAAGAAGTCAGTTAAAAAATAATAGTAATAGTAATAACATAACCAAAAGAATAAGGAAATCTGGGTTAAAAAGATCTTAAAACATTTAAAAATCAAACTCATGAATATACCAACAAGTCATAGTAGTGAGATTTTGTCAATATTAAAGAAAGGAATAATCATAGAAGTTTGCACTTGGGGAGAAAAAGACAAACACTCTTAAAAACCAAGGAATTCTATCTGAAAAAGTAAACAAAAAAGATAGTGGTGGGAAGGGAATGAAGTGCCATAAAGAACAGAACTGGAAAGTGCTATGCCCCCCAAAAGACTAGGAATAAGAAGCAATTGTTGAGAAAGAGGCACTAAGAAATAGTGCCAAAATACAGACAGGAAAGCACAGAAAAAACATTCTAGAGGCAAACAGAACACAGAAACAAAGAGGCTGAAAGCACCAAGTCATTTCAGTGGTTCACAGGGGTACTTTCTAACAACAGGGCATTTGACCCAGGAGAGGGAAAATCGCACTCTTTGTATGTTCCAAAACAGAATTCCAATATAGTTTTCTTTGAAAATCTTCAAAGTTCTAGAATGACAACTACAAAGTCTTCCTGGTTTTTCTACTTCTAGTAACTCACCTGCCCTAAGCAGAAAAAGACTTCCTCCCCATTACCTGTTCTCCCAGAGATGAGCAGGGCGTCGCCATCCTCTCCGCCCCACTCAGTAGCTGGTGCGCTGTTCCTGGCAAGGCAGTGGCCTGTACAGTTATCTCCTGTACCGGGTGGTATCATAGACCCTCAAACTGTACAAACTACTACCTCAGCCTGGAATCAGGCAAAAGGAAACGGAGCGTTGGAGGAACTCTTCAGGATGCACTCGAGACAGGAAAGGCAACATCCTCACAGCAGAGGCCTGGCAGCAAAGCTGCAAGTGCCACACATTTGCCTCATTTTGCACCATATTTGGAGAATCCTCACATTTATTCACCCAGAAAAATACCCCAACAGAAGAAGTATACCAGTCAATCAGATGATCACATAGATATGTTTCCTCAGGATCCTAATGATTTATATTCTTGTCCAAAAGCATCAATTGCACTGCTTACTTAGAAAACCACTTCTGAAATAGAGGCATGAAAAGCAGAAATGATATACTTACTAAAATCAAGTACAGGCAGAAAAGTCTCATTGGAAAGAAAAAAAAAAAAAAAAAAGACTTCTGCCCATCTGCCCTGAGATAGGCATAGCCAAAATAGCAGTCTAAGCGATCTTTGGTGGATGACACTAGAAAAATCTTACTGTAGGGGCACCTGAGTGGCTCAGTCAGTTAAGCGTCCAACTCTTGATTTCAGCTCAGGTCATGATCTCAGGGTTCTAAGACTGAGCCCCAAGTTGGGTCTGCACTGGGCTCCGTCCTGGGTGTGGAGCCTGGTTAAGATCCTCTTCCCCTCCCCCCACCCCCATGACGCTCTCTAAATAAATAAATAAATAAAAATCTTACTTCAAAAAGTGGATCAATAAATCCAGTGAGATTTAAAAAAAAAAGGGGGGGTTCTAACATGAAAGTTAAGTGTTACATATCTCAATTACCAAGATGAATTGTCAACTGAGGATGACTTATTCCAGGGGAAATACAGGTAAAAACAGAGATCATTAGAGAAAAAAATTTACAAGTTTAATTTCTAAAAATAACTCTTTACCCTTCAAAGACATTAGTTTTATTTAAAAATTAAAAGGGGAGGGCACGCCTGGCTGGCTCAGTCAGTAGAGCATGCAACTCTTGATCTCAGGGTCATGAGTTCAAGCCCCATGTTAGGTGTAGAGATTACTTAAAAATAAAATCTTTAAAAAATTAAGTAAAAAGGGAAAAGGGACAAAATTCAGATTTTAAAAAGTCCCTGAAATCAAAGATAATTAAGGTCAATACACTGTCCTTTATGACACAGACCATAAAAGGTAGGCATACACCAGAAACTCTTCAAAGGTCCCTAAATTACCACAGTTCAGGCATTTGTGGTTATTTACCACTTGCTATATGTCAAGTACTCTTTCCTTTTATTTATTCTAAAAGTATTCTTTCAAGTTTAAATAAGTACAAACTATAAATACAATTCATTGCTTCCTATACCCACTCTCCACTCTAATCTGGAGACCTTTCATAGTCCGTTTCAAGTCCTTCAAAAGTACTAGTGGACTGCTTCCAGCATCCCTTGAGTCATAACAATGTTGGCACTGCTAACACCATAGGAAAACATTTAAATTAAAGTAATTCTAACCAAAGCAGAAGTAGTCACAAAGATTCCAAGAACTATTTAACAAAAGAAACCATGACCATAACTTCCTAAAAAGAAGGCTTGCTTACCGTCTATTTTGTTAGAGCTGTAAACGACTGTGTTTGCTGCATGGGTATATCTGATGAGGTCCACGCCATATTTCTTACTGTACAGGGTTCTCTTTGGTCTGACGAGGAAATGGACAGAGAAAGAAAACCATCAAAATCCTCCATCACCAAAATCTGGGATCTTCACATGGAGAAGCACTTGAATGATGTGGCAAGGATGAGGATTTTTGGGACGAAAGAAACAGAATTTCTTCCAAAAGGGAGGAAACAAATGGAATCAACCAATTGCAAAAGACTTTCACCTCTGAACACCAAATACTGAGGTTAGGAAGTGGAAGTAAATCTGAGGGGTCAGATGAGTGTTTACTACGATGTTCAGAAGTTTTGAGAAAAAGTACATCTATTTGGGAAGAAAGGCACATAAAACACAAGTCACAACTTATAACAAAGAGGGATATGAGACTACGTCATACCAAGGAGGCCAAAACTTTTCTTAAGCTATTCATTTAGAAATAAGGTCTTTTTTTTTTTTTAAGAAGAAATGATTATCAAAACTGAAACCAGATGCAAAACTGCTTGCCTTTCCTAATACAACCTGCTGTTGCAGAAGCTATCCATCCTTCCTATCCTACAAGGTCGAAGTACTTACTGAGCCTTATTGAAGGCAAGGCTAACTCTCCCTAGAAAAAAACTAGTCACTGGTTTCCTTTTTTAAAGCAATCCATTCGAAGTTCCTTCAATGTTTCCCTCTACAGAACCTTGACGATCAAACATCAAGCTGAAACGGATCTCAGCAAAGTCTTTAACCAAAAACTTCACCATGTTCTACATTTAGGTATAGGAGGATTTCATAAATCCCGTACCAATGTTTACCAAGAGTTCCAATTTTGAAAAAGAAAGAAGTTCACCCTCTCAATGGAACCTAGATGCTGAACAATCTGATTACTCAGGCAGCTTTAAGAAGTCAAATATTTGCACTTTTAATTTTTGTTAATGTCAGGGAGGTCAAGAGTTTCGATACATAAAACCTATTTCCAAACAAGACTTCTCACTCCACATGCACTGAATTTTCCACTTTCTCACCTATAACTGAAAGATCAGCTAAAAAGATCAGCCCAAAGGCTACCCTGCTGAGTCCACCATCCTGAGTTCTGCTGTGGGGTTACTGTGTGGTAAACAGTGAGTGGGCACATGCATGCATAGGCACGTGTTCTTGCTCTCAAAAAATAGTTGACTTTGTTTCTACAAGTGGAAAAAGAAGCTTACTTATCTCAATATTTTGGTCTGTCTAAAACAGTGAAGACATATCCTGAAGAGCCAAAATTAAAGGGTGTGGTATAAGGAAAATTTTCAGTTCCACTTATATATGATCTATTTGTCTCAAATTTATCAAGAACACTAACCTAAGATTTGTTTTTAAAAACAGAAATTTTTATCTCACATCACTTCCTAGTTTGAAAGAGCCTAATTTTTACATCCATTTACAGGTTTTTATGAAGCCCATGCACTACATTTTTCCATGAATATTTTGGTAAGTTTCTTTCCACAAACTATGATTCTTGTGATCAGATATGAATAAATATTATTAAAGCCTGTCTATGAATAATTTGCATCACCTAGCAAATAATATCTTTCATATTCTTTCAAGTTGAAAAATCACTCAGTGGATGTTAACAAAACATGGACAAAATGAACAAAGAACTGGAAAATATTAAGCATAAGGAACCCTGTTTTAGCCTTTTTCAAGCTCCCAAATTCTAACATTAGTACCATCTAGTAGAGATACTATGCCTTCCCAAAAAACACTATTCTTCTACCAATGTTCAATTGACTTACACTAGTGGCAAATTTTTTCTTCACATTACCACTTAGGATCATGGACTCTTAAAGGTGAAAGAGGTCATCTAATATTTAGAGGAGTGCTCTGACCACTGTCACACACTTGGTCACAAGGCCAAACTACAACCCAGGTCTCCTAACTACAGGCCACTCTTGCAACAGACCACAACGTCACAATTCACTGATAAGAGAAAATTTAAAACAGTGTGCCCTATATTATTAAATCAATCCTAAATTTTCTAATTTGGATAACTGTGCTCTGGCTATGTAAAAGAATGTCCTTGTGCTTAGGAAATCCATGTTGAAGTGTTTAGAGGTAAGGGGCTTGATACCTCCAATTTATTCCCTAATGGTTCAGAAAAAAATGCGTTCCTTAATATTTAGAGTGATAAAGCAAAAGAGGTAAAATGTAACCAATTACTGGATGATATGGGATATGTGAAATACTGTAGTAAGTTTTCTGTAAGTTTGTTAATTATGTAGAACTGCTACATTAGTGAATAAACTGCATTGTCATAAAATTAACATTTTACTTTTAACAAGAAAGGACTTCCAAGTCATTGCTCCCAACAAGTAGAAATTATGCCACATTTGCAGACAAACTGCTAAGGACTGCTGTCACATGTCACAATCTTCATTTTCTTTGAATGAGAATATACATCTCTATCCTCAGGTTACAGGTAGAAGTTCTAATCTGTGCACAAGCATTAAACATTTCAAGCCAGCCAGCTTCAAATTACTTTTAGCTCCAGGACCCAGCAACCCTGATGGCCACTCCAGCCCTATGTTACTCTCTCTTCCGATCTGATTAAAGTGGCCAGATCTGGACAGAAATCCACCTACTAAATGAATAATGGTCCAGCTAACAATTCTCTCCTCCCCCAGGACCACCACTATATGCCACTCTTCCGCATACTGCAGGCAGATTCAGAGCCAGTTACATAATACTTTTTCACAGCCCCCGTGGGAAAAAACTGGGGAGAAGATACAACGTAGACCAAAACAGCATTATAACCAAATTCACAAATGAAGAGACAAGTTCCAAAATAAAGTTTATAGAAGACACTGGTTTTAACAAAAGGCAAAAGGAACAGTGGAGAAAAGAGAGAAAACTCTGAGAATTCAATAATATCTGGAGCTAGGTAACAAAATGAAATCTGACAAAACCAGTAGCCACCAAATTAAACCAAACATCTGCAAGCCTACTCGGGGAAAGTGGCTGAGGAAAATCCAATCTAGCCTAAACCAGTTTCTCCTCCAAAGGCGCTCACAATTTAGCAAGGAGAAAGCGAAGCAGGTCTACAGAGGGTGAGGTGAGGCTGACAAGGTGCCCAGAGAAAAGGGCAAAATGTGTTTTTAAGACTTAACAGAGATGCAGTGCAATGGGTCTCCAGAGGACTTGAGGCAACATAGAAACTTCAGGATCAGACCCTGAATTCTGGTAATTCCAAGAGGACCATAAAGTGTAATTTTAAAAAAGTATAAGAGGAAACTCGAAATTGTTATAGGATGTTTTCTTTGTTTTCATAGCAGGCTCCCATTCAGGTCGGGATGGGACAGCCAAGTTCGTTTTTTTCTGGCAAAAAGGAAAAGTTCCTGATGTTGTTCAAAAGTTAACTGCAAATGTGGGCATCGGGTCTCAGGGAGTAAGAGGATGATATGGAACAGAAAGGAAAAGACAGGGGGCCCAAAGAGGCACAACAAATAAATCCTGACAGCTAAGAACTGCAACCCACGCGGCCTTCCGGCAGAAGGCCGCGGGAAGCTGAGGGGCAGGGGATGGGCGGAGTGCCAGGGCTGAATCGAGGTCACCGAGGAGGGCAGAGAGCGCGAGCTGTGACGCTCTTGACTGAGGTAGGAGAGCAGCCTCTGCGGTTCTGCGCGGGGGCCAGGACTGACGGGCACCTCTGACAGAGTCGGAGGAGCGGAAAAGCTACATGCTGGGGCCGAAGTAGGCGGACAGGGCGTTTAAAGGTCAAGGTCAAGGTGGGGTTTGGCAAAAGATGTAGAAGCGCTTTTCCAAGAGGCCGAAGGCATACAAAATAATGATGTTATTATCACTCTCATCATTTTTAAAAAGAAAATTAAAGGTCTCCTGGGCGGCTTCGGAGTGGAAGCGGCCCTGGCAGCAGCGAGAGCAAAACAGGCCAGGGGAGGGCGGCAGGGCCGGGGCGGGGAAGGGCGGCGGGGGCGAGCGCTGGGCCCCGGGAGGGAAGGAGGGTGGGACGGACCGACGACGGACTCGGGCCCGGGCCCAGGGCCACCGCGGCACTCACTTGCCCTCCTGGCAGTCATAGAGCACGATGGAGTCGTCGTCGCTGCTCGAGATGACCGTCTCGCCGTTGGGGCTGAAGTCGAAGCAGTTAATCTTGTCCGAGTTCTCGCGGAACACCTTGGCGACGCGGAAACTCCGCAGCACGCTGTCGGTCANGCGGGCGCCGCGCCGGCGGCGAGCGCACAGGCAGCCGACAGTCGGGCGACCTCCTCCCCTTCTTCCTCCTGCACGTGCGACGCTCTTCTGCCCGGACGGAGTGGGCTCGCGCACCGTTCCTCCTCACAGTCACTTCAGGGCCAACCGGCGCGGCGCCGGCTCATTGTGTCCGCCATCTTGGGACAACAGGCAGAAGCCGAGGGCGAGGAGCCTCACCGCGGCGCACGCCGGGAAAGGGGGCAGGGCGGAACGGCGGCGCGAGGCGGGGCGGCGGGGTGGTGACGTCAGTGCGGCCGCCCAGGAGTGGAGTGGCGGGGGCCGCAGGCGGCGATTCCCTGACCAGCAGTGGGGCCCGAGGGACGGGGATGTCCACGGCCTTCCCGGGTGGGTCCGAAGGCGGCTGGTGCCGGGGAACCGTGGGCCTTTGTGCGGATCGCAGCCTCCCGAAAGGCTTCCCTCTCCCGCAGGCCACGGGGAGCAGGTACTGCGGGGGTCGGCTGCGCCACTGGAGGCCTGTTCTAGGGGTGAGTCAGTGCGCAGATCCCTGGCGGGCTTTGCTCGTGCACCACAGCACCAGCACAGTTTAAATTTCAGTGGTTTTTGTTTTTGTTTTGTTTTTGAGGTATGATATACTGTAGACTGCACAAATTTTAAGTGTTTTTTATTCATTTAGATATATACCCTTGTGACTACTACCCAGAAGTTTTCATTAAGCCTTCTTTAAAAACTTTTTAATTGGCACGTAACATGACGTGCATAAAGTGAACTAATTCTAAGTGTACAGCTCGACACATTTTTGTAAACACTTATCTTTAAGTTTTAAGGCGTATTTATATCCTCAAAACTCATAGCACCGATTACAAAGAAATTTTTAAAGGGAAGTTATTTCCTTATTCAACAAAATAGTTTTAAGTTCTCCGGATTTCCCTGTCCTTTTTCACATATGAACATAAACTTTATAAATGCAACCATCTTTTTTCCTAGGTCAGTATTACATGTTACACATTTTTCCATGTTAGTGAACCGAATTGGTGGTGGTGTTCTTAATCGTGGTATAATTTATATACAATAAAAACTGGCCTTTTAAATGGATAGTTTTATTTATTTATTTTTTTAAAGATTTTATTTATTTATTTGACAGCGAGACAGCCAGCGAGAGAGGGAACACAAGCAGGGGGAGTGGGAGAGGAAGAAGCAGGCTTCCAGTGGAGGAGCCTGATGTGGGGCTCCATCCCATAACGCCGGGATCACGCCCTGAGCCGAAGGCAGACGCTTAACGACTGCGCTACCCAGGCGCCCCTTAAATGGATAGTTTTATGTAAGTTTTGACATCCATATTCAGTTGTCCAACCACCACCATATTCAAGATATAAAACAGTTGTATTACCCTCTTTGTAGTGATTGTCTCAGTGGTTTCTTTAAGGATTCTCTGCTTTAAAAGAAAGGAAAGTTGATCCCTAACAAAGGAAAGCAATATCTGATCACAAAATAGGTACGGGGCACCTTGGCTTTTTAACTTTCTGTGCAAAGGGTGAAACTCAGTGCAACCTAGGAGAGAGAGTTCGTAGATCTCTAACTTGTGGGCAACTCCTCAAAGATTAATTGCCTGGGGTCTCTAATAATGGAGATAGGCCTGTTTATTTTGCTTCACTAAACTGCAGTGGCTACAAAGGAAGAAAAACGGAGAGGAAAGGCTTAAACGTTAAAATCACTGGTATCAGGAAGATCTGATATCCAGAGATCCAGATATAACCCGGACAATGGTAAAAACAAAACAGAAACCCTGGGACAGTCAGTCTTTCTAGAAAGAACTAAAGGATGTCCCTGAGTGAAAGGAGAGCCAGGATCCCTACACAAAAAGAGAAGTTGTTCTTTGAAGGGAAAGGGCAAGATCCTGGCTAAGTCTGGGCTGCAATTGCCTCCTGACAAAGAGCAGAACTTCTGGCTACAATTTGTCCCGGGATCTGGCAAAAGCCTGTTTGAGTGAAACCCGAATGGATGGCAACTTTCCAAACTGCGAAGCAATGGAAGAAAAGTCCTCTGTGCCCTGAAGCACTCACTTCCCTGCAATTCCTGCTTCTTTATTAGAGTCCGCTTTGAATGGTTAAATGGCAATAAGAACAGATCTGGTGCCATGTCCTGGAACTTTCAGGAAGTGAATATACCCAATGAAATACCATTTTTTTGGTCCCTCTTACGAAACAACTAAATATTGTCAGCTAAAAGAAATCTCTGTAGGGTATCTTTTGAGTTTCGTACTTCCTGTACCTTTCCCAGATTTCACTGTTAAGACTGAAGTTTCCTCCCAAGACTTGACTCCCTGAATTATTTTTGGGATGGAAAAAGTAATTTTTTCATATTTTAAGAGTGTCCTGAAATGGCTCAGCCTGTTTCACATTCCTCGTCTGGCTCCCTGCCCTGTTAGAGTGGGGCTATCCTAGCTTCCAGTCCAACAGTGCCTTAAAGGCTGGACTTTAAAAAGTGACCCAGAAAGGCTGGCTCCAGTGGGGGATGGGTAGAGGGGAAAGCTACAGTCAGAAGTGCATCAGGCTTCTTGAAGAGCATCAGACTTAATTTTTTTATTTTTCCTTTTCTTTTAAATCATTATTTCATTTATTTACTTAGTTTTCATACAAGTAAATACACATCCATTGCAAAAAAACTAAAAAAATACACATTAGTAAAAAAACATAGCATCCAGAAGTAGCTACTGTTACATTTGTTTTTATTAGGATAAAATATACATAACATAAATTTTACCATTTTGATGTAGAGCTTTTCAGACTTTTCCCCAGAAATATATTTTTATTGGATTCATAATATAATATTTATAATCTACCCTTTTCATATAATGCTATGAACATCTTCCAGGTCAATAAGTACAGAACTACAGGGGGCGCCTGGGTGGCACAGCGGTTAAGCGTCTGCCTTCGGCTCAGGGCGTGATCCCGGCGTTATGGGATCGAGCCCCACATCAGGCTCCTCTGCTGTGAGCCTGCTTCTTCCTCTCCCACTCCCCCTGCTGTGTTCCCTCTCTCGCTGGCTGTCTCTATCTCTGTCGAATAAATAAATTAAAAAATCTTTAAAAAAAAAAAAAAAAAAAAAAAAAAAAAAAAAATAAAAAAACTTTTAAAAAAAAAAAAAAAAAAAAAAAAAGTACAGAACTACATAACCATTTTGAATGGCTACATACTACTCCATCGTGTGTTTGTACAGTAATTTTGCTTCTTATTTTATCTAGGGTCCAGCCAAGGTCTGGCTCAATTTGTATTTTTAATTGAATAAATGAATTTAGCCAAAGGATTTCAGATATTCGATTGGCCCATTTATCTTTTTTCCATTTTCTTCTAAGACCAATTTTTTTTTTATAGATTTATTTGTTTATTTGAGGGAGAGGAAGAGAGAGAGACCGACAGAGAGAGAGGGACTGAGAGAGAGAGAGACTGAGAGCAGGGCGAAGGGCAAAGGGAGAGGGAGAAAGAGAATCTCAACCCAACTCCATACTGAGAGTTGAGCCCAACGTGGGGCTCGACCTCACCACCCCAAGACCATGACCTTAGCTGAAATTCAGAGTCAGATGCTTAACCAACTGAGCCCCCCCGGTGCCCCAAGACTTAATTTTTTTAGAACAGTTGTAGGTTCACGTCAAAATTAAGAGGAAGATTGGGGCGGCTGGGTAGCGCAGTCGTTAAGCGTCTGCCTTCGGCTCAGGGCGTGATCCCGGCGTTCTGGGATCGAGTCCCACATAGGGCTCCTCCGCTGGGAGCCTGCTTCTTCCTCTCCCACTCCCCTGCTGTGTTCCCTCTCTCGCTGGCTGTCTCACATTAAAAAAAAAAAAAAAAATCTTAAAAAAAAATTAAGAGGAAGATAAAGAAATGTCCTGTATACTCCCTGCCCCCACACATTCAGTGAGAAATTATGTGACTTTTAGACCCCTGTGCATACCCCATCTTCTGCAACATCTGGTCCACGGGAACCTGCATAAAAGGAGGAATTTGTCAGATGTTCACCCAATGGAAAAGTCATTTCAAAGGAACTGAAATGCCCACTTGGATTATGTGCACAGATTATGTTCAGAGCAGTAATACCACCATTAAATAAGAATGTTTCTAATTGTGCCTCATTATTTTGAATCTGCAGCAAAATGTCATGGACCATGCATGTATCTGATTCTGTCTGGAAATCGAGATATTGGCCATGCCTATATGACAAAAGTAACTGAAAAAGGAAATGTCTGCTACTTTAATAATTGAATTAATTTTGCCCAATTGATTTCAAAACTCATTTCAAAGGAGGCTCACATAGAAGTACATTCCAGAGCCAAAGTAAAAAGAAAACAAAGCAAAAAGGGGGGAGGGGGAGAACAAGCAAAAATGTCAAAGAGAAATGTATAATATCAAGTTCAATTCACCAGAAAATAATGTCATGTCATGCAAGACAAAGACAAAGGTAAACTAATTGTTTCGGGTTGATTACAACAAAAGTTTGATTGGTTTGGCTCTTTAGGAAAGAGGACAGGACCATCAGAAGTTTTGGCCAAGAGAGAGGATTTATGTACTTTAAACAATTAAACTGAATTTGTGAAATAATCATGATGAAACTAAAATGAACCTTAATAATAATTCCAGCTAGAAAATTTCATTAGGATTTAAAAGTTAACCTTTTTTTTTTTTGAACTCAGTATTTTATTTTACTTTTTAGAAGTTTTTGTTCACATTCTAGTTAACATACAATGTAATATTAGTTTCGGGTGTACAATATAGTGATTCAACAGTTCATTATGACAGCTGGTGCTCATCACAAGTGCCCTTCTTAATCTCCATCACCTATTTAACCCATCTCCCCACCCACTTCCCCTCTGGTAACCATCTGTTTGTTCTGTATAGTTAAGAGTCTGTTTCTTGGTTTGCCTCTCTCCTTTTTTCCCCTAGGATCAATTGTTTCTTAAATTCTACCTATAAGTGAAATCATATGGTATTTGTCTTGCTCTGACATGTCACTTATGATATATTCTCTAGTTTCATCCATGTCCTTGCAAAAGGCAAGATTTCATTCTTTTTATGGTGGAGTAATATTCCATTTTTATTGTATATATGTATATGTATACCTCTTCTTTATCCATTCATCAGTTGATGAACACTTGGACTGTTCCATATTTTTGCTATTGTAGATGATGCTGCTACAAACATGGAGGTGCATGTATCCTTTGGAATTGGTATTTTTGTATCCTTTGAGGAAGTACCTAGTAGTACAATTGCTGGAACATAGAGTAGTTCTATTTTTAACTTTTTGAAGAACCTCCATACTGTTTTCCAGAGTGGCTGTACCACTTTGCCTTACCACCAACAGTGCAAGGGAGTTAATATTTCGTGTAACTGTTCCTATGTGTTATCTTCAAAATAAAACTGCTTTTGCTAAGATCAACAAAGATCTTCTAGTGGTCCAATCCACTGGTCACTTTTCAGTGCTTATACTCCTGTTCCTGTCTGTGACATTAATGGTGTTGACTGCTCCCCAATCTCTTCTCCATGGCTCCCTTGACATCATTCTGTTCTGACTCTCTTCTCACCTGTCTGGACACACTCCTGGTCCCTTCCTAGCTGCTCTTTGGCCTCTGTATGGCAGACACTACTGGTTGCCTACCGAACAGTTTCCTCCTCTTGGCTCTTTTCTGATAGAATCCTGTTTTTTTTTTTTTTTTTAATCAGGTATTCCTCCCTCCTCTGGATAGCAGTGCATTTTCCAAGAGTTGACCCCAGTCCTCTGAGATAAATCCTGATTAGTTTAAACACTGGTTCTCAAAGTATGGTATCACCCCCAGCAGCATCAGCCTTGCCTGAGAACTTGTCAAAAAGTCAAATCCTCTGAACTCAGAGCAGACCTACTGAATCAGAAGCTCTGGGGGTGGAGCCCAGCAATCTGTTTTAACAAGCCCTCCAGGTGATCATGATACTTCTTCAAATTTGAGAACCTCTGGTCTAAGCCAATCATGATAAGTGGTCTTGTTTCCCTTCCCAGTGATGGGGTTAGGCTTGCACGTGTGATGATATTCTCGTCAATGAGAAATGAGAGGAAGTCTCCTGGGGAAGGGGTCTTGGAAGGTTTCTTTGCTTCTAAAAGAGATACAAGGAAGAGATGATCTCTCTTCTTCTGGTGGACACTGCTCTGCTGGTTGTGATGTTTGGGACTGCTGTAGCCACATCTGACCATGAGGAAGGCAGCCTAAAGGCAAGCCAGCAGGATGAGAATGGCAGAGCAGAAAGATGGGAAAGGTCTGTTATGGGTTGAACTGTGTCCTCCCCAAAAGGTATATTGAAGTCCTCACCCCCCAGGACCCCAGAATGTGACCAAATTTGAAAATAGATTCGTAGTAGATGTAATTGGTAAAGATGAGGTCGTACTGAAGTAGGGTGGGCCCTAAATCCAGTATGACTGGTGTCCTTATCAAAAGAGACAGAAAGAAGAAGATAGCACTGTGACATTGGAGGTAGAGATGGGAGTCTCTCCTGTAAGTTTCAGAGGGAACATGACTCTGCTAACAACTTGATTTTGGACTACTGGTCTCCAAAACAGAGACAATAAAATTCTATTGTCTTAAGCCACCCACTTTGTGTGACTGTTAGGGCAGCTCTAGGACACTGACCCACATGCCAATCCTACAGCCATCCTACCTTGAGATCACTTGTTACATGAAATAAGTTATTCCTTATTGTATAAGCTAGGTGGAAAGGTTTTTTCCCCAGCTGTATTGAGATATCATTGACATGTAACATTATGTAAGGTGTACAAGGTGATAATGATTTAATACACTTATATATTGTGAAGTTAGTACCACAATTGGGTTAGGATTGGCCCATTTATTAAATTTTTAAATTTCATGCTACACAATTTAAAGCAGAACCTCTCCTAAACAGTATAGCTTCTAAAACTGAGGGCTTCTTATGAATTCCAGTTCTTTGAGATAAATTTCTGAGATAGAATGCCCTATGGGGCTTCCCTGGAGCTTGATTAAGATGGCTCTGGAGAAAAAGTTTTCCCTTCTTTCCTTCTAGGTTTGTTAGCTGGTCTAATAATTGAATTGAAATAAGACAGGGGCATCTGGGTGGCTCAGTCGGTTAAGCTTGATTTTGGCCCAGGTCATGATCTCAGGGTCCTGAGATTGAGCCCCGCTCAGTGTGGAGTCTGCTTGGGATTCTCTCCCTTTCCCTCTCCCTCCCCTTCTGCCCCCCTCTGCTCCCCCCCTTGCCCCTCCCTTTGCTCCTGCCCAATCCTGTGCTCTTTCTGTCTCTCAAATAAGTGAATAAATAAAATCTTTGAAATGAGATAGGTCAACAGGAGAAAAACAAATTTAATTATGTATGTAGGTTTGGGAACCCCACAAAGACGGACTCAAAGGCATGAAGGGAAGGAAAAATTCTCTACTCTCAGGGTCTTCCAGCTGGATTAAGAATTAAGCTGACTTGAGACAGATTAACAGGAGAAAAAAATCAAAGTTTCATCACATGTGCGTGGAGGCCCAGTTATGGAACTGAGACCAGCAAATGACCAAGGCATGCGGTTTTTATACTTTACAGAAAGAGAATAAATCTGTGAGGAATTGATAGACCACAGAAAACTTCACTTTGGGAGCTTCAATTAGTAAGGAATTCTAAACAGAATTTGGGCTAGGGTCATAAATTAGTAACAAGTAACAAGAGCTGTTTATATAGCCTTCTGGGCTTGAAATTTCCCATCTCTGGTGATAAGCATGTCTCTTTAGCTCCTGGTACAGGGAGCAGGTCCCCTTTCACTTGGGAGATTTATTTCCTGCTTTCGGGGGGACAGAGGAGGGTCTGAGTGTCTTCCTACATAGGTTGTCTCTTCAGTAACTTTTATTTAAAATAAGCACTATGTCAAAATGGCATATTTTGGGGCAGCCTGCCCTCGACCCCTACAGTTCCTTCCTTTGAAACATCCCTGGAAATGTCACACATTCAAAGTTGATCTGGTAGATTGTTCCATCTTGTTGAATCAGTCTCTTAGTCTCGACAATAGGTTAGTTCAGCTAAACTCATTTCAGGAGGCACGGATGCAGATGTGTTTTTAAAATTAGGCCTATGATTCAGGTATTAAATAAGATGCATTCCAATAGAAACAAAAGAAAAATAATGGTTAATGATTAGATCAGGGGCGCCTGGGTGGCTCAGTCGTTAAGCGTCTGCCTTCAGCTCAGGGCGTGATCCCAGGGTCCTGGAATCAAGCCCCACATCAGGCTCCCTGCTCCACTGGGAGCATGCTGCTTCCTCTCCCACTCCCCCTGCTTGTGTTCCCTCTCTTGCTGGCTGTCTCTCTCTCTCTCTGTCAAATAAATAAATAAATAAAATCTTTAAAAAAAAAAAAAAGATTAGATCAAACTGTAAACCAGTGTTTGAGTTTTTAGGCCAGCCAGTCAAGATCTCCAGATGTCAGGCTCAAAGCATCTTCAGATGGAGAGCAAACAGTGGCAGTCTGACAAATTTTCCTGGTTAGTAGTTCGAATGTCTCTGGCGATCTTTGAGTGGCCCACAGAGCAACAGGCATAAAGATTGTCTATATTTGAGCTATTGTGGTAATTTCTCTGAAGTTTACATCAAGTTGTTCATATTTAGTTTTCAGGGCTTTGGGAAAATGGGTGGTGTTAATTACCAAATTATTCCAAGTCAAAAGGATGGGAAAAAATAAGAAACATTAGTTTGGAGAGTTGTAGCCAGGCATTGGAGGAAACTAGAAGAAATCAGGATCTAGTCCAGTTTATAGTAAGCTGCATTAGAATCTAATATTTACGCAGGTGTATTATTGGAACATAATTTTGCTCTCTACACTCACCCTCATTTTTTTTTTTTACCAAAGACCATCAAATTGAGACTAATTTGTTTGCAAAATAAGCCTAGTTTCAAAAAACTTGGCCTGATTCTTTGTAAGTGCAGCAAAAGTAGTGATTGGTCATATAGGCTTTTAAACTTGCTTTGTTGCTGGAATTTTTTTTTTAAGATTTTATTTATTTGAGAGAGAGGGTGCAAGCACGCGCACACATGAGAGAGAGAGAGTGCAAGTATGCACACAAGCAGGGGGAGGGATAGAGGGAGAGGGAGTAGCAGACTCCCCGCTGATGCTCAGGACCATGACCTAAGCCAAAGGCAGACAGACGCTTAACCTACTGAGCCACCCAGGTGCCCTTCTCCGTTATAAGGAGAACAGAGTCTCATTGAACTTATGCAAATAAACACATTGCCATGGAAATATAAGAATTCTCACTGAGAGTTCTGAATTCTGGCGCGATCAAGTAGGGAGAAAATAAAATGTTTCAATTTGGTCACAAAGGTCTGTTTGATCAAATTGCTGTAATCACGTAGCTAAGAGAAAGTTTCCTTAAACCTGGAAAAATAAAACATTAAGAAAAAAAGATCAGCAACATGGGGCACCTGTGTGGCTCAGTCAGTTGGGCATCCAGCTCTTGGTTTCAGCTCAGGTGGTGATCTTGGAGTCGGGATCAAGCCCCATGCGGGTCTCTGCACTGAGCTTGGAGTCTACTTGGGATTCTCTCTCCCTCTCCCTCTGCCCCTACCCACCTGCCCATCCCCTGGTCTTGCACATGCACACACTCTCTCAAATAAATATGTAAAATTTTTTTTTAATTAGCAAAGTTTTGAACAAAAATTTCATAAAAATACAGACCTCCTCCTGAGTTTCTTTAGTCCCATGTTATTAATTCTTGCTCAGCTTGAATCCAGTTCTTCCACTAGTTCTGGAAATTCTTACCCAGTTCAGTTTTATGATCTTAAGGTTATCAGAAACCTACATTTGTCAAAAAGTCTTTTCCATGAATCTCTCTGAAGATCAAACACATTTGTAGGAACCTTTTGTAAAAGCATCTGAGTAAAAGTATAACTCTTTATTTTTTTATTTTTAATTTTTTAAAAAGATTTCATTTATTTGACAGAGAGAGACACAGTGAGAGAGGGAACACAAGCAGGGGGAGTGGGAAAAGGAGAAGCAAGCTTCCCACTGAGCAGGGAGCCCAATGTGGAGCTCATCCCAGGACCCTGGGATCATGACCTGAGCCAAAGTCAGACGCATAATGACTGAGCCAACCAGGTGCCCCATCTTTTTTTTTTTTTTTTTTTTAAAGATCTTATTTATTCACCAGAGACAGAGACAGAGAGACGCAGAACCGCAGAACTGGGCTCCCAGCCGATAAGGGGCTCAATCCCAGGACCTGGGACCATGACCCCAGGTGAAGGCAACTGACTGAACCACCCAGGTGCTCTTTAAATGATAAAGACTTATCTTTAAAGGATTTAATCCTTAAATGATAAAGGCCAAAAATGGCCAAGGTTAAAGATCTGATTAAAGTTAATTAATGCGATTGACAAGGAAATTCAGTTATGTCTGTGACAACACTTGAAGATAATAACATACCACAACATATCGAATTTCTAGGAGTTTCATAAAATGTTAGAATACTTACTCGACAATGCTTGCCAGGTAATTCAATGCATAAAATAAGCCTAATTAGTTTAATCTCTCACAAAAATCTTTCAAATGCTATAGGAACTCTCTGGAACATCTGTTAGGTTACGGTCAAAAGACTTAATTTTAGGATTTGATTTTGGGAAGTTTGTCAAAAAAATGCCCCAAGGTTTGAATATTTGGCTAAACTGGATCACAGATCATTATGAAACAATATTTATCTATTTAACCAAAGTGACAATAGAAGATTTTAAAGGCAAATACAGAAGGTTACATAGTTATGAATAAAACTTAGCTCTTTTTTTAAAGGTTTTTTTTTTTTTAAGACTTTTTAAATTATCTGACACAGAGAGAGCACAAGCAGGGGGAGTGGCAGGGAGAGGTAGAAGCATGACCCTGCTGAGCAGAGAGCCCCACATGGGGCTCAATCCCAGGACCCCGGGATCATGACCCAAGCTGAAGGCAGATGCATAACCGACTGAGCCACCCGGGCACCTCAAACTTAGCTCTTTTAAATACTAAGAAGATTCAGGTGGGTTTTTTTTCTTTCTTTCTTTTTTTTTTGAATAATCAAAGATCTGATAAAGACAAAATACTGAATATTTGTTTTTCAGGCAGATTACATTAAAGGTAAAGAAAAACTTAGTTCACAATTTCTTATAAAAAGCAAACCAATAGGAGCACCTGGCTGGTTCAGTCAGAGGAGCATAAGGCTCTTGATCTCAGGTTTGTGAGTTCAAGCCCCACCTAGAGATTAGTTAAATAAACTTAAAAAAAATTATCTAAGAAAAATTTTTTCTTTAACAAGGACAAAAGCCAAACTCTAATTTTGTATCAATGTAGTACTTTTGATATTGAAACTCATTTTATTTTTATTTATTTTTTTCTAAAAGATTTTTAGTTTGGGGATGCCTGGGTGGCTCAGTTGGTTAAGTGTCTGCCTTCAGCTCAGGTCATGATCCCAGGGTCCTGGGATCGAGTCTCACATCAGGCTCCCTGCTCAGTGGGGAGACTGCTTCTCCCTCTGCCTGCCCTCCCCTGCTTGTGCTTTCTCTATCTCTCTCTCTGACAAATAAATAAATAAAATCTTTTTTTAAAAAAAGTTTTAATTTTCATGCTGATAACTTTAAAGACATGTCTACTTTGATTAGACCAACTTTATTTTTTTTAAAGATTTTTATTTATTCATTTGAGTGAGAGAGAGAGTGTGTGCTGGGAGAGGGAGCCTGATGCAGGGCTTGATCCCAGGACTCCGGATCATGACCTGAGCCAAAGGCAGACACTTAACCAACTGAGCCACCCAGGCACCCTTCATTAGACCACCTTTAAATTAGCTTTAGTACCAAATATCCCAGATCACATAAACTTGAAAAACATTTGGGTGTCTAGATTTCTGAGTTTTAGAATGCCCAATATTTATAAGCACTTGCCTTCAAACCAACTAAATAGAACTCTTTTACAAATTAATTTTGGCAAGACCATCCGGAAGTGGACAAAATATCTCACATTTGGAGCAAATCTGACTGTTATCAGAGGTGCCGTCTTAAAGAGCCCTTTTAGCAGCTTGTATTTTAAAAGGCCCCCTCCTTGCTTTTTTCCCTTTATTCTCGGGCAGTTGTGGGCTATGTCATTTCAAAGACAAAAGATTTATAACGTTAAGGGGCTGAAAAAGAATTAAGTGTTTTTTTCTAAGTATAGGACAATTTTGTTCCAGTATCTTGATTTTTATAATATCCATAAACAGGGGCACCTGGCTGGCTCAGTCCGTAGAGCATGTGACTCTTGATCTCAGGGTGGGCTTAAGCCCCACACTGGGCGAGGCGCCTACTTAAAAAAAGAAAAAAAAGAGTATAATATCCATAAACATTTTTAGAGAAATAGGTGTTTATAAAGCAAGGTTGGCTGTGACTTGTTTCTCAGATCAAATATCTGGTTTTATAGATATTTGTAAGACAAAGATGTTTTTAATTCCCCAAAGAACTGGATTACAGCCTGAATATCAAGGGATTGGTCCAACTTTTAACTAAATTTGTTTCTTTGTATCATGGATATTTTTAACTAAAATGGGAATCAAAAGATTTATGCCTTTGTTCAGTCTGCATAAAGCATTTTAACAAAAGCCTCCTTTCTGAGTACTGAGTACAACAGTTTAGCCTAGGCTTTTATTCATCTCTGAATATTGCCTTTTTGCAGATCATTTGTAGGAGGGCCTAGGAGAAATTTTGGTCACCTGTTTCTTCTGTGAAGGGGGGTTTCTTCAGGGGGCAGAGTGGGCCTGTGTAATAACCATAGTATCATCTTGGGTAAGAAGAACTCCCCTTAGCAGCTAGTCAAGGTTCTCTGTGAGTGGGGTTGTGAATAGCAATTAATCTTTCTAATTCCTCTCTATATTTGGTAGGATCTTTTGAAAGTGGAGGATAAAGGGCTTTATAATTTAAAAGATCTGCTGCTGTTCAAGGGATATGAATTCTTCGAACTGGGGGACGCAGGGGGTGGGGGGGTGGTGTCCAATACATCTGTGAAGGTTATTGCGTAGAAATGCCTGAAGCTGGCAGACCTGATTCCAGCAAAGTGAGCCGTGCTGCCTGTCCCAGGTGCTTCTGCTACATTCACTTTCTGGCTTTCGGCATTTACAAGAGCCTATATATGTTGAACCTAGAGATTAGGCTGGAATGCTCTCTGCAAATCTTTTAGGGAAAGGGAAGTTAAAATAGGCAAGGTAGGACTGGATTTTAAGAAAGGAAATCTACCTTAGCTGTGGTCAATTATTTGCCTTAAGTCTAATTTTTTTTTAAAGATTTTATTTATTTATTTGAAAAAGAGAGAGAGAAAGGGAACATGAGCAGGGGGAGGGGGAGAAGCAGACTCCTCTGCTGAGCAGGGAGACTAATGTGGGGCTCAATCTCAGGACCCTGGGATCATGACCTGAGCCAAAAGCAGTCACTTACCCCGCTGAGCCACTTAGGCGCCCCAAGTCTAATATTTTCTTGTCAGGGGAATCCTAATGCTAGCCATTATTCTAATAAGACAATTGAGAGTTGTTTTTTTAAAAAAGATTTTATTTGAAAGATTGAGCAAGTGAGAGAGAGAGCATGAGCAGAGAGAGGCAGACTCCCCGCTGAGCAAGGCTGGGACTCGGGATCAAGACCTGAGCTGAAGACAGATGCTTAACCAATTCAGTCACTGAGGGGCTGCCCCACCCCCCAACCTTTTCAAAGACAGAGTTTTGTTTTTTTTTTTAAAGATTTTATTTATTTATTTGACAGAGATAGAGACAGCCAGCAAGAGAGGGTACACGAGCAGGGGGAGTGGGAGAGGAAGAAGCAGGCTCATAGCAGAGGAGCCTGATGTGGGGCTCGATCCCATAACGCCGGGATCACGCCCTGAGCCGAAGGCAGACGCTTAACCGCTGTGCCACCCAGGCGCCCCTATTTTTTTTTTTTAAGTATGTTCCATACCTAGCGTGGAGCCCAACATGGGGCTCGAACTCATGATCCTGAGATCAAGATCTGAGCTGAGAACAAGAGTTGGAAGCTTGGGGCGCCTGGGTGGCACAGCGGTTAAGCGTCTGCCTTCGGCTCAGGGCGTGATCCCGGCACTGTGGGATCTAGCCCCACATCAGGCTCTTCTGCTATGAGCCTGCTTCTTCCTCTCCCACTCCCCCTGCTTGTGTTCCCTCTCTCGCTGGCTGTCTCTATCTCTGTCAAATAAATAAATAAAATCTTTAAAAAAAAAAAAAAAGAGTTGGAAGCTTAACTGACTAAGCCACCCGGGCACCTCGAGAGTTCTCTTTGTAAAGGATTCTGTTTTCAAATATAGCCAATTTAAAGGATTTATCATCTCACCATTGATGAGTAGGATCCATTAATAGCGACTCAAACGAATAAGCCTTTTAATGGCTTAACCAAAGATGCAAGAGGCGTCCAGAGAGGGCATAGATGATGCAGTCTCCATGATCCAAAAGTTCACTCCCAAAATTAGTGTAAGAACAAAGACTTTTACTGCACAGGAGGTAAGGATGTCTCCGATCTCCCTTGAAATTGTGAGATATCTCTAGTCACAGACCCGCTAAACTGTGACATTGGGCAGGTGCTACTGGAATGGGATTTTTTCCAGCACTGACAAGCAATGAAGGTTGGACAACAAAGGCCCCTTATGGACTGGGACCTTTTATGACAAATTCTCCTGCAAGCTGTCACGGCCAGACAGAGAGAGAGACTTGTAACTGCGTGTCTCTGTTGCGCTGGTCACCAAAGTGCGTCCCGGTAAGTATACCCTCCCGAAGGCAGAGACCAGAGTGAATGTTCTCACTGGTCACAAAGCCAAGCTCTTAGGACACAGAAGAAACAAAAGGAAAAACCTCATCCTGTCCTTACGCAGACGATCCACAGCAAAGTTTGTCTCCGAGGATGCCCGTTTCGGAGGCCGGCTCGAACAGGAGGCTTATCGGGCCTATGTCTGTGTTCTGCCCAGAAATGGTAATTCCTTTTTATGACAAACAACTCAAAAGACACAGAGAACGGAAAACGAAGAGCATCTCCAGGAGAAAAAGGATCAATAACCAAAGACTGCTCTATCAAATTTTTACCAAGAGTTGCTAAGCCCAAGGATTTTGTTCCATTATATCTTCTCCTGCTAATCTGAATTTAGAGAAAGAAAAAAAGATTCTCCACACTGTAGCTCCATTGGACTCCACACAGAGAGATTCCAGGAGGCTGACATGGTACGAAATCTTACCTTCGGCCAGTTGCATGTCAGATGTCCCAGGATCTCTCAGCCGCTGCAGGATCTGGAGCAAGTGATGTCCCGTGAGTTAAAGTGCCCTGCCCACTATGCCAATAGAAGGGAAGGAAAAATTCTTCTCTACTCGCAAGCTCTTCCTGCTGGACTAGCAATTAAGCTGACATGAGACAGATTAACAGGAGAAAAAACCCGAAGTTTCATTACATGTGCGTGGAGGCCCAGTGACAGAATTGAGACCTCAAGAAATAACCAAGGTGAGCAGTTTTTATACTTTTTACACAAAGAGAATAAATCTGTGAGGAATCGACAGACCACAGAAAACTTCACTTTGGGAGCTTCAATTAGTAAGAAATTCTAAACAGAATTTGGGCTGGGGTCATAAATTAGTAACAAGTAACAAAAGCTGTTTATATAGCCTTCTTGGTGCAGGGAGGGCCCCTTTCACTTGGGAGATTTATTTCCTGCTGTCGGGGGGGACAGAGGAGGGTCTGGGTGTCCTTCCTGCGTAGGTTGTCTCTTCAGTAACTTTTATTTAAAATAAGCACTATGTCAAAGTGGCACATTTTGGACAGCCTGCCCTTGGCCCCTACAGGCAGTCAGGCAGCTGAGGGTTTTTTGTTTTTTAGTTTTTATTTATTCACTTAAGGTAATCTCTACACCCAATGTGGTCTCAAACTCACCATCGCAAGAACCGGAGTCGCATGCTCTTCCCATCTGAGCCAGCCAGGTGCTCGGGCATTTGAGGTTTCTATACGGTCCTGAGCTAAGGAGGAAAGGGGAGGGGGCTGGGGCTTCAAGGGGGAGGAAGACGATTCACAAGAAGATGATAAAAGCAAATGGTTGGTAAACAAATGTTTGCCATGCCCTGCGGGAAAGTCTTTCTTATGTAAACAGTTATCTCGGGTAACAGCTCTCTTCCTGCCACCGGCCCCCTATCGGAATTTTTGAGGCTCTTTAGGGAGAGGTTAGACACTTTTCCTGAGTCGGCTGGGTCTTCATTGCCTTCGGCTCAAAACAATCTACATGTCAAAGCGGCACGATTTGGGGGTGGTGTTTTCTACTCTCCCTCAACTTCTTAAAACCAGCCCTCACAATACCTAGAGTTGGGTGACTCTTCTCTGGGAAGGGCGCGTGTATGTGTGCATGTGTGTGTGAGCACAGTCGCCACAGGAAGAGCAGAATGTTGGGACGCAGTTGCAACCCACGGTGACTCTGTATGGCACGTTTCGGCTGTCACACTCGGTTCGCAGAGAACCACTTTGTACCTGACTAATTGCCGATTGGCTAAATGAACGCTTCGTCTTGCTGACCACCAAGAGGTAGTAATGAGGGCCATGAGTGGAAGTGACATTTTACATCATATGGCAGTTGTAAACCTCTTCTGTGGCGTTAAAGGCACCACCTCAGCAGTGGTTTCATGGAAACATGTTTTCTACCGGTTTTTTGTTTTTTCCTTCTGTTGATCAAATTAATATATACTGAAAAGCATTTTGAACGATTAGAACATTTGATTTCCCCCCTCTTCCGCCAGGGAATCCCAGGCTGATTTCATATAATTCGTGTGGCTTGTACCCTGCCTGAATTACGAGCAGTGTTCAGTTCCCCAAGGGATCAGCCTGTGGCCGCCTCAAAGTGTGGCCCTCAACTATTGAGGGAGCCCAGCCGAGGGTTTCTAGGTCTCTTGCTTAAAAAGCTGTCCTGGGCCAAGTGGCCAGGACGTGCTTGTACTAGCATGGGAGCTCAGACGCTCTCAGGACAGCCTCAGCACTGCTCAGGAAGCGCGGTGTCACCTCTGTCTGCCCCCCCCCCCCCCCCCCCCCCCCCCCGGGCGCGGNCTGGAGTGCTGGCACTCCTAACATGTGGCAACTTACTGGAATTCTTCAGAGAGGTCCTGAGCTTCAGGACCAGGGGCATCTGAAAGGAGGACATCTTCCCCCGACAGCACGACCGACTACATAATTTTCAGGGCCCAGTACAAAATACAAATATGGGCCCCTTCTCAAAAAATTTAAGAAATTCAAGACAGCAACAGTAGAATATTCAACAATATTCAGTATTCAAGTGCAGAACCTTTCAATGACCTTGGTTCCCTGTGTGAATTGCATGGGTCACACTCCCACAAAGCTGGCCCAGCCACAACTTAGAGGCTTTTTTTAAACATACACTTTATTTTAATCTTATTTTTTAAAGAAGGCACCACGCCCAGCATGGAGCCCCCAAGCCCAGCGCAGGGCCTGAACTCCTGACCCCTGAGATCAAGACCTGAGCTGAGATCAAGAGTCGGATGCTTAGCCAACTGGGCCACCCAGGTGCTCCCTGCTTGCACTTTAAAGACTTGTTTATTTAATGCTCTTAACCCCATTTTAGTGATGGAGACTGAGGTTCTGAGAGGTTAAGTAACTTTCCCAGAGTCACACACCCAAGAAGCCTAGAGGCTGGATTCACACTCCGCTTCTGACTGGACCATTCCAGCTCTGTTTCTAGGGCAAAGGGTAGGTAATCATTCACATTTTAAAAAGTCCATTGTTGGTAAACAATGCCTTTTTGTTCTGGAAGGAAGGGATGGGTTCTTCCCAGATAAGCCTAGACTGCCCAGATCCAGGAAGGACTGCCTAGAGCCCCAGGGCCTCTGCCTCTAAACCTATGGAACTGTTTGAAGAGGCTTAAAAACCCTTTCTGATCATTCAACCTACTGTGGATCTTAGCAGCCCTACGTCGCTCACAGCTGAGCTGCTTCCGGGTGTATTGTTTGGATCCCCCACCCCACCTTCCAAGAAAAATAGCTGTGAGGGGTTCCACAGCCTTCACTAACTCCAGCTCCGCCCCTCCCTGCCTCCTGACCCTGTCCCTCCCACTGAGTGGCCCTTCACTGCCCCATCCTCACATCGGAGCTGGGCATCTCCCAGAGCACCCACCTCGGGCCTGCCCTTGGAGAAGTGTCCAGCACTGCAGAGACAAGGGCAGGGGTGGAGGGTGGAAGGGGAGGCTCCTGAGAGCTCACTGCAGAGCTGGCCCTGGAAACCCTGAAAAGGGCACTCTTCTACCCCTCAGTGCCGACTCGGTGAGGCATTAGGGGCTGAACGGTAAGGAAAGGGTCTAGGATGTCAAGGACAAGTGGAAGGGAGGCCAGAGACACCAGGTGTGCCTCCCTGAGGAGTGCCTCCCTGCCTCCAGTTTGGAGTTGAGGACGAGAGCCTCCGACTTATCTCAGGTTTTACGTAAATAAATTGAAAAAAAAAAACCACTGCTTTATTTTCACAGTGGATTTTAAGGAGGCAGAACGTTTTACGGGTTCTCTTATGGATGCAGTGTAATAATTCACAACACTTTCCAGGTCGAATCCCCAAACTGAGTGCCTCTGACTGGAGAAAAGACCGAATGGGTTCCTAGTCACTATTTTTGGTTCTACGTCAATCTTACATTTCTTGCTGGTCCTGAGTTCTTGCTATCATTTATCTTTGTCCAGTCACAATTAGAATGCAGTAAAGGAGGAAGACTCCAGAAACCCCGTGAACTGATGAAATAAAAATCTGCCCTGCCACAGAAACCCACGACTGATGCAAAGAATTTGTCTTCGCGGCAGCGGCTCTCTGCTTTGTGCTTCTGCCTCGTGGTGTGGACTAGTGCACAAGACTCTCCCGAATTTGTGAACGCACCGCGAGATGTTCTGCAGCTCGTGGTGCGTCTAGCAAGATGAGTGCCGGTGAGAACCAACATTTTCCAAATGATGTGATCTCAAGAGTAGATCAAGATTCTAAGATGCAGGTCCTGATTTCTGAAACCAAGTTGCGACAGGATAAAGTGTGCATATCAACCAGCAGATTAATCAGGTTATGGTGCAGTAACACAAACCCCCACATCTTAGTGGCTTCCCCCCACACACACACACACATCTTAGTGGCTTTAAACATCAAAGGTTTATCTTCCACTTTCAATACCTGTCCTTTGTAGGTTGGCAGGATGGCTCTTCCCATCAGTCAGTCACTCAGGTATTAGGCTGGCAAAGAAGCCACCATCTTGAATGTTGTCAGTTGCCAAGTCCAAGGGAAAAATGCTCAGGAAGGCCTCGCTTGGGCAGTTAACTGCCCAGAAATGAATCATACCACTTCTACTTGCTACTCATTGGCCAGAACTAGTCAAATGACCCTTCTCAACCACAAGGGGGCCAGGAAGTGCTGGAGGGGGAGAGAACTGGACTTTGGTGGTAAACAGCGCTAGTAACGACCACGGTGGTTTGAGGTTGGAGGACAGCAGGGTGAATGTCGATAAAGGAGCAGATAATTTAGGGGGATGGCTGCTGGCTCTGCTGGATGGACAGCATGCACTAATGCTCCAGACCCCCTCAGGCGTCTGAAACCTCAAATGGCTGTAGTCATGTGTAATCAGCTTCTTTGACAAGCAGGACTTACTTATAGCAAAGTTCCAAGTCAGAACGCCCAAGACTGAGCACTGTTCTTGCAAATTTGCACCGTTCAGTACCGCAGCGACCCTCTTGAGCTTGTGTGCAGGGGTGGGAGGGTGATTTCAGAGTTATAGGGACCAAGTACTTTATCCATGTTGAACTCCTGAAATTCAGCACTGTTAGTGGAGATGGGTACCACCTCCCCCTGGTCACTGATGACCTCACATCACCCAGGAATGACCTCCTCCTTTCCTCTAAATGGTAACATTTAAATTAAAGTTTAATCTGAATGAACAAATTCATAAACCCTCCCTCAGTAGGGTATGAGTAATGTATCCCAGTACATTGCCTTCTTTCCTTCGGCTTGCTTGAATAGTGGGGAAGGCTTATATTTGACTTAAATGGTCTTTAAAAAATTTTTTTAAAGTAAGCTCTACACCCAATGTGGGGCTTGAACTCACAACCTGAGATCAAAAGTCACAAGCTCTACCAACTGAGCCAGCGAGGCACCCCTTAAATGGTCTTTTCAATAGTTTTTTAAAAACATAAAATAGCATTGCAAAAAGTAACATGTATGTAAGCCTTAGTAACATTAGAATACCATTTTAAATGTCTGTTTAGAAGTACTATAACTTATTTGTGTAAGTACTCTTATCAATGGGTTTTTTGATTGCTTTATACTCCTAAGAACTCTGGGCTGAGTATCTCATGTCCGTTTGAAGAGGATCAGAATATGCCACCCCAAAATATGCCACTTTGAGTTGAAGGCATTTGAGAATAGATGCAGAAAAGGCTCCCTGTCCTCCTCCTTCCTATCTAAGAGCAGGACATAAATTTCTCATGAGAAAGGAGTCCTGCCTGTACCAGGAGATAGGGAGCCAACGCCAAGATGAATCTGTACAAACAAATCTTACTATAGCGATCCTTATCTTCCATTAGTTTACCCCATATATTTACTTTCCCACAATTTACTGCCCTGAGAAGTTCGAACTCCTTTTGTCTTGTGACATTTCTCAAATGTATTGCTCTTTGTTAAAAATGGTATATAAGCTCTCAGGCCTAATGGCTTCTTTGAGGTTTTTACTTCATTTCTGTGTGGCCCCCCATATACATATGAAATAAACTTTTTTTTCCTGTTAATCTGTCTTCGGTCAGTTTAGTTTGTCCCAAGGCCTCAGCCACTGAACCTAAGAGAATAGAGGAAAAATGTTTCTTCCTCCCCTACATCATTTTTTAAAAAAGGTTTATTTATTTTTAGAGAGAGAGAGAGAGAGAGAGAGTGTGCATGCTCCTTACACGGAGCTTGTTCTCACAACCCATGAGATCATGACCTGAGCCGAAGCCAAGAGTCGGATGCTCAACCGACTGAGCCCCCCCACATCATCCTTGTCTACGCATCCAGTTATTTCCTTGGACTGAAGTTGCCTATCACATTTTTGACACTGATACTTATTGCCCAAGTGCACTTAAAAAGACTATAGACAGGGGTGCCTGGGTGGCTCAGTCGGTTAAGCATCTGGCTTCCCCTCTGGTCATGATCTCAGGATCCTGGGATGGAGCTCCGCATCGGGCTCCACACTCAGCAGGGAGTCTGCTATCTGCCCCTCCCTCTGCTCATGCTCTCTCTCTCTCTCTCTCAAATAAATAAAATCTTAGAAAAAATAAAATAGCTAACATTGTAAAAAAAGATGACAGATATATTCATGCCTACTCTCAAGGTATGTGTATGCAGTCTCATGAGCCTAATTGTTTTCTTAGACTTAAATCCCACTGCTTCGTGAAGGCTGCTGCTGCTTCTTTTTTTTTAAAGATTTTATTTATTTATTTGACAGAGAGAGAGACAGGCAGCGAGAGAGGGAACACAAGCAGGGGGAGTGGGAGAGGAAGAAGCAGGCTCCCAGAGGAGAGGCCTGATGTGGGGCTGGATCCCAGAACACCGGGATCACGCCCTGAGCCGAAGGCAGACGCTTAACGGGTGAGCCACCCAGATGCCCCAAAGGCTTCTACTTCTATCACCACCATCTCTTCCTTTTGTGAAATTCTTTCCACCTTGGGTCTGCAGCACTTTGCAGCTGAGTACTTCACTGTTCTCTAGTTAATTCATTAAAAAAAAGAAGAAGAAGAAGGAAAGAAAGTTGGGGGGAAAAAGAAAAAAAAATAGCAATCCCAGCTTTTATTAGTGCCTGCTCCCATGCAAGGCAGTAGAGATGCAAATATGAGTTAGACCAAGTCATCAGCTTCCAAGAACTCACAGTCCAGTGGGGATCAAAACCTGGATGTGAAATACATCTTGTGAGTAGCTGTGGGGTGGAATGGGGGGATTTCAAAAATGGGTCTAATCCTGCTTACAGTCTGACTGAACAGCACTGGCAGAGTAAATGGTGTCTGTTCATGAGTGTCTGGCAGTAAATAAGGAAAGAGGTCCTCAAATACACATTCCTTCCAGCAGTGTGGGACTGTCATTACAAAAGCAGAGTAAAATTCCCGACTAAAAGTACCACTTCTTATTCATCCCAGTAGCTATAGCATTTGACCCACATAGGTCAGGAAATGTCTGTTGAATGGTGGAGTGAATAAATTCACGATGGATAAAGACTTCTTACTATAAGCAAGGAAAAACGGAAATTTTGAGTATTTTCAATCTCCCCACATCTAAAGAGGGTAGATTGTCCTGAAGGTGCCTTTATTTTGATGATGGAGTGGAGAAGTTTGGGAGAGAGTGATAGGGAATAAAAAGTCCTCTATTATAATAGGAAAGAAAACTCCAGGCAAACAACTAGGAAGGAGGTAGGAGGAGTTCATGAGAGCAGAGCACGATATGGAGAGATGTGGCAATTGCAAAAGGCCGGGGGGGGGGGGGATATGTTTTAAGAGTTTTAGAAAGTCTGCTGTGTGATTTGTGATGTAACTCCCGTCCCTCTCTCCCCAAGAAAACATAAATTAAAAAAAAAAAAGTGCACTCTTGTATCTTTAGAGTCTGGTCAGGACTTGTCTTTTTAATGGGGGAAGGTATCAAGTTGGGCTCAAGGATGGACACAGGCTGAGAGCGGAGACAGTAAGGGAGGCCCAGGGTCATTCGTTGTTTACACACAGTTTGTGTGTTCAAGGATCACGGAATAGATCTTTCTGACTCCGAGCTGTTACTAGGTTGGCCGAGGCGGAGAGGGGCGAACACAAAGTTGCTATGGGATTATAGCGGTGGGGAAGAGCCAGGATGATTTAATCTGGCTCCAGAAGGGGTGGGTTGTGGGGAAGTAGTAATTCTCCGCCCGCTTGCTCAGTCCAGTGCCGGGCACCTAACAGGAGCAAGGAACGTAGGTGCTGATTGTTGGGAACCTGGGGATTAAGGAGGGGACGGTTACAGCAATCGGTGAGTCAGGGATTGTTGCCCCCATTGCAGAGATGAAGGCAATGAGGGCCGAAGGTGATTCCATCCAAGCACCCAGAAGTGAGGGCGGAGCCAATCCCTCAGTCCCCACTCCTGCTACCCCCGCACCCCTTCCCGCTGCAGCTCGCCGGGGTACCCCAACCCCACCCCTTCCACCCCACACTTCCGGACTCCGCTCCGCCCACCCGCGAGTACTTCCGGCCTCCGGCACCGGAAGCCGCGGCGCGGAGCCGTAGAGCCGTAAGTCCTCGGCGCGAGGGCCCACGGGAGTAGTCTTTGGGCGGGCCAGTGTCGGGTCCAGGTGGCAGCGGGCACTTATTTCTCGGGTCACCACTGGACATCACGCGGCAGGCACTTCCCTCGCAAAAGCCTAGGGCTGACGTTACTTCCGGGCATGTGCAGGCGGGAGAAGGCCGGAAGTGGCTCCAGTCCCGCTTGGTGGCGGGGCGGAGTCAAGGAGGGTCTTCTCGGTGTTTCCGTGTTTCGTTCTGGAGCACCTGGGAGTTTAGGAGGGTGTCCTGGGTCAAGAGTGGCTGGTTAGCAAATAAAAATACAGGACGTCCAGTTAAATTTGAATTTCAGATAAGCAACAAATAATTATTTAGTGTAGGTATGTCTCAAATATTGTATGGAACGTACTTATATTTAAACAAATTCCTCGTTTATCTGAAGTTAAAATTTAACTGGACGTCCTGTATTTTAACTGGCAACCTTAGCCTTGAAGACTCCCCCCATTCTCATCTGCCAACCTGCCTGGGCCCCGGTATACTGTGGCAAGGCTAGGATCCTCTAGGCTTGTGCCTATCTGGGAAACAGGTACAAAGTTCACCCAGGCTCTCAAGCTGTTGCTAGATTCTAAGTAGCTTTTGGTTTCTAGCCCAGTGGGCCAGTTCCAGGGGCTTCCTGGCAAAAGCTGAGCCCATTTTCCGAGTCCCCATGGCAGTGCCCTTTGTTCCCTTTCACGGCTGGAGTCGGGCAGCATTGGTCTTATGGGAAAGCTGAGAACCATGCTGGCTAAGTGGCTGAGGGCTCCACGTTGTTAGGTTTTTTGAGTGTGGGATGAAGTGTTTGGGGTTCAGGTTTTCTATGTTAATAGTGGGCAGCTTCAGAGAGGCCAAGGATGTCAAGGGGAGAGCATTAGTCTTACTTTCATTCCACCTCTCATTTTGCACTTGAGGCTCAGTGAAAGAAAAAGAGCTGTCTCTGTGGTGGAGCTGGAGCCTGATTCCCAGACTCCTTCCCCTGCTCTATCCATGCTTGCTGCTGCAATCAGCCGGCAGCATTTATGGTGGGCGTTGTTAAAGTAGATGCCTTTTTTAGAGGTGATCTCTTTGGGGCTCCCTTGTCCCTGAACTCCTTCACAGCCTCCTGACCTTCACCCCAAGGCTTCTTGAGCCTTTACCTTGCCCAGTGGGGAAAATGACTATTTGGCCTCAGCTGTGGGAGTCTGGCCTCCTGCTCTAGACACTGGGCTCTCACTCCTGTGGGTGGTGTGACCCAAGACGTGTTATGTCAGAGGGAAAGGCATGTTCTTGGCAGGGCTGGGTCTGGCCAGCCTAGTAGGTGGAAGGGTGCCCTTTTCTGTCCTGCAGCTTGGGCCCCACGATACATGGCATCAGTGTGGTGTCTAGGGACTTCTTTAAGTTTCCAGCATGAGCCAGTCTTTGCTGCCACTTCTCATTTGAACCTAAAACTTTTCCTGGACTGGGCTTGAGTGCTGGGATTCCTCAGTTGGTATGTCCTGAGGATGTGCTCTGAGCCTGCATCCTCCCCACACAGACCTAGCCTTCCCAGCCTCCCCAGCCCAGATCCACGAGCTAATGACGCAGAGCAGGCTGCAGGTCATCAGGCTTGGGGTCAGTTGGTGGGACAGCCAGCAGCCTCTTGGGAACAGGAGAGGTAAAGAGGCAAGGAAGGAGTGCCAGAAAGGGGTGTTGCCCCTGGATGAACCTCAGAAGTCCAGGGGGTGGGAAAGGGGTGGGGCGGGAGCCCACTGATAGGAATTGCTCCATCTGTGAATAATTAACCCTCAGCCAAAGTGGGTGGCCTAGGGGGAAGGCTCAGCTAACAGGACCTTTGGACTCAGGGGCCTAGCGTCCAGAGGGCCCGAGGATAGCCTGCAGAAGAGGAGGACATGGTAGGTGGCAGGCTTGGGCTCTGAGAACTGGAGTGAGATCAGGCAGCTGAGGGCCTCAGAAAGTCTTGAACTGGCAGCTGGGCCGCTGCAGCAGTCGCTGGTGGGGTTCAGCGGCCCCCAGCCCTCAGACAGGTGGCTGTGGGGGGTCCGTCTCTGGGCTTGCAGCAGCTCACTAGTGCTTTCTTCCCCCTAAGCAGCCATGGATGCCAGGTGGTGCTGAGAGCAGTGGGCATGGCTGCGGTCTTGCACGGTCTGCCCTGCATGGCCCGAGCCCCCTTGCGCCCGCTCCTCACGGGGGGCCCAGTGGTCCGGCTGGCCAGTGGCATGGCCCTGGCAGAGCAGGCGCAGCAGCTGTTCGAGAGCACTGTGGGTGCCGTGCTTCCAGGCCCCATGCTGCACCGGGCACTGTCCTTGGATCCCGGCAGCGGGCTGCTAAAGGTGCGGGACCGGAGCTTTCAGCTGCGGCAGAACCTCTACCTGGTGGGCTTTGGCAAGGCCGTGCTGGGCATGGCAGCGGCAGCCGAGGAGCTCCTGGGCCAGCATCTCGTGCAGGGTGTGATCAGCGTGCCCAAGGGGATTCGTGCTGCCATGGAGCATGCTGGAAAGCAGTAAGGAGCCTTGAGGGGGGGGGGGCTGCTGCCCACTGTCCACTGGGTGGGGAAGCTAGGCCCAGACTCAACGCTGGTTCAGGCCTCCCTCCCTCACCAGCATCCCTTTTCTTCTGGGTCTGGACTGGCTCTGGGATGGGTGTCAGTTGGCCTTCGTCACCTGTACCGCTGACAAATCAGGTGGGAGGAAAGGAACCCACCCCATCTCTTGTTGTCTGTTCTGTCTCTCTCTTCAGGGAGATGCTGCTGAAGCCACACAGCCGTGTCCAGGTGTTCGAGGGTGCAGAGGACAACCTGCCAGACCGTGATGCACTTCGGGCTGCACTGGCCATCCGGCAGCTGGCCGAAGGTCTCACAGCTGACGATCTGCTGCTTGTACTCATCTCAGGTGTGGGTGCCAGACTGGCTCAGGAAAGTTTAGGGGGCAGTAGTGGTGGTTCCAAATATCAGGTCTGTGAGAGATGGTCTGAGTCCCCAGGGTCACAGAGCAAGGGAGGCAGTAAGGAGCCTGGATGGCTCACCTCTGGGTTGCCCTGGGCAGGTTATCTGGCCTCCTCAGAGCTGTGGGGCCCTTCCCTGACTGACCTTGTTTGGTGACTATGGGAGGGCGCCTAGGGAGCTTGTAACTCAGGGTGTCGCGGGGATAAAATGTCCCTGCTGTTGCTGCTGTCTGTGCCCATGCGATCTGGGGCTAGAACCCAGGCCTCTCCAGCTCCCGTGGAGCCCATCCTTGGTCTTGCTGTCTCCTCCTGGTCTACCCCCTATTCCAAGCTCTTAAGGAATAGTTCTTCCAGTGCCTGCTGGAATCTGGGCTACTCCAAGGCAGGGTAGAGCCTCAGGGTGTGGTGACTATACACACGTTCACTGTATGTCCACACGGGGGCACCCTAACTCCACCTTTCCAGCACCCCCTTCCTTAATGTGGGTACTATGTGCCTGCTTTCTTAAGTGGGGAGGTTCCTTTCAGTCTTATCCCCTCTGCCCAACTTCTTCACTGTCTCTGCAGGTGGGGGCTCAGCCTTGCTGCCCGCCCCTATCCCACCCGTGACCCTGGAAGAAAAGCAGACACTCACCAAGCTGCTGGCAGCCCGCGGAGCCAACATCCAGGAGCTGAACACCATCCGGAAGGCCCTGTCCCAGCTCAAGGGTGGGGGGCTGGCTCAGGCCGCCTACCCTGCCCAGGTGTGTGGGTCCCTGCTACCCTAAGCAGCCCTGGGCTGGTGGAACCAGACCCACATGTGCCAGGGAGACAAAAGCCTCTCACGGCATACAGATTGGCAGGGCCCCAGTGCGGGAGTCCACAGGGCTGGCTGGGCAGGGCCTCAGAGAGGATGGGGGTGTGGTGTCCAAATGGCCACATGTTCTGCAAACCCCTTGGAGAGGGGTTAGAAAAGGGTGAGAAAATGCACCGGGCAGTCTGAGCCTGTGTGGATACATGGCAGGGGATGGATGGCAGCTTGATCAATGGCTATGGGCTGAGGAACTGGAGGGACTGAGCCTTGCCTCTGCGACCCCTCCCCAGGTGGTGAGCCTGATTCTGTCAGACGTGGTGGGGGACCCAGTGGAGGTGATCGCCAGCGGCCCCACCGTGGCCAGCGTCCATAACGTGCAAGATTGCCTACACATCCTCAATCGCTATGGCCTTCGCGCCGCCCTGCCGCGTTCCGTGAAGACTGTGCTGGCTCGGGCTGACTCTGACCCTCACGGGCCGCACACCTGTGGTCACGTGCTCAACGTGATCATTGGCTCCAACGTGCTGGCACTGGCTGAGGCCCAGCGGCAGGCTGAGGCGCTGGGATACCGGGCCGTGGTGCTGAGCGCGGCCATACAGGGCGATGTGAAGAGCGTGGCCCGGTTCTACGGGTTGCTCGCCCAGGTGGCCGGAGCCCACCTCACTCCGCCTGGGACTGGAGCCTCCGTGGAGGAAGAGGAGCGACTCCAGGAACTGGCAGCTGAGCTTCAGCTCCCAGACCTGCAGCTCAAGGAGGCCCTGGAGGCCGTGGTGGGGGCTAGGGGCCCTGTCTGCCTGCTGGCTGGTGGCGAGCCCACCGTGCAATTGCAGGGCTCAGGAAAGGGTGGCCGGAACCAGGAACTGGCTCTGCGTGTTGGAGCAGAGCTGGGACGATGGCCACCAGGGCCTGTAGATGTGCTGTTTTTGAGTGGTGGCACCGATGGGCAGGATGGGCCCACAGAGGCAGCCGGGGCCTGGGTCATGCCTGAGCTTGCCAGCCAGGCTGCCGCTGAGGGCCTGGACGTGGCCAGCTTCCTGTCCCGCAATGACTCACATACCTTCTTCCGCTGCTTCCGCGGTGGGGCGCACCTGCTGAGCACGGGGCTGACTGGCACCAATGTCATGGACGCGCACCTCCTGTTCCTGTGGCCGCGGTGCTGACGTGGGTCGTGGTTGAGGAGTGCAGAGGAGACCCACAGGGCGGCATCCTGGGGCAGACCAGCGTGGGTCCCCAAGGCCTCACCAGGCCTGAGGGCCCCTTCTCTCCCTGGCCCTGGCTCCCTGGTTGACCCTGACACCTCATACCCAGGGCCTCTACTCTGTGTTCGTTCCCCCAGCTAGACCAGCAGATGGGGGCTCTCTCCTCTCCCTCCTTCCTGCCGTGACAGCAGCTAACCCTGAGGACTGGGATGAGCGCTTTGGCCTGTTTACTGTTCCTGGTCTTCTCCCCCCACACCGGGCAGCCCCTCTGCCGGGCTCTTGAGTGTCTTTTCCGTGGGGTGAAGTGAGAAGGACTGCAAATAAAAAGAACTACGCTGTGGGTTCTCCATGTGTTTTCCCTCAGGGCAAAGACTCAGAGCTGCAGGGAAAGGGAGTGGGGTCAGGCTGCAGCCCCAGCACTGGGACGCTACAGGGGTTCCCCATACCCCTCTCTGCAGGGCACGCTCAGCGCTTGTTTCACTAAAACAGGAGCCAGGGAAGGTTGAGCCTGGCTCCTGACACACTCAGTGTGGGCAAGGGAGGACAGGCCGAAGGACTACAGTCTGTGGGTCTTCGGGCCACCTGTCCAACTGCGACTCCCCTGTGGCATCCCTGTTGCAGTCTCCAGGCTCTGCTGCATACCTTGCTGGCTGCAAGCCCACTAGCCACAAAAGCTGTCCTCGCCTTCTGTATTTGGACCGCCCTTAGGGACAGATCACACTGTTGGTTTAGCTGCCCTTTGTGTATCCACAGGCTATTCCCAGCCACATAGGATTCTGGACCTTGTTTCCTTGTGTCAGGCCCATTTTCTCAGGCTGAACATCCCAGTTTCTGAGCTGCTTCTTTGGGACAGGGCAGTTCCTGGTGGCAGCCTTGCAGTGGGGAGTCTCTAGTGTGGAGATGATGGGTCAGAGTACTGATGGGGTCTAGCAGCCACCTGCCCACCCCCCTGTTACAGTTGGCCAGGGAAGAGGTCAGTGGGGAAGAGAGCAATAGAGGAAAGGTTCCCTCGGCTAGGCTAGCAGCCTGTGCCGGGGGAAGGGAGGGCTGCCGTCCTACTTCTCTCTGGGCCCCCTTGCTCAAGATCCGAGCCCTCCGTTGGCCGCCCCCGCCGTACGCCACGGCTCCAATCCCTATATGAGTGAGCAGTAAAATCACATAGGAATAAAAAGCCATAGAGAACAGCGAGGCCTGGGGCTGCTCCTGCTGGCCCCCTCCTCTACTCCAGCTGTCCCCTCCTCTCTCAGGGTGTGAGAGGCTCTGGGTCAGGGCTGGCACGCCCTCCCCCTGGGAAGTCTCCCTTACCCACTTGGACTCTGGACAGCCCAGCTTGCAGAAGGTTCATGACCCGAGGACAAGGTGAGGCGAGTCGCATGACCCAGGCTCTGGCGGTCAGGGAGGTTTAGGGAAGAGGGGAGTTTGCACCCTTCTGTGATGCAGGGCATGGCTTCCTTTCCTTCTGTGCCAGCATGGAGTTTCCGCTGACGGCAGGGTCACGGGGGGTCTGGGGGATGGTCCCTCCATGCCCCGTTGCTCCTCTGACAGCCTCCCTGTTTCAGTCCTTGCCCTTGGGAGCATGAGCATGAGCGCTGGGTGTCAAGTTCCAGGCAAGAGCAGGACAGAAGGGCAGGGCCTGTGGCAGAGTACTTGTCAGCCCTGTCCATGGTGTGTGTGTGTGTGTGTGGTGGCATGTGAGCATACACATGGGTGGCCAGGGGTAGGGGACGTGCAGCTGCTTGTGTACTAGGCTACTTACATGCCTGCTGAGGGGTTTGGGTGTGGATGAGGTCTTGCCAGAGGGTACCCTTGTACCCCCTTGGCCCTCGCCCTGTGCCTGTGTTTGTGGGGGCTGGGAGGCCAGGGCCTAGATTGGGCCTAACCCATCAGCTTTGCTCATTTGGTATCCCCAAGATGAGAACAGATATATTTGGCCTCAATCTAGATGAAAATATGAGATAAACGCTGCATGGTGAGTGTTCGATAGGACTTATTATTTGCGCCATAAATTTCAATTACGGGTCATAATAAATGCTCCCATCCTGTGGCTCTTGGCTTCTGTCTTTCCTGGCTCAGGTTCCTCTTGCCCTGGCACCCACCTCATTTCCATTCCCTGAAGCTTTCCCTGGCCCATCTGGAGGCTTTTGTCATGCAGGGTGCCCAGCTCCCCCTTACTGCTTCCACCTTTACAGGCCCTTCTGTTCTCTGTACTTGGCATGAACTAAGAAGAGCCGGGCAGTGGGCCTGGACAGCCCTTAGGTATCGGCTACTCCAAGTCCCTATTTTATAGCTGGAGAACTAGAGAGGGAAGGTGTCTTGTCTGGGGCTGCCCAGCAAGTCTGCCGCAGAACCGGAAGGAGAGCCTGGCTGGGATCTGCTTGTCCCCCCTGTGGGGCTCAGAGACCCTGGGGTCCAGAGAGAGCTCAGCCAGAGTTAGGGATCCACTCTTGCTTCCCTGCTGAGTTAGGGGATCTGCTTGTCCCCCCTGTGGGGCTCAGAGACCCTGGGGTCCAGAGAGAGCTCAGCCAGAGTTAGGGATCCACTCTTGCTTCCCTGCTGAGTTAGGGATCTGCTTGTCCCCCCTGTGGGGCTCAGAGACCCTGGGGTCCAGAGAGAGCTCAGCCAGAGTTAGGGATCCACTCTTGCTTCCCTGCTGAGTTAGGGATCTGCTTGTCCCCCCTGTGGGGCTCAGAGACCCTGGGGTCCAGAGAGAGCTCAGCCAGAGTTAGGGATCCACTCTTGCTTCCCTGCTGAGTTAGGGATCTGCTTGTCCCCCCTGTGGGGCTCAGAGACCCTGGGGTCCAGAGAGAGCTCAGCCAGAGTTAGGGATCCACTCTTGCTTCCCTGCTGAGTTAGGGATCTGCTTGTCCCCCCTGTGGGGCTCAGAGACCCTGGGGTCCAGAGAGAGCTCAGCCAGAGTTAGGGATCCACTCTTGCTTCCCTGCTGAGTTAGGGATCTGCTTGTCCCCCCTGTGGGGCTCAGAGACCCTGGGGTCCAGAGAGAGCTCAGCCAGAGTTAGGGATCCACTCTTGCTTCCCTGCTGAGTTAGGGATCCACTCTTGCTTCCCTGCTGCCCCTCAAGGGCTTGGGAATGGTGACGTGACCATGCTTGGCCTCTCTGGGAACCATAAAACAGATTTGCCGGTCCCTTTTCAGCTTAGATTTCACAGTTCCATTGCATGTATGATTTGGTAGAAAATCACGTGCAGTCGGGTGACAGGCTTCTGCACAGAGGTGTGTGTCTGCAGCTGTGTATGCGTGCATGGGGATGCGTGCGAGCATGTGTGTGTCCAGCCCAACCCACAGCCAGCTCCTGAGCCGGCATCTGAGCCGTGCTCTGCCCTGCCCCCGGGTGAGGACACGCAGTTTGGTGTGGTCAGCCTACTGGAGATACTGGGAAGCAAGTTGGACAAGGAGGCCATAAGGGCTTCTTTACTGCAGGGATGGGGGATGCCAGGGTGACATGCCAGGAGGTAGAGGAGGTGCCACATGTGAGAAAGGTGCATCACTAGGCTGGGGAACCCCTCCCAGCTCTGCTCTGCCTGCCCCTGTGCAGCCTCACCCCAGCAGCCTTCGGCCAGTCCAGGCAACCCTTTAGGTGTCCACTTTGGAACCATGGCTAGAAGCCCTGGCTCAGACAGTCCTCTCAGTGCCTTCGGGGTCTTCGTGTATCCGCAGGCTATTCCCAGGCTTCCCACCTGGGCAAGCGGCAGGTGCTTTGGTGAGCACAGGCACCCTGCCCTCAGGTGGGCTCTCACAAGGATAGCAGCTAAAAGACCTGGAAGAGCCCTGCAGTGGGAGTCGGGCCCTAGATCCTGGCCTTGCCACCTTCCTTTCTCCAGGTCTTGCTTTTCTCTTCTGTCTAATGGGGACAAAATCCTGTCCTGCTTGCCTCTCTGGGGAGGGGTCGGCAGTAGATGGATCTGGGTAGGAAAGCTCTGTGGAAGTGGGGGTGCTCCGGGAGGGAGGCAAAGAAGGGAGAGGTGCTGGCCTCTTCCAAGGAGAAGCTCAGGGAGTCTCCATGCAGGGAGGCCCCCTTCTTCCAGGCAGGGCCTGGGTTAGAGCCAGTAAGGCCTTGGTGCTCACTGACTGAGGCCCTCTGGCACTGGACTAGCACTTGCAAGGGGTGGTCTTCGAGTTTTAAATGGCTGCTGCTGTGCACAGTGCCCCGAGATGTCACAGAACCAATGGGGGGGGGGTGTCAGCTAGAGCTAGAGTAAGCTGACCCACCCTGGGAGAGAGCCACCTCCTGTCTCAGGAAAAAAAAAAAACCAAAAAAAAGACAGGGCGGCCTGATACCTCTGGATCTGGATCATGTGTGAGGGACACGATGAGGCTCAGACTGGGGTGGGGGAGAGCTGGCTTGACTGCAGGCTAGGAATCCCTAGCAGAGTGAGATACTCTGGGGTGTGCTAGGGGAGAAGAGAGGCTGTGTAGGGCTGGGGGGATACTGACACACCACCCAGGGTGTAGCCAATGGCTCAGGCAGGCTGCTGCATGAGAGCAGGGTCACTGAGCTGTGCTGAGCTGAGTCCAGGCCAAGAGAGGTGGCCTTTTTCCCTGAGACAGGGATGTCTGGGGGTCAACCACTCCCGGGGAATCACTGGGGCCAGTCCTGAGGCTTATCCTTTCCCACTTGCTCAGGCTGCTCTTGGGCCTGGATGGGTTGGGCTGTGGCAAACCCCCCGGGGCCTTTAGATGTGATGCCGGGAACTGTTTCCACCTCTCTGTTGGGGATTGGGGTTGTTGCCTGCTTGGCTGTTGCCTGCTTGGTTGAGGACTCTGTTAGGGAAGAGGGTGAGGGAAGTTGGGCCCCAGAAACAAGTGCCCCATCTGACCAATCCTAGGGGGACAAATGCCCCCGACAGCTCTGCCTTATGGGTCACTACCTGCTATGACCTTGTACATGGATGGCTCCCTGGGGGTTCACAGAGCTCTAGGACCTGGCCCTGCCCTGGCCAGATTGCCAGAGGCTGTACCCCCAAGATGCACCCCACTGGGGAGCTCCCCCCTGGGCTCTCCATACTCCCAAGCTTTCCTGCCCCTCCTCTGACAGCCAGGAGAGCCACCCTGCTTGCTTCTCTAGAGGAGTGTGAGCAGCGCGCTCTGTCCCCAGGCAGCCCTGCCTCTCCGCCCCCAGCTCCAGCTGAGAAGGGGGCGGGGCCCTGGCTCTGGCTTCTGCCCCTTCCTTCCACTCCCACCCACCTGCCCAGCTTTGGGGTCTCTGGATCTCCTGGTAGCCTTGGATCATCTCTAATAACTGCACTTGTAGCCCTCAGAACCCCAGGGCTCTGTCTCCACCTGTTCTCTTCCTCCCCCCGTCCCCCCCACTTTCTTCCCTGTCCAGCTCGGGAAGCCGACCATGGGAGCAACTGGGCTCTGGCCTGAATCCCTACTGCTCACTACTGTGGGTAAAGCTGTCCTGGGGATCCTATTTTGTGGGAGCTGGTCAGAGACCCCTAGCGAAGGGAGAAGTGCCCCTCCCCACATGTGGCTCTGTGGGTCCCGTGGTTGGGAGCTGAGGGCAAAAACAGCCAGCCTGTGGCAGGAGGTGGTGGTGGTGGAGGGGAGGCAGTTCTCTCCTTCTCTTCCCGCACCCTCCCCACCTGGGCAGTGGGAGCAGCCCAGCACATCCCTGACCAGCAACCCAAACCCCAGCAGGGACAGGCACTTAGGGGTCATAGCCCTGTGGACAGCGCCACTGCTGCCACCCAGCAACCTCGCAGCCATAGCCCTGCCAGAGGCAGGGTTCAGAGCCCTGGACTCCAGGACTGGGCATACATTCAAACCTTCAGGTGTGGCTATTCCGGGCAGCACATCCCCCGCCCACCCAGTCAGGCTCCCCCCCACCCCAGGGTCCCCGTCAGCCCAAGACCACCCGCAGAAGCCAAGCACCAGGTAGCTTTGCCCCCGGCAGCCAACTGGCTGCCCCTCTGCCCTCGGCTCCTGCTGACCGCCGGGGCATCCGGCACTGTGACTGCTGTGCCTGCTGCCCCGGGCTGGGAGGCACCGCGCCGGACTGCCCCCTGTCCCCCACCTGCCCGCCCCCCAGGGCTCCAGCGGCCGCGCCCGGCGTCCCGGCTCCCCGCTCACCTCGGTGGCGCTGTCTCCGCACCAGAGGCACTGCAGTGTGGGAACTGTCCCGAGGAGCCAGTTCTCCGCTGAAACAAAGAGGTGGGGGAGAGAGAGGGGGGCAGCGGGAGAGGGAGAGGGTGAGTGAGCGGGAAGGAGCGGAGGCTGGAGGGGAAGAGAGAAGGGAGAGGGCGAGGGAGGAGATGGGAGGGAGGGGAACGCAGGGAGATCGCGCCTGACTCCCGGGACTGAAGGGCCGGCGCCGAAGGGAGAGGAAGTGGGGAGGAGACAGAGGGGAGAGATTGTTCGAGGGGCCACACGGCGAGGGGCGTGGGCTGGAGAGGGAGCCGGGTGACAGGCAGGGCTGCGGGCCGGCAGCAGGCTGGGGGCTGGGGCGGTGCGGTGGGCAGGGGGCCCCACCCGTCCTCCGCCGCTCTGGCACTTGGGTGGGTGGGCAAAGGCCATGAAGGGGAATGGGCGGGAGAGGCGGGCCGCCAGGCGCGAGCTAAGGGGCTGGGCTGGCGGGCGGGCGGGCTGGCTGCGAGGACGGGGGCCGGGGACAAAGGCGGGAGAAGAACAAAGGTGTCCGAATGGAGGAATCGGCCCCTGGTGACCTCTGGGTGCCGCAGTCCCCAGCGTCCTGGACAGAGTCTCCTGAAGGGAGGGCAGGTCCACTCTGGGGCGGTCCGGGTTCTGAAGTGGCAGCCCGAGGTCAAGGGGAGAGGGGATGGGCTGTGAGAGTGGGCAGGGCCCCTTCCTTCTGAGAGAGGTCGAACCCGCTGGCCGCAGAGGCTGACCACATATCAGGATGCCAGTGTCACTGTCTCTTTGGGGGAGGGGAAGGTCAATAGGGTCTGAAGCTGGGCCTGAAAGCTAGGTGGGGCAAGTCCTCTTTTAGGGAAGAGCATGTGGGGTCCCTGGGGAGGAGGGGAGGGTAGGGGGCACTGTGGGGAAAGGGGAGGAATGGGGATGAGGGAGCGGGGAGCTGGGGACAGGGCAGAGATGAGGCGGAAAGGGGGCCACAAGGGTGGGTCCAGAGCTGCAGCCCCTCAACAGGCCCATGGGCAGCAGAGGCCTCCCTCTCCACACCCCACAATTCTGGGGCTGCCTAATACAGGAGAGGCTAATGAACCACTTCCGTCCTGCATCTGAGCGCTGCTGTGACAGGCAAGGGCACCAGGGAAGTCAGTTTGGGCTGCTCAGGGATAAGTCTGTGTTAGTGCTGTTAGTGCTACAGGGGGCAGGGGAGGCAGGGTGGCCTTAACCAGAGACATCGCGTCCCTCTCTGGCCCTGGGCATAGTGCCCTGGGCTGGTCTAGTCTCCTCTCATGCCCAGAGGCACAGAATGCCCTCCTAAGCCTTCTGACCAAAGGAAGTTCCCCCTTGTCCCACCGGAGACTCCTTATAGAAATTCCAGAGCACAGTGTCTGCAGCACGGGAGAAGGCGAGGGAGCCGTGGGCTGACCTAAAGCTGTGACAGGGAGAGGGGAAGACACTCAGCCCCCAGAAAGCATAAGAGCTAGATGCCCCTTAGATTCTGCCCAGCCTCACCCCCTACCACCTCCTCAGGGAAGCCCTCCCAGCCCCACCAAGCAGGGCCACATCAATCCAGCTGCCACTGGTCTACGTCTTCCAGTAGCCTGGAAGCCCGAGAATGGAAAGAAACTACCTCCCTCCTTTCTTTCCTCCCTCCCCTCCATCTTTTCTTCCCACCTTCCACTTTTGATTTAGAAATAATTTCAAACTTACGGAAAAGTTGTCAAAATAAGAATAGTCTAAGATACTCATATACCCTTTGGCCATATTCAAATTATTGTTACTATTTTGCTTCCCTTGCTCTATGTATTTGCTCTGTGTGTGTGTGAGAGAGAGTCAGGCATCATTTTTTTCCTGAGCTATTTGAGAGTAAGTTGCAGGCATGCGGCTGAAAGGATGGTTTCCTACCTGCTTCTGTTTCTATCTCCCGGAGGCAGCCTGAGGGAGCCCAGACCATGTTGTAAATGAGTGAAGGTCTGGAACAGGCACGGAATGAGTGGACATCACCTCCTGGGAGCCCGAGGCGTGGAGACTGGAGGCCCTTTGCCAAAGCCCCGTGAGAGTGGGACTGCAGGGCCGGACAGTACTCATTTTCTGCTCCTTCAGCCTGGGGTCAGGGCGCCTTTGCCCACCCGAGCAAGCCTGTGGTGTCTGGCAGGTCGGAGCTGCAGCAGATGTCTGCGGGGCGGGTGGCAGGCGGGCAGGGTGGGGCCGGAGGAGCAGGGACGCCCATGCTGGGCACCCTCGGGCGATGGGCTACTGCCTGCCTGGCCCTCAGTGGGCTTGAGAAGACTCAGTTGCTGGAGGCCTTGAATTCTTGCCTTTGGGCCCTCCCCACAACCCCATGAGAGTCAAGGCAGGGATGGGGCCCCACCTTGATAGCTGGTCCATGCTGGTTGGCTTAAAGAGGGCAGGGTGGGGGCTCTGGTCATATTGGGGCTTACGTGATGGTCCCTGACACAGGGCTGGCATTCCTTCTGTCCCCCCGGTGCTCTCAAATGGTTGGAGTCCCATCTGGAGGCTGTCCTTCTGATGACTTCTCTCTTATCCCTCCTCACCCCTATCCAAAGGTTATGGTTAATTAAGTGTGGCATTTAAAAATCACACGGTGAGGGGTGCCTGGCTAGCTCAGTTGGTAGAGCATGTGGCTCTTGATCTTGCGTCATGAGTTCGAGCCCCACGTTGGGTGTAGAACTTAAAAAAAAAAAAAAGTAAAACCTCCTGAATCGAATGAGTCATAATAATAAACTTAAAAATTTGGGGAACAGAATCACGTGGTGAAAAGTGATCTGAGCTCGGAAGCCCAGATTTCCTCTCTCTTATAGAAGAATTCCTCTTCCTCCAGGAAGCCCTCCAGACTTTCTCAGAGCTTCCCACCTTACATGGCTCCTGGGAAATGCCAGCCCTATTTGTTCCTTTGCTGGTTCACACTGGTGCTACATCTGCCTATGGCTTTGCTCTGCCATCAGCCTTTCTCCCTCTTGTTGCCCCAGGCCAGTCAACTAACTGATGTCCCATAGATGAATGGCAGTGGCTTGGTTAGTCCTGCCAGGACACTGAGTCCTTCTGATGCCCCTGTACCCACTGATTGAGAGTCCACAGGCTCTGGGGTGGCTGAAGTGGTGGAAGAGGGTTGGGCAAGGGGACCCACCCAAGAGAGGAAAAAGGCTTTTTCAAGGCAGGCCTCCAGCTTGGGTCTCTGACCACCTATCCAGCACCTTGTGTTTCTTGCCTTGCAGCATGGGGGAGCCTGTGCAGGGTGGAGGCTGAGGGTCCTCTCCAAACCCCACTTGAGTGATCGCAGGACTTGCAGAACCGAGGGAGGAATGCATCCCCTGCATCTATTACCCCCGACCCCCTCCATGGGAGAGCCCAGGGTACACAGGCCTCCTTCCCCCCGGCCCATCCCCCAAAGCAATTTCTGCCAATTAGCACATACAGTATTTACTTAATTAGGGTAATGACATAATTAGTGTAAATTGGGCTCCATTGCATGGCTTCAACATGCAATTAGGAGCCGTCAGCGGGAGGCGACATTGTGGAAAAGCTCATTCAATTTTGGTTCCAGCATGGAGGCTGGAGCAGCTGCCGGTGCTTGGGAGGGAGGCAGGCAGCAGCCTCGGTGTGTGGGGGGCGACTGCAGGCGGCCTCGGACAGCCTAGGCCAGGACAGTCAGCTGGGGCAGAAAGGCAGTTTCCAGGGCTGAGGGAGTCCCCGACCCCGCCTCTCCCATCACTTATGGACGTTGCCGCCTCCCCCCACAACCCCAGGGCAGGGCAGGGGCCTTGGCTTGGCTGGGGTGACTGAGACTGGGGGCCTGAGCACTCCAGGCCCCTCCAAGTTGTCTGCCTGAGATGCCACCGTTAGTGGGATCTGTCTTTCGTCCTCAGGGCTTTGCTGCTCACCAGAGCCACCGTCTCATACCCGCTGGCCTGGTGGCTGCTCACGGTAGCCCTGTGAGGCCACAGAGTGGAAGGACTACTGTGATCCTCACTGGTCTAGTGGGGAAACTGAGGCTCAGAGCAAGGGAGGTGGTAAAGGCAATCACGGCAGTGCTGACCCTGAGGCAGCCTGGAGACTTCGTGAGTGATGCAAATCACGCTCGGCCTCAGGGAGGTCTCCTGCCCTATAGGCTCCTTTCCCTGGGAGGGGGCAGGGAATCAATGGGAGGGGGGGTTGTCCCCAGACACCTGCCTCCCCTTCCTTCCACAAGGCCGGGAGGCAGGGCCTGGACCTACCCAAGACCATCCACAGCTTTCCTAGGCAGCAGGAGCAGGGAAGTGAGAGGAGATGGGAGGCAGTGCCACTGCTGTGCCAATGGGAAACTGAGGCTCCGGGAGCCACCCAGGCGCTGCTCCAGGCGCTGCTGCGAGAACTGAAATCAGGCCCCAGCAAACCTGTTCCCTGCTGGCTGAGTCACCTGGGCTATCCTCTCCGTCAGGCCTCAATTTCCCTGTGTGCAAGGAGAGAGTCTATGATCCATAGTCTCAGACATCCTGGGACTGTCCAGAGCTCCCGGAGAGGTGGGACCCACCTTGACATCTATTTAACCTCCCTCTAAATTATGTCATCATAGCTGTCCCTCCCCTTTATGTCCCACCTGAACCCAGCCTGGCAGTCAGGGCCCCTGGGGAGACAGCTCTAACTGGCAGTTCTGTCTGCTCCAGGCAGGGCCCCCTGCCCTTTGGAATTGGGGAATCCCTGCCTCCTGTCTGGGACGGCTGGGCTCTGGGGGCCATCCTAGACTCTCTCACCCAGTGGTGCCCCATTTTACAGGTGATACCTCCAGATGGCCAGAGTCTGCTCTGATCTGGGCTCGCCCAGACTTGTTTGCTAATTGCTAACTGTGGGCCAAGCACCTTGGGCCTGGTTACTGGGGGGAGGGATGGGAAGTGATGGGCAGGCACAGAGGAGGGTAAATGCCTCCAGGAGTTCACAACCTCAGCATTCAGACAGACCCAGGTACAAGAAGTGTCCTCCAAAAGATAGGCAAAGATAAGCACCAGGAAGAGCCGAGACTAAGGGCCACACTGAGCGGAGAGGTCTGACTTTCCCTCACTGGTCAGGAGAAGCAGCACCTGCTGGGCCTGGGGGAGGTGAGGTTCTCAGTCCACAGAGGACGTACCTCAGGTGGTACCAGCATGAGCAGAGGCTGGGAGGCCAGAGTAGGATGTGGGGATGCCATCTTTAGGCATGAGGTATTTGGGTGGGTTCTGGGGAGCTTGAGCATGGGGCTGGAGACCCTGGCTGTTTGCGGGAGGGTCAAGGCATTCCCTCAGCATCCATTCAACAAAAAGTCCCTTCCATGTGTTAGGCATATGGTGTTCTAGTTTGGAAATTCAGTAGGGACCGAGACAGAGGCAATCCCTTCCCCCGTGGAGCCTGCACTCTAGTTGTGAGAGACAGGAAGACAAGAACGGTTTCACACAGGTGTGATGCCAGAGACCCTAACAGAGTGGGTGCCCGGGCTGGGGATGCTTTAGGCTGTGGGGCCAGGGAGGCTGCAGTGACATTTAAGCCAAGATCTGAGGGATCCAGAGACTGGGGGAAGAGCATTCAAGGCAGCAGGAGCAGGAAGTGCAAAGGCCCTGAGGCACCGAAGGACTGCTCGCAGGACTGGTGCAAGGAAAAGAGGAGAAAGGAGGTGGATGAGACCTGGGAGGCAGGCAGGCATCTATGGGTCAGGGTGAGGCCCATGGATTTTATTCTGTGTGTGATGGAAAGTCATTAAAAGGTTTTATTTTATTTTATTTTTTTTTAAGATTTTATTTATTTCACAGAGACAGCCAGTGAGAGAGGGAACACAAGCAGGGGGAGTGGGAGAGGAAGAAGCAGGCTCCCAGCGGAGGAGCCTGATGTGGGGCTCGATCCCAGGACTCTGGGATCACGCCCTGAGCCGAAGACAGACGCTTAACGACTGAGCCACCCAGGCGCCCCCATTAAAAGGTTTTAAATTGGGGAGTGATTCCCCCTGGCCCCCGCCCCTAGAGTGATTTTTAAAAATCACTGTGGCAGTGGTGTGGAGACTGGAAGACCATGGCAGACCTGAGAGAGTGGTGGCTAGGACCAGGATGCTTGCTGGAAGGTGATGGGAAGATGGGATGTTGTTTGGAAGCCCGACCAACAGGACTCCTCTTGAGTGCTGGCTGTGGGGCATGAGGGATGGTTGTCAGGGTAGCAATTTAGTTCCTGGCTGGGGCGCATGAGTCAACGGTGTGGCCATTTTCAGAAGAGGGGAATGCTGGGAAGAGCTGGCTGGTGACAGGGAGGTCGAGGGCTGGAGGCACCAAGGGAACAGTTGTCAGGTTTAAGTCTGGAGTTCCAGAGACAGCGCTGCCTCAGAGAGGGAGTTCATCCATGTTTAGCGGAGACACAAGACCCAAGGTCCCCGGGCAGCTCCAGGAGCCCCGAGATTCAAATGAGCCAATCATCTGGAGGTTTCCAGAAGGGCCAAAGCAGGGGCCAGTTGGGAAGCATGCTGCTCTCCGTGCCTCCCCCATATCTTGGCCCGGCGGGCCAAGACCACCTCATCCCACCCCAAAGCTGGAGAAATAATCTGATTCCACAAACTTGGCTTTCTGGAGCCAAGGTCCAAATGGGCTGGAAGGTGGGTGTTGCCATGGAAACCCTGGAGGCCAGCCATGCAGGTAACCAGGACTGGTGCGGGAGGGGCTACAGCCCACCTTCACAGGACCCCATCATGGCTTAACATGCTCCTTCAGAGTGTCTGGGACTACTCCCCCTCTATCATCGCGAGTTAGCTGTGTGTCCTCAGGTAAGCCCCCGACCTCTCTGGGCGTTGGCCTGCCCATTGGAGGCAGCTGGAGGAGTCCTTGCCTTCAGCCGCAGCTGAGGGAGGACAGGCAGAATGATGGGGCGGGGGAGGGGCGCCATCCCCACAGGTGCGGCCCATGGCCCCCGCCTCATTCCCACGCCCAGACTGCCAGCTCCGTGGGGCCCACTCGTGGCAGGCGGGCATCACTCCTGGGTGTCCCTTCTGCTGGGCGAGGAGGCGGCTGCCGCCTCCAAAGCCATCCTCCAGGTCCCTCGCTCCTCCATGCCAAGCACATTAGGGGATAATTAAGTAAAAATAGGCCTTCCGACCAGTGTAGCTCATTAAGGCCTAATTAAGTTAATTAGTTCCAGGTGTGGATGGCGCGGCTCAAGTGAGGCGGCGGCTGTTTGCTGTAATTGCATTTTCGAAGCAGCAGCGGTGGCGGCGCGGTAATGGTGGCGGCAGGGGCGGTGGCTTCCTCCGAGGCCTGGAAGCCCGCCAGGGAGTTCAGGAGGCTGGCTCGGAGCTGGGAGGGGTGTGAAGCCCAGCAGGCCTGGACCACCCACAGAGAGCAGTTGCCCAGGTTCAAGGTCAGCCAGGGGCAGGGAAACCTGCGCTCTTGCAACCTTGCCCGCTCTCCTCTCCACAGGGGTGCGAGGGGGGCGCTGGGGGACTGGGGGGTGGGATGCACAAAGTCACCAAGAGGCATCCTCCCTTCTGGCCCAGAAGGGTGGGCCCACTGTGGCTTGCTCTTTGGATTCCTCACGCCCCATGGTGGTCCCCAGGAAGACTGTCAGGTGGCTTTGCTGAAGGGGAAGGCAGGCAGCAGGTCGGACCTGTACAACCTCGGTCACCCTCTCCATTTGGCTCAAATCCGTACTCCGGGTCCTTTCTCCCGCCGGTGTGTGGCTCCTTGTCTTTGTGGTTCAGGGCGGGAGTGGGGCCTCTGCAGAGGGCCTGCTAGACCATCAGTGTCCTGCCCCGATGTCTCCTCAGACATCTGTCGCAGCTTCAGGACAGCCCTCCCGGCCGTTGCCCCATTCTGTTCCCTCATCCATTTGGCGGCGGATCATTAGGCCTCTCCTCTGTGTCAGGCAGCAGGGCCGGGGCTGGGGACGCAAGGCTGGCTGGCAGGTTGGACCCTGCCCCAGGGCACCTTTGGTCCTACTAGTGGCCCTGGCCACGCAGTGTTGTCGCACTTGGGAGGAAAGCTGTCTGAGCTGCCGTGAATATGATCCAGGGGAGGAGGGGGTCAGGCACCTGGTGTGTGCCAGAAACTAAAAGGGCCTCCTTCTGGTCAGAGGGAGCGCAGAGAATGAGGGGCCAGATCAGGGAGGGACCAGGGGGCCGCGGAGGGGGTCTAAGGACAGGGAAGAGTGGCTGGATTTGAGGGATGTTTAGGGGTAGTAGGGGTGGGACCTGGTGCACTGGTTGTCGCTGAAAGGGGGTGGGGAAAGAAGAGCCCGCAGCCCCTGGGGAGGGCCTTTGGGAGTGGGGTTGTGTTCTGAGACCCCACGGGGGGCCGGGACTAGGCAAGTAAAGTGCCTAGGATGGAAAATTGGGGGCATTCACTCCCAGCCTTGTGTCCCCATTTGTGCCCTGTCCCTGGTCTTCAGAAATTTCTCACTGACAAAGTGGAAGCCATCCCTAGGGCTGGGGCAAGGGGGGTAATTCTGGACAGGGTGTCCCCCTCTGTCCTTTAATCCCTACTTGGGAGGTGCTGCCTTCTCTGCACCCTCCAGGGCTGGGGTGGGGCTGGGATTGACACCTTAGGGTCTGACATATTCTGGACAGGTACTCCATTTCCATTCTGACGCCAAACGACAGGTACCCAACCGGGCTTCTTCCCGTATGCCTCTCACGACCGAGAGCTCCCTGCCACCTTGGCTCCAGCCCTTATAAAAAGTGTTTTACCAGGGCGCCTGAGCGGCTCCATCGGTTAAGCGTCTGATTCTTGATCTCCACTCAGGTCTTGATCTCAGGGTCGTGAGTTGGAGCCCCACATTGGGCTCCATGCTGGGTGTGGAACCTACTTAAAAGAATATTTTGTTGTTTTGTTTTTAAAGATTTTATTTGTCAGAGACAGTGCATGTGAGCACGAGAGCACAAGCAGGGGGAAGCAGACAGAGGGAGAAGCAGGCTCCCCACTGAGCAAGGAGGCCGGTTCAGGACTCTATTCCAGGACCCTGGGATCATGACCTGAGCCAAAGGCAGATGCCTAACCGACTGAGCCACTTGGGCACCCCCCCACCCCGCCGACACACACACACACACACACACACAAAGTTTTACCCTGAGCTCAAAACCCTGAGCCTTGCAGGGTCTTCTATCTAACAGTGGCCTCAGCTCTGCCTCTGACCCTTTCCCACCCATCTGGTGGGTCTGCTGATCCTCTTTCCCAAGACAGCTTAACCTCTCTGAGCTTTCGTACCCCCATCTGTAAAAAGGGAAACAATACCAGTCACCACCTTCTAGGGCTGGTGTGAGGATTAATGACATGCTGTGCGGGGCACTTGGGTGGCTCAGTTGGTTAAGCGTCTGCCCTCCACTGGATCCTGGGATCAAGCCCTGCGTGGGGCTCCCTGCTCAGCAGGGAGTCTGCTTCTCCCTGTCTCTCTGCACCCCCCCACTTGTGCTCACGCTCTCTCTCTCTGACAATAAATAAATAAAATCTTTTTAAAAATTACATGATGTGCATAAACCTCAGGACACACGCTAATTCCTCAATAATTGTTCACTAACTCCTAACAACTGTGCATAACTACATAGGTGGGCGCCACCTTCCTCCTGGCATCGGCTGCCTGGTGATGTAACCTCAGCCCAGGCCCCAGAACTGCCCTGGTGGCCTCAGGTGGCAGGCTCTGCTGTGTCCCTCTCACATCCAGCCCAGACACAGAGCTGATCCCAGAGAAAGACGTTCGTGGGGAAGAGAAAGTACCATTTTCCTGAGCTGGCCAAGCCTTGCTGAGATAGGACGCCCCGCCTGCTCGTTCCCAATCTCTTCTCTGCTCAGTAGTCACTCCAGCGGCAGGAGCAGCCTTGGCCTCTCCTCTCTGGCCCCCTTCTCCTCAAGTCTCTCATTCAGGGGGACCAGTGGTGGCCGAGAAGGAGGGGCATAGACCTACCCTGACTGAGGTGTCTGCCAGTAGGCGTCTCTGGGGCATATCACCGGGCCTTGTCATGTCTGGGGCCTGTCCTGGTTGGGGGGCTCTCTTCTGAGCCTGAGGCACCTGCAGAGCCCTGGATCCCATGGAAGTTCACGCCACGTAGGTGCGGTGGTGCGGGTCATTATCAGGGCACCCAGCCTCCTCCCATGAGACTGGGATCCCTGACTCCCCTCGAGAATCAGCAAAGTCAGCCAAGGAAGGAAAGGCAAGTGGGGCTGTAGCCTAGGCCCTGATGCCATCCTGTGACCCTACTGTGCTGTCCCGTTCCAGGAACTGCATCCACAGCTGGCCCCTGCTCCAGGGCTCTCTGCTTCGGTTCCAGGAGCGGCTCCCTGTTGACAGTCAGGGCTTGTCTCAAGGGGACTCCTTTAAATTTAAGACTGCAGTGGTCCTGCTCACCAACTCCCGGTGACCTGGGACCTCCGGATTCTTGTCTGAGGGAAAAGAGCCCCACTGAGGAGGAACCAAGGGTGCCAAGGCCCAGAGCAGTGAGGAAGTGTGGATGCAGGGAGACCAAGTCCTGGGTCCCAGGGGTGATGCTAGGGGAGCAGAGGATGTGGGGTACTTTGTGGGGCTGGGCAAGGAGCTGGCTTTGTGCAGAGTAGGCCTTATTCCTTTTCACTCCGGCCGTAGGAGGGAGGGTTCTCTGTTACTGTAGACCCACCTTATTTTTATAGACTGGGGCTCTAAGAGAAGAAGGGACTTGCCCAAAGTCACATAGCAGGTGGGACCTGGGCCACCACTGCCGGCTCCTACCCCTGCCAAATCCTGGTGGCCAGGCTCCTCAGTCTGGGGGGTGTCAGAAGAGGGACCACCTAACCTCCTAAGACTCAGTTTTGTTTGATTTGGGGGACTGCCTGGAGGCCCTGGGTCCCCCGGGAGGTCTCATTAACTGTGGCCTGATCCAGGCCAAGGCCCAGCTTTGCTCTGTGCCTCAGTTTCCCCAGTTGTACAGGGTCGTTAACAAGCCAACTCAGATTTGCCTGTACTCTTTTGCCCCCCTCATGGTGCATCAGGGGAGACAGGTGGTCTATAGCTCCATGCACAGATGGGAAAATGAGGTGCAGGGAGGGGAGAGGAGCACCTGGGGCCCAGGTCACCCCCAGGCCTGTCGACCCAGCTCTGAGGGTGTGGTCAGCCACCAGGAGGGGAGGCTGCAGGGTTGGTGGCCAGAGAAGCCCAGGCTTTCTAGTCTCCAGTGTTCTTTAACCTGCCCTCCAGCCCCCTCTGTCTTGGGTTCACATCTCCACCCCTGCTGAGTGCATCCCCCCTCCCCCCTAATTAAGACTGGTCACAAAAGCTGGTCCGTGACCAGACAAAGGGACAGGGATGAAAGTGCTGGTTGTCATGGCAACCTGGAGGGTTGCTGGGACCCAGGGGAGGGGCTTGGCTGTGTGCCTGAGCCCAGGCATCTAGATGACCTTTGAGCATAAGCCAGGGTGGCCCAGGGGTTCACAGGGATTCCCCCTCCTGTTTCAGGCCCACCAGAACCGGGTGCACAATGGCAACCTCACCCCCTCCATGGCAGCACCTGCTCCCGGGGCCTCTCCTGGTGGCCCCATTATCTTGCACCTGCCGCCCTCCCCCACACCTGCTCCCCAGCCCAGGCGCTCTTCCCAAGGTGCTCACTGCCCATCCCCAGGCCCAGCTGCCTGCTCTGAGGGCCAGCCAAGAGGGGCTGTGGAACCAGGAGGGGTCACAGGGAGAGCCCTGGGGAAGGACAGAGGGTCCAGCTGCCAAGCCAGCTCTACCTGACCAGCAGTGTGTGTGCCCATGACAAGGCCTCCTTCGGGGCCTCAGTCTCCTCACCTGTAAAATGGGAACAGCCATTTCTGCCCTCAGGACCTCCAAGAGTAAGTTTCTCTCTGCTTGGAAGGAGACCTGAGGCCAGAATGTCGCCAGCGCTGGGTCAGGGTAGACAGCGAGGTTGGGAAGAGCAGAGGGAAGGGGTTATCTTGGGCCATAATCCCAGGGCCACCTCTGTTAGAACACTTGCAGACCTGAATGCCCTCCTGCACACTTAAGGGTCACAGCTTGGAGGGGGAGATGCCATTTTCCAGGGGACCCTCAGGGGTAGAGGGGATCTGGGCCGGGAACCCATCAGTGCCAGGTTCTTGAGTGGCCTATCAGGAGTACTAGGGAACAGCCCCCCCCCACACCCAGCAGGAAGAGTGCATGCTCCCAGGGGGTGGCTTGAGGGGTCTCTGGTGATCCAATTCAGGTGGGGAAACTGAGAGCCTAGGCACTGTAGCGTCTGGCTCTCTGGTATCCTACCACCAGATGGTGGAATGGAGGAACAATGGAGCAGGAGGAGTGGGATGCCTGCCAATACCCCCAGAAAGGATTGGGGATTCCCATGGCAACTGGTTTTTGTCTTGTGGCCCACATTCCAGGGGCTCCCTATATCCTATGCGACAGCCCCAAGTTCCCCTCATACTTGGGCAATTCCCTTCCCTTCTTGCCCCCTCAGTTTGCCCACCTGGAGTGTGGGAGCAGATTGCAAAGGAGGCTGTCAGCTCCGCCTGCTGCCCTGGCTGTTTGAACGCCCGCCCC